>NW_006399759.1:24934872-24957519 GCF_000299155.1 Elephantulus edwardii | reverse complement strand
AAAACTAATAAAATTTAATAATAATAATAAAAAAAAAAGAAGAGAAGTTTCCAGGACAGAGCAGCACAGACAAACTGGCAAGGGCTGTAGGACACTGGCCTCCTATGGGATCCCAGATGACAGTATTATGAGTGAGGTGTAAACCACCTGGAGTCAGAACTCAGGTAGTGCAAGAAAGATTGAGGTAGAGCCACGTCAGCAAGCTCATGACTGGGAGGCAGTAGAGAGTTCTAATGCTGAAACTGCTCTGAGTTGCTGTGTGGCTTTGGGCAGATTGCTGTCCCTTTCTGGCCCAAGTGCATACAGGGACCATCAGGGTTGGTATTACAGGAATTTCCTGTGGCTCTTTTCACTCTCTTAGGTTGTTTAGTTTGAGGAAGAACTTTGTTAGAACTGAACAAAATGGTGAGGAGTGAGTGGTGTGGTGATGAGTCTACTTGTCCCTTGACACATTCAGGCTGGTCAGCTTGAGCACCGGAGGCTGCTTGAAGGGGCTGGTGGCTGCACAACATTGGTAACTTTCACTGTTAACAACTCTAGTTTTTTTCAGTAAATGGCAGCAAAGGTGGACAGGTTGAGGTCAGTCAGTATGAAGAGGAGTTGGATTGTTTTGAACACAGATCTGGAAAGATACTGCAATACCAGCAAGAGCATGAAGGTTGAAAGGAGGCCAAAAGGATCTGGGCAATGGCGACAGTGGCCTGAGTTAGCAAGGATGAAAGTAACAGAGGAAAGGCGGACTCTGCTCAGGCCATAGCCAGCTGGCCGAGAGAAGGGCAGATGATGACTGAGCTGCTCCTCAGATGAGACAGAGACTCTGTGTGGGCAAGTGCAACACAGAAGACACACTCTTGTTTCCCTGCCAAGTTCATCTGGAGGTGGGATGGAAGCTCTGGCTTTATACTTCCATTTCATTCATTGCTGCAGAAGCTGCAAAAGCTATTTGGAGAATCACTGGGAGGCTACAGACACAGCCCATCCAGTCCTGGCACCTAGAACCTGTCACTACAGAGATGATGGCCCTGTCCTCTCTCAGCCACGGGACATAGCCGTTAAGGCCCTGGTGGTCTACACTGGAAACTGAAGCTGGGGATTTTGATTGAGTTTGTTGTGTCTGCATCTGGATGCTTTGATCCTGATGTCAAACTTTTCTAGGAGGCTCAGAGATGAGTGGTTGTTGTTTTGTACGATTGAGTCAGAAGCAACCCAGACAGACCCTCCAGCAGGTTTTCCGAGGCCGTTAATCACAAGGGAAAAGATTGTCCATCTTTCTCTCATGAATTAGCTGGTGGATTTGAACTGTAACCCTTTGAGTTGGCAGCAAAACTTCTTACAACTAAGCCACCAGAGCTCCCTCATGAATGGATAGTCATGTGGAAAAGAAAACAAGGGGAGTGTGTAAGGTGTTTGTTCTGTGATTATTCAGTTATGAAAATACCTTAAAGTTCCATGTCTTTAACAATACCTGTGCCCAAGCAGCCACATTCACATTCTTTAGAATCTCAGGAACTGCTTCCCATTTGTCATGACAACATGTGAGAAACTAACAGAGGAATAAATAAGGTTTTTACAGGGACACAGAGCAGACTAGCAGGTTCAGGGATGGAGGGGCAGATTGGACATCACACTTCCAAATTCACTGTCATAGAATTGGAACTGACTGACAGGTGACCCTCCGTGGAGTTCTCAGAGACTATGAATTTCACAGGAGAAGATTGTCTATCTTTTCCCACGAAGCAACTGTTGGATTAGAACCACGGCCTTTTGGGTTGGCAGTGTAAGTCTTTACTCACTAGGCAGCATGTAGTGCTAGTCTGGACGAGCTTATTTAACACAGTTAGAAGAAGGCCCATAGAAACTTAGCACTGAGCTAGGAATTTGCAATACCAACAGTGACACTCACGCCACTGCCAGGGTATTCTGATCAGTGCACATCACTGTGTACTCTTCCACCAGATATGCATACAGTTGTATGTGTGCCTTCTAACTAGACACCATTCTTGTTGTTTCTTCCAGCACAATGCCAGGCACATGGCAACAAATTATCAATGGAGAAGCATACACAGCTGACTGAATAATGAAGCTTTCTCTTTAAACCCAGATTTTGTCTCCTCCTCCTCAGCACCTGCTGTCGAAGCCTTATCTTAGGCCAGGCTGAAGTCTGACCCCTGGGAATAGAGAAAAAGCAAACAAGACCAGCGATTACAGATATGATGTTCTGGAGTTCCTGAGAAAGGGCCTAGCTGGGTCTACTTCCTCAGCTCCCAGCAGTGACTATTCAACACAAAGGCCATTTGAAAGAAAAGAAGAAAAAAAAAGAAAATAGTCACTTGTAGAGAGTTTCTTCTTCTGGTTTCTGCTCCCTGGTTCTTATCTGATTCCCATGCCCCTGTCAGCCTAGTGCTCCCGTTTCTCCTCTCCAATTTCAATTCTCATTCTTTGTGTCAACTGGTGCTCAGCCCTTGGTGCTCAGAGTCAATGAATTTAGGATAAAGTAAGAAAGAAAAATAGAGTTTGGAGAGGAGTAAGAGGTGTAAGGAGGGGGAGGGCCCTGTTTCAAGTGAAAGAACAGTGTTCTGATTAAGTAGCCAGGAGCTGTTTTCAGAGACTCTCTGATATGGGGAAAAAAGAATTTCCTTGGAAAAGACTTAAGTAGATTAAGGGGGAGGGGAACATATATTACATAAAGATAGCTTGAGACAAATTGTAGTCACTCAATATCAATTTGAGTAGGAAGGATCTTACCTTAATTTCTTTTGCCTAATACTCTTTCTCCTCACCACCATGTATTGAAAGGCCGACTGTAGTGGAAAAGGATTCCTGGTGGTGTAGTGCAAGATACACTGGACTCTGAACAGAAAGGTCATCAGTTCAAATCCACAGTTCTGTCCTTTGGGAGAAAGACAGTCACCCTTACATTGAGATTTATAACGTCAGAAACCTTGTGGGTAGTTCCTATAAGTAAAACTCCACTTGACAACAAAAAATAGGTAGGGCAGAAGACTCACCAAAAGTGGGATTGACAGAGAATGCTAATTTTATTATACTTTAGTTTGCATGTAACTGTTAATTTGCCCTGCTCCCAAATCTCCAGAATGTTGTTAGTCTTTGTTAGGTTCTGACACATCATGACCCTGAGAACAGGGATGAAACATTTACCTTGCCCTTTCTGGTCCATGCACACCACTGCCGCTGTGCTTGAGATGGCTGTTACAATCCGTGTGCCAGTCCATGTTGGTGAAGATCTCCTTCTCCATTGACTTTGAACTTCACCAGGCGTGATGGCCTTCTCAAGAGATGGCCCGCTGGGAACACGCCCAAAATGTGCCAGATAAACTCTCACCATCTCGTGCAGACAAAACACTTTATTTGAAACAAGATGGTGAGAGATTGAGTTGTCTATCTATCTATCTATCTATCTATCTATCTATCTATCTATCTATCTATCTATCTATTTTGTTGTGTTGCTTACCGCTGAGTCAGAACCGATCCATAATTGACCCTGGTGGGTTTTCAGAGGCAGTAAAATTGGAAAGAGGATATAGGCGGATTTGATCCAAGTGACTTCAATATCACAGTGCAGCTCCTTACCACTAGGCCACTACAACATAGTACACAGTATATTCAATATTCTTTGACAAACATCATAGTCGAAAGGCTAATAAGTTGTTCATTGGATAGCATTTTTTTAGTCATTTGGAAACTCTTCCCATGCTCTTCTCCTTAAGATGGGAGGTGTAGTTGAAGTGAACTTTTGGAACTGGGTGGACAGAAGCCCTGGCATTTTACTGGTCAAGGTCACCCTCTACATCAGAACTTTGTACCCTGGTGATGTTTCTGTAGAATGTGTTACTGGTTGACTTTCCCTAAATTGCCTTTGACACTGCTCCCAAGACATAAGAGCACACCATTTCATAGAATCAATCTTCCCTCAGCTCTCAGAGTCAGCAGATGTGTGAACTTCTGCGTTGGCCTCTATCAAGGACCTCAGGAGTGATTCCTTCTTTAATGCCTTTTCCCCCTGCCAAAATGAACCCCTGAATCTAAAGCCATAGACTTCCAGGGGCAAAAAAGTTACCCTTGTAAGATTCACTGTCCTTGTAATTGACCATGTCACACGACCAGGCTTTCTTTTGTAAGGTCATACTCACAGGGCAGCCCAGAAGGCTTGCTAACAGAATGTATATCCTTAGGGCCAGGGCCCAGCCACCAGAGGTCTTCCACCCTCACTCATCCCTCTCTTCTCTGGGTTAGAGTTGAGAAAGAAGAAATGGAGAGATAGACTTGATCACCCTATTGCCTCCTGCTTCTTTCTTTCTTTCTCTACAAATCCTAATACACGGCAAAAGTTAGGCTTACTTTCTCTTCATTCTATTATGTGCTGCTTCTTCTCAATTGTAGCTAAATCAAATGGGAAAAAATGTCTTCCTTTGAACTTTGAGTAAAATAGATGGGTGCAATTTTCCAAATTTGGTTTTAAATATGCCAAAATGAGAGAAAAACACATTTGGAAAATTTATATTAAGACAATAGTCTGACTGACTTTTGTTTTCCTTGCCTTATTTCTGTAACAATCTCTAATCTTCAATCTGTGCACGCTTGTGTACACACACACACACACACACACTCCCTAAGCATATTAAAGCTGTGGTATTTGGAATGGCTAAAGAGCACTGGTGGTCTAGTGGCAAAAGCTGCGCTGTAGTATCAAAGGCATGTGGTTCAAATCCACTAGCTGCTTCACAGGAGAAGGAGGGACAATCTCCTTTTGTGTAATTACTACATCTAAAAACCCTCCAGAGGGTCAGCTATGGGTTGATTCTGACTCAGTGGTACACAGGAACAACAACAATACAGAGCAAGCACATCATTTATTTTCAAAATATGGTCTTTCTTTGTGCTGGTGCCTATGCAACCAGCTAACCAGACTGTCAGCATGTTATACTGTCTTGACTTGTGTGTTGATGCAGTGCTTGAAGCTGGAAGCTCTGCCACTGTTTTTTACAATATCAGCAGGTTCACGTATGGTAGACAGGCTTCAGGAGCACTTCCAGACTAAGAGAAAATAGGAAAAAAAAGATTTACTTCCCAAAACAATTATCTAAGGAAAGCTCTCTGGAATCAGTAGAACACTATATAACATACTTTGTAGGACATAAAGGGGAGGGGTGGAGTCTTCATCTTGTAAGTCTCTAAAGATTAAGATAACATCAGGACACCTAGAAAAGGGATCAATGGGATCAGGTCTACCTGCAGTGGGAACAGGAGCTGAGATAGAGCTCAGAAAATTGAAGGACAATAGGCCAGGGCATGGCCTTTGATAAGAACTGAGGTCCCTCAGAGGAGCTCAGGTTCTAGGACAGCGCTGAGATAGAAAGAGAGGAAATGTTACTAGATGTGATGAGGAGAAGATACTAAGGGGCACAGTTATTATGACTGTGATGTCAGGGATTTATTGTTCAAAATTGTTTTCCTATCTATTGAATGACTTTGACTTTGTCATGTGGATGGGTGGGGATATAAAAATAGGGAATATTAACCTATCCACTAGGGGATTGGCTAGTCTCTCCATTAAATTGAACAGATTCAGTGGCAAACATTGAAAATCTCACCACCAGCATAGAAGAAGCAGAGAAGACAGTGTGTGTCCTTCAGGGCCAGAGACTTGTGTGCCATTCAGACCTATGAGAGAACAGCAGCAGCAACTGTAGAAGAGAACAAGAGACCAGACATGAGACAGAGCTGACCTGAGACTGCTACCCTATGGAACCAGAACCAGGTCCTTTGCCCAAGCGTGCCAGAGAATCTGTAGAAAGACACTATAATTGGAAGGAGTAAGAAAACTTTGTAGCACTGAAGCCACAAGACTGAAGACTGAAGGATCTGTGAGCACATTTCAGAAGCTGTCCTGACTGAGAAATTGTATCCTTTTAACTCCCCAAATAAACCCCATAATTGCCAATATGGTTCGGCACGGTCTACAGGCTACTGCAACAGATTTCAACACAGAGCAGTTAAAATGGGTGTTGAAATTGGTAGACAGAGATGCGGGAGTGGAGGGGGCATGTCTGACCTCATAGGAATTGGCTTGGTGTTGTGGATGATGATGATGATGTGAGCTATTTCCCCTTGGGGAATTAGGAAAAAAATCAGACTCTACCCTATGTTGCCACTGCTCTTTTACAGTGAATTAATAACTTTTTCACATTATAGTACACCACTCCTCCTCCTCCTCCTTCTTGCCATCAAGTTGCAACCAACTCATAACTGATCCTCCAGCAGGTTTTCAGAGGTTATAAATTGGATAAGAAGAGACTTCCCATATTTTTTCCCTTGGAGCAGTTTGTAAATTCAAATCACACACCTTTGGGTTGGTGGCATAAGTTTTTATCCACTAGTTCACCAGACAAGGAGGAGGCAGAGGAAAAAGAGACGGGAAGTGAAAGGAAGAGAAGAGAAGAGAAGAGGAGAGGAGAGGAGAGGAGAGGAGAGGAGAGGAGAAGGAAAATCTCTAAAGTCCTTGGCATTGGGTCTGCATGACTAGGGTGAATGTAGAAGGCATAGGACAAGAGGGAACAATACTGAGTGCAAAGACATGATAGTAGAGTGTGCAGATGTGCCCTTTAGGAGAAAAACAAAGGAAAAAAAGGCAAAAAAAATCTTGAAGAGACAAAGCATAGACAAGTGAGAAGTTAATATGAATGTCAGAATAAAATAACTTAAGTGATGTTACTACTTGACACAAGGCAATGCATAATTAGCAATAAGGCAAGTGGATTCACAAATCTACCATCATAAGAAAGACAGTAGAAACAGTATGATGGCAGCTCTTCAAATTTTAAAGCATATGCTGGTTCTTTCTGCAATCCTTTTTCTCTTGATCTGCTCAACTTTTACTAGCCCATTAAAATTAAATACCAGATCCAACTCTCTTACGATATTCCCTGTCTCTTCGTTCAATTTCCAACCTCTCATGGATTGCAAGATGGAGAATGGCTGTGTGGTTCAAACCCTTGCTCACTTCACCAACTCTGTTCTCTGATTCCACATGCCCACCTTGCAGCATCTGACCATAGGTTTCTTCACAATCACAATGCTGGCAGCCTCAAATATGCTATATTTGGGCATATCATGGATGCTCAGGAAACGGTGTGTTGTAGAGAAGCACATAAATAAATCTAACATGTAAATTTTTAAACCCCACCATTGGATTTCTTATTTTAATTTCTCTTTGTGAAACAGCTTGTTTTGCAACTTTTCCATTTAGCCTATGAGGAGATATAGGTCAGTGTGCATGACTGATAAATATTTGGTCAACAATGACTACTATTGTATTGAAAGTACAATTCATTTGAGTGCACATTTGTAGTATTAAAAGAAAATAAATCTAAAAATCTATTATTTTATTTTAAATGGGCTATTTTTGAGTTTTGTTTTCAATATAATTAATATCCCAGGGGAAGGAATCTACATCAAAGAGACAGCAGGCTTGCATCAACACTAGGTTATTTTGCTGGCCCCTTACTCCCACGACTAGTATCTTAGTTACCCAATGCTTCCATAATATAATCCACAAGTGGGTTGATTTAGAAAACAGACATTTGTTTTCTCACAATTCAGGATGCTTGAAGTACAAATTCAAGGTATAATTCGAGGTGGAGGTGTTCTTCCTTGTTTATTTCAGGTTCCAGAAGTTGCTAAGGGAGCTCTGGTAACTTAAGGCCTCAGGAATTGTGGTGTCACATCAAAGACTGGTAGTTCGAAATTACTGCCACTCTGCAAGAGAAAGATAAGTAATTTCCCTGTGTGTTTTACAGCCTCTGAAAAGCTTGCTGAAGGGTCAGCTATCAGTCAGGTCTGGCTCAACAGCAATGAGTAGAATAAGTAGCTGCCAGCAACCACCAGCTGTATAGCATCCATTTTCAGTCTTTCTCTTTTCCATGTGTTTTTATCTGTTCTATTATCTTCCTTGTTTGTAACTCAGAAGCAATTCAACTTAGAATCCACTCTGCAACCATCGTGATTCTTGAAGATAAAAATGGCGAAGCTTTGTCTCACATACTTTGGACATGTTGTTGGGAAAGTGACATGATGCTTGGAAAGATGGAGAATCAGCAGAAGAAAGGAAGACCCTCAGTGAGATGGATTGACATAGTGATTGTGGCAATGGGCTCAAAGGTGCCAGGGACAATGAGGATGGCACAGGACAGGACGGTTCAGATCTATTGTTCATAAGATCGCTATGCAACCTACTCCACTCAAGGGCATTTAACAACCACCACCACTGTTTAGCTGTGACATAATTATGTAACTAAGAATTAACACTGATATCATAAACCTTATAAGCATCTACTTCTACACAGGTATAACAGCCAAGATTTCATGAAAACATTCAGTCCCTAACTCTCAGTCACAGCCTGTGGAGATTCACTGACTAGTCCCTTCTATCACTGTTCTTGATGGTCCAGATATCATCATATTTATTGAGAGTGTCTCACAGTCCAGACGAGCCATCAGCCTGTCAACAAAAGATAAAGCACTATGTAAGCAATGCACAGCTGCTCAAGAATAAAACACTTATTAAAATATGTGTAAGGAGGCTGTTAGAGGCATCGTCCAATGTATAAAGAGCTCTGATTTAGTCTGAATGCAGCATAATCATATTTAATGATCTCAGGCAATTTGTGAAATAAAGTATGTCATCAATTCATATATATTGCCCTTTTCTACTTCCAATTCAGTTGCTCGTTTACTCAGGTATTACTCATTAGCTAAATAAGTGAGTTATACATTAATTTATGCATCAAATAGCATTTATTAAGCAACTTGGCATTGGCAAACTAAAGTTCTAAGTATAGAACTTAAGCTGTCTCTACATTTGAAGGATACAGAGGAAGTCTGCTCTCAATGAGAACTATGTCTTCAATGATTAGGAAGAGCTTTCTAAAAGTAGAGTTTAAATGAGGGGGGTTGGGTGCTCACCAGGCTGATGAATGAGAAAAAGTTACTAATGAACAAAGGGGTAGATATCAAAGCAGGGAGGAATAAGAAAGTTTAAGTGTCTAGGGATTTAAGTTTGAGTGATTCAGGATGCATGAAAGTCAAAACAGGGTGAGTGGAAATATGGAGGTCAAAGGCATTGGAAAAGTGGGAGGAGGCAAGTTAATGGAAAGTATTCCATGGGAATATTATATGAAAACTCATGGAAAATACTGTATCTTCCATATAATACTTTCCCATAGCAGTTTGGATCCTGTCAGGTGGTGCATTAAATTGACTTAGTGAGAAAGAGGAGGAAGATAAGGGCAACTATTTTTTTTTATTGTTGCTATTGTTAATGTGCCATCAAGTTGCCTGTGACTCATAGTGACCCTTTGCACAATAGCACTGAAGCCTGCCCTATACTGAGCCAGTCTCACTGTCTCTGACACACGTACCCCCATCACCCCACTTGCTGCATCAGTTCATCTCATCTCAGGTCTTCCTTTCTTGCACTGTCCCTCCACTCTTCCAAGCATGGTGTCCTGTTTTTTAGGGGGATGCTATTGGTATTTAGAGAAACATCATTGTATGGATTGTCCTAGCAATTATAAAGATGGTAGGCTTGAAAAACTGAGCACCTCTTACCTATTATGACAATTAAAAAAGTATTTTAGTGCATTCTTATATGCCACTCACACTTCACATGCCAAAATTGTTATTTTTAGGTACCATTGAGTTGAATATGGCTCTAATAGTTACTTTATGAATAATAGATTTGAACTCTGAAGAGCTGATTCCTTGGAGAGGAACAGCAAGTTTGGAAAGGTGGAGGATCTTGGAAAGAAAGGAAGACCCTCAACAAGATGGAATGATGCAGTGCTGCTTTGAGTATTTCAGACTTGGTGAGGATGACACAGGATATGACAGGGTTCAGATATGTTGACCTCGTTGTTGTTGTTGTTGTTGTTATGTGCCGTCGAGTCATTTGCGACTCATAGCGACCCTATGTACAACAGCCCTAAACCGTGCTCTATCCCTTGCCAATCTCATTGCCTCTGACACACCCATCCCGATTATCCCAGTCACTGAATCAATCCACCTCATAGAGGGTCTTCCCCTCCTGTGCTGTCCCTCCACTTTGCCCAGCATGATGTCCCTCTCCAAAGACCTGTCTCTCCTTACAACATGTCCAATGTATGTCAGACGAAGCCCCAGAATCCTTGCTTCCAAGGAGCAGCCTGGTTTAACCCTCTCTAGGATGAATCTGTTTGTTTTCTTGGCAGTTCATGGTACATTCAATACTCTTCTCCAGCACCACAGCTCAAAGGCGTCAATTCTCCTTCTATCCTCCCTAGTCATTGTCCGACTCTCTGAGGCATAACAAGTGATTGCAAAAACCATGGCCTATATCAGGCACACCTTAGTCTCCAGAGAGACACCGTTGCTCTTGAGTACTTTAGAGAGGTCCCTAACTGCAGACTTTCCCATCACAATAAGTTTTTTGATTTCCTGGCTACTGGTGCCAAGAGTGTTGACCGTGGAGCCGAGCAAATTGAAGCTGTAAAGATAAAGTAGATTCTTGTGTTTAGAATTAAAAGAGTAAGTCTCAATTTAAGAGTTGGTCCATTGAAAGGAAGAAAAGGAATGGCAGAAGAATGCAGCATATGTAGGTTGAGAGTCATAAAAGGGTTTAGGTGTGATATCCAAAAGTTTTGATGTTGTTAGGTGCCATTGAGTCAAGTACAACTCATAGAGATTCTATACAAAACAAATCTGAACTTTGTCCTGTCCTGTGCAATTCTCATTTTCACTAACATACCTGAGTCCATTGCTTGATCCTGAGCCCACTGTGATTGATGCTTACTGTATCAATCTATATGGTGGAAGGTCTTCTTTTCTTTAACTGACCTTTCCAAGCATGATGTTCCTTCCAAGAAATAGCCTCTCCTAGAAACATGTACAAAGCTTATCAAATGAAGTTTCATCATCCTTGCCTCCAAGGAGCACTCTGGCTGCACTTTTTAGAAGACATACCTCTTTGTTCTTTTCACAGTCCATAGTAGGTATATTCAGCATTTGTCTCCAACACCCAAACCCAAAGCCATTAATTCTTCTGTCATCGTTATTCATTGTCCAACTTCCATGTGCATACAACGTGATTGAAAAGGCCATGGCCTGAATTAGACACAACTCAACTTAGTCTTCAAACTGATATCATTGCTTCTCAATAATTGAGAAAGGTTCCCAACAGCAGACTTGTCCAGTGCAATGTGTCTCCTTATCCTCTGACTCCTGAAGGTGTTGAGTGTGGATCCAAGTAAATTGAAAACATTGACAATTTCAATCTTTTTTCCACATGTTATAATGTTGCTTATCAGTCTTGGGGCAAGGATTTTTGTATTATTTTTGGTGAGATGTAATTAATATTAAAGGTTGCATGTAGTCTTTGATCTTCTGCAGCAAGTGTTTCAAGTTTTTACTTTCAGCAATCAAGGTTATGTTATCTGCAGAACACAGGATGTTGATGGGTCTTCCTCCAATCCTGATGAGACCTCTTTTTTCATGGAGACTAACTTCTTGAATGATTTGTTCAGTAGAATTTTTGATGCACATATTTCCTAATTTTTTTTCTTTCCTGATGTTTTGATGTTAGATATTAACTAAACAATGAGTGTCAGATATGGACCTCTAATCTAAGTGTCAGAGCATTTTAAGGAGGCCTGGATCTACATCCCAAGTGCATGAGTAACAGAATCCTAACAGCTGTCAGGTTTAATCTGAGGATCTGGCAACCAGTCCAGTTTGCCTATCCTTTGTATTGGAGGGTTCTCTGTATAACTTCACCAATGCCTAGATATTTGGCAAAAGACATATTCAGCTTTAAAACTCAGCATTATCATAATTAGCCATACAGTCCTAGGAATGGCAGTTGTTCTCCTTTGCGTCAGAACTGACCCATAGCTGACCCTCTGGAGGGTTTTCAGAGGCAGTTAATGGCAAAGGAGAAGATTGCCCATCCTTCTCCCAAGGAGCAGCTGGCTGATTCAAACCACATGTAGCATACTTTTTTTTAATTTTACACTTTCCTTCATTGGCATTATGTTTCATACATTTTTTTCCTATACATTGTGTTTTATAATATTAATCACCATTGAATTATGGCTACCATTACCCCATCTTTCAGGTCCCCATTGAATCTTTCCCACTTCCTTCACCCTCTCCCTCCACTCACCAAATTGGGCAGCCCTGTGATTTCCCTCATACTCATTCTTACCCCTCTGTTCCCATCCCTTTCTACCTTGGGCACCCATATAAATTTTACTAGTTATCCTATTTTAAAAATAATAGCCTTAAGCAATCCTTATGAGATTTAATTCATTCAGCATAGTGCTCTCCAGTCCCTCTCACGTTAGGTAGTGATTTATAAAATCATTGCTCCTGCATGCTGCATAGTATTCTATCCTGGGAATATACCATAATTTCTCAGTCCATTCCTTTGTGGTCGGACATTTGGCCGGTTTCCATGTTTTTGCAATGGTGAATAACGCTGTTATGAACACTGGTGTACAAGTCTCCATCAGTGCCTCACATTCCATTTTTAGAGGTATATTCCAAGCAGTGGAATGGCTGGGTCATATGGAATTTCTATGTTCAACTTTTTAAGAAAATACCAAACTGCCTTCCAGAGTGGTTGTACCATTTTACAATCCCACCAACAGTGTAAAAGAGTTCCTATTTCGCCATATCGTCTTCAACAAGTATTACTTGCTGTCCTGTTAAACTTTGCCACTGCTACTGGGATGGGATGGGGATCTCAATTGTGGTTTTGATTTGCATCTCTCTTATTGCCAATGATCTGGAGCATTTCTTCATATGTATGTTGGTCATTCAAATGTCTTCCTTTGTGAAAAATCTTTGCATGTCTTGTCCATTTTTAAATTGGGTTACCAGTCTTCAAAATTCTTGCTGCCAAGAAGTAACTTGTTTCACTCTATTTTTTTCACTCTCTTTAGGATAGACCTGTCTATTCTCTCGGTAGTCCATCAGATGTTCAATACTCTTCATCAGCATTACAACTCAAAGGCATCAATTCTTCTGTCATCCTCTTTCATTGTCTAACTCTTCAGATGCATAGTAAACAATTGAGAAGATCAGGGCCTGGATAAGGCACTTTAACCTCTGGACTGAAAAGGTGCCTCTTTAGGACTCTGGAGAAGCCCTTGAGAACAGATTTTCCTAATGTAATTTGTTTTTTATTTCATGACTGTCAGTGTCAAGATATTTCTCTGGAATCAACAGTCAGACAAACAGTAAGAAAGAACTGAACTTCCCAACCTGCCTGCAATGGTGTGCAACAGATAGGCCACTGAAGTGCTGAGATACTGATTCACAATGTCACGGACTGGTCTAGCAGGAGTACAGGCCCAAAGCCAACTACATCAGGAGTTAAACAGCTTTGTTCATTTTTTGAGAGTTTCAGAGAAAAAACAAAACAAAACACCAAACAACCCCCAAAACAGTGTTGAGAACTGTTTCTTTGACCTGAACAAAATTAAGCTGAACAAAATGCTGTTCTGTGTCATCGAGTCACTTTTGACTCATAGTGATCCTATATACAACAGCTCTGAACCTTGCTCTATCCTGAGCCAACCTTATTGTTTCTGACACAACTATGCCCATTATCGCAGTTACAGAGCCAGTCCATCTTATACAGGTCTTCATCTCTTGCTCTGTCCCTCAACTCTCCCAAGTATGATGTCCCTCTTGAAGGACTGGTCCCTCTTTGCAACATGCCCAAAGTATGTCAAATGAAGCCTCAGAATCCTTGCCTTCAATGAGCAAGATTATATCTTCTCCAGGGCTAACCTATTTGTTCTCTTAGCAGGGCATGGTAAGCACTTACTGTATATAATTAAATATGATATGTCACATGATATGTTAGTGTATCCATGTATGGATAGTATATATAATTTGTGTTAAGTATATTTATACACATCTTCTATGTATTACAGGGAGCTCTGAAAATGTCATACAAAGCAATTTGCGTTGCTAAACCAAAGGGCTTGTGCCTCTAACAATAAAATCCACCAGAAACTCCAAGAGCGAAAAAGGGGAAATCGTCTCCCATTATAATTTATAGCCTAAGAAACTTGACAGAGGGTCTCTCTCAGTTGGAACTAACCCAACAGCAGCAAGTTCTCTGAGTTTCTATGCAAATTTGTACCAAAAAAGAGAGGGAAAGTATTTTTAAATTAATATTTTTTTCAAAAATCCTTACAAATATCTATCCTTTCTTTTGTTGTTGGGCACTTAGGCTGTTTCCAACTCTTTGCTATTGTGAACAAAGCCGCAATGAACATGGGTGTGCATATATCTGCCTGGGTGGCAGTTATGGTTTCTTTAGGGCATATTCCATTACTGGGTCAAATGGTATTTTTATTTGCAACTTTTTGAGATAGTGCCATACAGCCTTCCATAGCAGTTGCACCATTTTACACTCCCACCAACAGTGAATAATGGTCCCAGTTTCAGAAGCTCTGGTATATTCACACAATGAAATACTACGCTGCATTGAAAAACAAGTAACTCATGCAATACTATTCAAAATGGGTGACCTTGGAGGAAATTATGCTGAGTGAAATATCTCAGTTACAAAAGGGCTGGTGCTGCATAGCGCCACTGTTTTAGAGTGGGACTGACAACAGGGTTAGGGTGAGACTGAGAAAAATTGGATAAATTATATATACTGCATTGAAACAGATGAGGGAAAGAACAGTTTGAAAGCGATATATGATTGTGTATTACGGTTATCATAAGAGTCCAGAATAAAGGTTGCATAGTGGAGTGTACTCAGGGCAGGGGCGGGAGGGTGGATTCTATACCAATGAAATAATTTTTATCTTACTTTTCAAAGAGAAGTGTGAATTGGGGGGAGGCGTGACCAGGGAGAAAAATGCAATAATGAATGTATAGAAATCCAAAATCTCTGTAAACGTTCATTAAAATTAATTAAAAAAATAAAAATTATAAAATCACTATCAATCTCAGAGGAAATGCCAATAAAATATAAGAGGAAACCATAATTTTAAAATTGCTTTCTGGTTGTAAGGCAATAAAAGTAGACAATAATATGAACAGGTGATTTCCATTGAATATTTGAACAACTTAGTCACAATGCTGACATTCCTTATGCCCTTTTCTGCAGTTTTAGATCTACAAAGAAATGTTGTTGTTGTTGTTGTTGTTGTTATGTGCCGTCGAGTCGCCTGCGACTCATAGCGACCCTATGCACAACAGCCCTAAACTCCGCTCTGTCCTGCGCCAATCGCACTGTCTCTGATACTCCCATCCCAATTATCCCAGTCACTGAATCAATCCACCTCATAGAGGGCCTTCCTCTCCTGCGCCGTCCCTCTACCCTCCCAAGCATGATGTCTCTCTCCAAGGACCGGTCTCTCCTCACTACATGTCCGAAGTAAGTTAGACGGAGCCTCAGAATCCTTGCCTCCAAGGAGCCACCCAGTTTAACCCTCTCCAGGACAAATCTATTTGTTTTCCTAGCAGTCCATGGTATTCTCAGTACTCTTCTCCAGCACCACAGCTCAAAGTCATCAGTTCTCCTTCTATCCTCCTTGGTCATTGTCCAACTCTCTGATGCATAACAGGTGATTGCGAAGACTATGGCCTGTATCAGACGCACCTTAGTCTCCAGAGAGACACCACTGCTCTTCAGCACTTTGGAGAGGTCCCTAACAGCAGACTTTCCCATGGCAATGTGCCTTTTAATTTCCTGGCTGCTGGTGCCAAGACTGTTGACTATGGAGCCAAGCAGACTAAAGCTGTGTACAATCTCAATCTCTTCACCATCCATCCTGATGCTGCTAGTTGGCCCAGTGGTGAGAATCTTTGTCTTCTTGACATTGAGCCTCAATCCATTTTGCAGGCTGCAGTCCTTGACACTCTTCAGCAGGTGTTTCAGGTCCTCCTCAGTTTCAGCAAGCAGGGTTGTGTCATCCGCATAACGCAGATTGTTGATAAATCGTCCACCAATCCTGACCCCACATTTCTCCTCATAGAGCCCAGCCTCCCGGATAATCTGTTCTGCATATAGGTTGAAGATGTATGGAGATAGGATGCATCCCTGGCGTACGCCCTTCCCAATTTTGAACCATGCAGTGTTCCCTTGCTCTGTTCTGACGACTGCCTCCTGGTCCAAGTATAAAGAAAGGCGACCCAACCGAATGTGGAAACTACAGAACAATTTCACTGATTTCACATGCAAGCAAGATCTTACTGAAAATTATCCCAAAACGACTGGAACAGCACATCAACAGAGAACTACCAGAAGTCCAGGCTGGTTTCAGAAGGGGTCGTGGTACTAGAGATATTGTAGCTGATGTTATATGGATCTTGGCTGAAAGCAGGGAATACCAGAGGAATGTCTATCTGTGCTTCATTGACTATGCAAAGGCATTTGACTGTGTAGATCATAACAAACTGTGGCTGACTCTGAGAAGAAAGGGAATCCCAGAACACTTGATCGTTCTAAGGTGAAACTTATACTTGGACCAGGAGGCAGTCGTCAGAACAGAGCAAGGGATACAAAGAAATACTACATATAATAATTTCAATAAATTTTTCATTAAAGTGATTAGAAAAAAAATTCTAATTAGCATACTTATTTTAAATGTGTGAACTGTAAGCTTACAGGAAAATTCATAATCTTGGATTTATGAAAAAGAGAAAGAAGATTGAGAGTAAAGTAAACAAATAAACAAAGTAGAAAAATACATGAAAACAGGTGCAAATTAAATAGAAAGTTTCAATAGAAAAAATGTTATACTTGATAATAGAAGTGACAGCTTAAAAAAGGAAATAGCTGAAAAATTAATTTAAAAAATAGATGTGGAGACATTGGACCTCTCATGGACAGTTGGTGGGGTTGTAAAATGGCATAGCCACACTGGAAGGCAGCCTGGATGTCATGCAGCGAGGTGTAGCTGCGGTGAGGTGACAGATACTGCTCTAAATTGAACGTCTAAATTAAGGCAGGCTAAAGAGAAGGATTGGCTATCCACTTGAAAAAGCAGGGTTTCAAAAACCCTATGCACAATAGAGTACACTTAATTGAGACTAGCAGATATGGCACCTGAGGATGAGCCCTCCAGTTGGAAAATATAAAGGAGGAGGAACAGTCCCAAGCGGACACTAGCTATTAGAACATGGAATTTGAAAAGCATGAATATAGGGAAACTGAATATTGTTAAGAGAGAAGTGGGACATATAAATATTCACATACTAGGCATTAGCGAAATGAGATGGATCGGCATGGGACATTTTGAATCAGACAATCATGATGCCGGAAATGAAAAGGCGAGGGAAAACGGGGTGACATTCATAGTTAAAAAAGACCATGTCCAGATCCAACTTGAAGCACAATGTTGTTAGAGAATAATATGTATATGAATATAAGGAAGACCTGTTAATACCACCGTCATTTAAACATATGCATGAACAACCCGAGCCACAGAGGAGGAAATAGATTTCTACCACCTTTTGCAATGAGCTCTGGTGACCTAGTGGCAAGAAGCTGTGCTGCAATCTTGAAGGCATACCGTTTAAGACCACCAGCTGCTCACTTGGAGAAGGATGGGCAATCTCCTCCTGAGCAATTCACTGCCTCTACAAAGTCACCAGACCATCACGTATGGGTCGGTTCCGACTCTACCAAACAAGCAGCAACAACTTTTGCAGTCAGAACTTGACTGTACAACCACGATGCATTAATAATAATGGGTGACTGGAATGCAAAAGTTGGGAATAGAGAAGAGGGACTAGTAGTCAGAACATTGGCTTGGTAACAGAAACAAGGCTGGAGATAAAATGATAGAATTTTGTACAGTCAATGATTTAGTCATTGCAAATGCCTTTTATAAGAAATACAGAGACTATATATATGGACCTCACCTGACAGTCTGCACAGGAATCACATGAACTACATCTGTGGAAAGAAATACTGGAGAAACCCAATATCAGATGTGAAAACTAGGCCAGGTGCTAATTATGCAACAAACCATCAGCTACTCATATGCAAGTACAAACTGAAGCTAAGGAAAATTAAATCAAGTCCATGGGAATAAAAATAAACTATTAAAGTTTTAGAATTTGGAAAAAAAAAACCCTATTCAAAATGGAAATAAATTTGGGTTTTCAACTCAATTTCATACCTTTTCCTCAAGTTATCTCAGCTTACTATGAGTCAAGGGTCTCCAAAAGAAGCAAGAAACGTGTGCGTCTCTTCACTTCTGGAGATTGTCCACCCAAAAATCACTGTATGTCACAGTCCTCAGAACAGAGCAAGAGAACACTGCATGGTTCAAACTCAGGAAAGAAATGTATCAGGGATGCATCCTGTCTCCATACCTTTTCAATCTGTATGCAGAACAGATTATTTGAGAGGCTGGACTTTGTGAGGAGGAATGTGACATCAATTTGGAGGAAGATTTATCAACAACCTGTATTATGCAGATAACACAACCTTGCTTGCTGAAACTGAAGAAAGGGCCTGAAGCATTTTCTGCAGAGTGTCTAGAACTGTGGTCTGCAATATGAATTGAAGCTCAACATCAAGAAAATGAAGATTCTTACCACTGTGCCAATTGGCAGCATTGATAGATGGAGAAGTGATTGATGTCTTTAACAATTTCAGCTGGCTTGGTTTCACAATCAACACTCTTGGCACCAGTAATCAGAAAATAAAAAGATTACTTTTATTAGGAAAATCTGTTTTCAGAGACCTCTACAGAATGCTGAAGAGCAATGATGTCAGCCTAGAAACTAAGGTGCACCTGATCCAGGCCATGGTCTTTTCTGGTACTTTGCAATGCATCAGAGAGCTCGACAATGACCAAGGATAACAGAAAAAGAATTGATGCCTTTAAGTTGTGGTGCTGGAGAAGAGTATTAAAAATACCATGGACTGCCAAGAGAGCTAACAGGTATGACCCGGTGAGAGGGAAAACAAGTTGCTCCTTGGAGCCAAGGATTTTGAGATATGGTTTTATATGCTTTGGTCATGTAACCGGAAGGGACTAGTCTTTGGAGAAGGATATCATGCTTGGGTGGGTCGAGGGACAACACAGGAGAGGAAGACTCCGGATGAGATGGATAGACACAATAACTCAGGTAATGAAGATAAATGTATCTGAGACAGTGAAATTGGCTCAAGATACAATTCAGAGCTATTGTGTACAGGGTCGCTATGAGTTGTAGTCAACTCGATGGCACATAACAACAATATATTACATGAAAGAGGCTGCAGAGCATTATGGTGACTGAAATAACTTAGGTACGTAAGAAAAAATTCTTCATAAGGCCATTATTGTAAAGACAGAATTATAACTAGTAATATGTGTATGGATATCCAAAGAGGGAAGGAGAAGGGGTTGGTGGGGGTAAATATAAGGTTGAAAGGAGGGAAATCACAGGGTCACAGAGTTTTGTGGGTGGAAGGAAGAAGCAAATAAAAAAGAACAATGATATACATGGATGAAACACAATATAAACAAACTATTGTATGCAAACCACTTAAAAATTTGAAAAATGTCAAAATAATAAGTGCAGCAAATTAGAAAAAAATTATATAATCATGAAAAATTATAAAATACATATCTTTCCCTTATTGTCAAAGTAAAAAACCCAAGATAACCTGGGTGATTTTTCCAGAAATATAAAATTTATCAAAATGGAATCAATTTACAACTGTCTATTAATAAAAAGAAATTTTAAAAAGTAGTCAACATCTAACACAGAAAACTATTGTGGGAAATAATTTCTCTTTTTTGTGTGTCACTATGACCTGTAGCTGCACGTATGCTAGCTGGATACTCTACCATTTCCCCATCAATAGTTTATTTTTGTTCCTCTGTCTGTTTTACTTCATAGTAAATTAGAAAGGGAAACAAGATTTTGACAAGATCAAATTAATGGACTATCTTGATCTTGAAAATCCCACTTGGTGCTAATGGTGTAATTATTTGTTTTTGGCATATATTCCATATTCCTTATTGTGAAGGAATAGTTCCTTTAGAAAATGATTCAGCATTATATAGCACATAGCATATGACACAAAGCTTTCACTTGTACTATTGGCTAATTCAATTGGTTGGGTGAACTTTTTTGCATCCATTTCCATGTTTATACAATGATATATTTTAAAAGCAAAGAAGTTTTTTGAGTTGAAGTCTCTAGATGGGATGTCTGGTAGCCTAGTGGGCAAGAAATTGCAGTACTAAGTCAAAGACAGCAGTTCAAAGCCACTAGTGATTCCAGGAAAGAAAGATGAGCAATCTCTTTATGTGTAAACTCCTCTGTAAAGTGCTAACCTCTGTGAACACAGGAGGGGGTCAGCTATGTGTCAGTTCCAACTTAATGACAGAGTTCTATTTATTTATTAAATTTTGTTTTGATTTTCCTTTTGTCTAGAAGTATAGTATAAAACAAAAATTAGTTTGCAAAGGATTTATTAATAGTGTCCTGTTCGAATAAATCAGTAAGGAAGTGACTGAAATAGACCAAACAGGGATGAGGCAAGAGAATAAGTAAGAATGAAATTGGAACCAAAGTTCCAGCCTCAGTCTGACCCCACAGAGGAACTCAGGAGGGTTCACTTTGTCTCAGAGTTAATCTCCCCTTGAGTTCCCACCTCAGTCACATGACTGAGGGCCTATGGGAGAAGGATCATGTGATGATGATGGAGGGATGAAAACTTCCAGGCTCCACCACTTATCATTGCTTTATGAAAAGTAGTTCATGAAGCACAATAAAGAGAGCCTCAGATAAAGACATATTACTTTTATCATTGAGATTTTATTGTAAGTTTATAAAGAACTTGGATTTACATTCATTCATTGTTACATATTTTCCTCCCTGCTCCCTCTCCCCACCAGTTTGCTTATTTTTTTGGCAAAAAAGTTCTTTCATTGTTATACAGCTCCTCCATCCAGCCTCCTACCGCTGGCCACTTTACTATGCAGTGCTTACTCTGGACTAATTTTAAACAGAGGGACAAACAAAGCACTTATGAAGACTGTAAAGTACCTGAGGAAATCAGAGTGAAAGCACCAGCAGTAATTGCCACAGAAATTTATTTTATTGTATTTTATTTTCTGAAATTGCTTTGTTGAATGCCATGTACTATTCTGTCAGTGGGTCCAGTCTGACCACTATGAGACATCCCCTTTCCTATAAAAGAAATAAAAATACTCGTTCAAGTAAGTGGACTAGATCCATGCTTCTGTTACTGGTGGACACCGCAGCAAGCACAGGAAAGATTCTCATGTGGGTTTTTCCTTCTGGAAAATTATTCAGCATCTCCAGATGGCCACTTGCCATCATCACTTTCTCATGGAGACTTCTGGTGGTTACTGAGGGAAGGAGTCCAAGACAGAGATTTCTCAATTTTCTTTTTGGCCTAGCTTTGGGTGGACTTTCACATCCCAGATTCACTTTGAAAATGCCTGGTACTCAGCAGAAGTCAACAGCCACACAATCTGGGAATCAGATCTGTCTACTGAACAGCCCCAGGCATGGAACTTTTAAAATCAGTTTCTCTTTGTCTCTTCACTTCACCTAACCACTAAAATTATTTCTTGGATTAAGACAGAAATTGAGAAAAGGGTGATTGAATCTGACAGATCAACAGCAGAAACAAAATACGCATGATGTGCAGTGGATGAAATACACCATGTGATACAATTAATAAAACATCTGCTAATAGTTATTCAGGCTTATTTGATTCTGCAGACTGTCACTGACTGTCAGAAAGAATGTTAAGATATTAAATAGTTGGAAAAAGCACTCATTTTACTTCTGAGGCTTAGAATTTGGTGAGGTAGACTACAAGAGGACTGGGATTTGTAGAACAGAATGAAAACAGAATCTTCTATAATTACACCTTTCTCCTGCCTATCTACATTTCAGCTCAACTAGGGTGAT
The DNA here is from genome assembly GCF_000299155.1 of Elephantulus edwardii. Lineage (NCBI taxonomy): Eukaryota > Metazoa > Chordata > Mammalia > Macroscelidea > Macroscelididae > Elephantulus > Elephantulus edwardii. The sequence continues at coordinate 24,935,541 of NW_006399759.1, read as the reverse complement.
TAAATAATAGTAATAATAGTAATAATAATAAGTAGTGAAAGAGAGGCACTAGATTTGTCAGGACAAAAGATGGAATTCTCTATGAACCATGGTTATAAACCTTTTGGATTGTGAAGTTTTGGGAAGACACTAGAATTTTAAATGATAATGTATCATGACTTATAAATTTCAGCATAATAGTAGACAGTGGATTAAAGAGTTGGCAGAATTACCTACAAGGGGGTTTATTACATCAATATAACTTAAACAATTGGTACACTTTGAAAGGCTGTAGTAGTGGGAATAGGACAGGAGCAAGTACATATTTATAAAGCATTCATTCTATAGAATCAATTTAAAAAAAAAATGAAAACCATAGTGAGCCAGCTTAAGTAAGGAAAAGATGGAGAAGTGGAGGTTTGATGATGACCTGGTTTCTGTTCTGACTGATTTGATGAATAGGCCTGTAGGTAAAATCCTCCTTAGTTTTAATAATGGAAAAATATTCTTTTATAATGAACATGTTTTAAAATTATCTCCCTTTAAATGAACTATCTCACAAATTATTGAATTTAACTGTTGTTGTTATGTGCCATCGAGTCGTTTGCGACTCATAGCGACCCTATGTACAACAGCCCTAAACCGTGCTCTATCCTGTGCCAGTCTCATTGCATCTGACACACCCATCCC
>NW_006399759.1:24932475-24934052 GCF_000299155.1 Elephantulus edwardii | reverse complement strand
CTGTTCTGACGACTGCCTCTTGGTCCAAGTATAGGTTTCGCATTAGCACGATTAAATGTTCTGGGATTCCCATTCTTCTCAGAGACAGCCACAGTGAATTTAACTACTAAAGGAAATAAGAAAAAGAATTTAAATGAAAATTTAGACAGATAAAATGTGTCTAAATAAATGAAGACAAGAAAAAATGAAGATGAAAGGTAATATTTAGAAACATTTTTATGTGCCTTTGAGTCAAGCATGACTCACAGTAATCATCTGAGCAACAGTCCTGTCCTGAATCCTGCATCACCTCAACATCTCTGACACTCTTCAACGTATTATTGTAGTCAGTCATTGTGTTACTCCATCTCCTTGAGGATCTTGCTCTTTTTATTATTATTATTATTAATTTCAATGAACATCTACAGAGATTCTCTGGCTGCACCTTCTCTAAGATATATCTATTCTTTCAGCAGCAGTCCTTGGGAAATTCAGTACTTTCTTCATCAGAACAACTTATAGGCATCAATTCTTCTGTCATACTTATTCATTGTCATTACTTATAATCAGATGCATAGCAAGTAACTGGAATGATCATGGTTTGAATCAGGTGCATCTCAGTCTTCAAATGGCTATCACTCAGGACTTTGGAGATGTCCTTGACAGCAGACTTTCCCAATGCAATATGTTTTTTAATTTCTTGACTACTAGTGCCGAAGGCATTGACTATGGAACCAAACAAGAAGAAAATGTTGACAGTTTCAATCTTTTTTCCATTTATTGTGATGTTGCTGACCAACCCAGTGTTGAGAATTTTCACACACACACACACACACACACACACAAACATACACACACACCCCCACACCCTGGTTTATTTACAAAATTCATATATATTGTTTTTCACACCGGAACTTTCCCATTTGCTTCTCCCACCTCACTCTTCTCCCACCCATCAAATTGTATTACCCTATGATTAACCACCCCACCCCCTGCTTATCCTCACCACTCTGCTCCCACCTTCCCCTTCCCCTTGGATCCTTTTATTTGTTCTACAATAATGGTCTTATACAAAATCTGTCCTTATGTTACTGAGTTAGTTCATTTAGCATCATGCTCCTCAGTCCCTCCTAAGTTAGGTGATAATTTACAAAATCATTGCTCCTGCGTGTTGCATACTATTGCATTGTGTGAATGAACTATAATTTCTCAATCCATTTTATTGTGCTTGGGCATTTGTGCTGTTTCCAAGTTCTTGCTATGGTGAGTAATGCTTCTATAAACATTGGTGCATAAGGCTCCATTTGTGCTACAGTTCTCATTTTCTCAAGGTATATTCCATGCAGTGGAATAGCTGGGTCATATGGAATTTCTATGTTCAGCTTTTTGAGGAAGTGGCAAACTGCCTTCAAGAATGGTTATATTGATATTAAGGAAGATGGCGGAGGTGGAGAGCACAGTGTGAAGAGCCAGAGGGATAGCAAGCTGCGTAGAGAGGATATGAGAGAGTACTTTACGCTCCACAGAGACTGACCATCACAGCGTGACGCGAACAGTAGGATTTTGAATCAGAACTTTTGCTAATACATTATTTTAAA
>NW_006399759.1:24891571-24924105 GCF_000299155.1 Elephantulus edwardii | reverse complement strand
ATCAACAGAGAACTGCCCAAAGTGCAGATTGGACTTAAAAGAGACTGTGGCACTAGGTATATTATAGCTAATGTTAGATGGATCATGGCTGAAAACAAAGAGTACCAGAGGAATGTCTATCTGTGTCTCAATGACTATGTAAAGGCTTTTGACTGTGTGATCACAAAAAATTATGGCTCACTCTAAGAAGAATGGGAATCCCAGAACAATGGATTGTGCTTATGTGTAACCTATACTTGGACCAGGAGACAGTCATCAGAACAGAGCAAGGAAACATTACATGGTGGAGAGTGTGGCATCAAGACTGGAGGTAGACTCATCAACAATCTGTGTTATGCAGATGACACAACCCTGCTTGCTCAAACTGAAGAGGACCTGAAGCACTTGTTGCAGAAGGCCAAGGACTGCAGCCTTCAATATGGATTGAAGCTCAACAGCAAGAAAACAAAGATTCTCACCACTGGGCCGATTGGCAACATCATGATAGATGGTGAAGACATTGAGATTGTTGACAGCTTCGGTGTTTTTGACTCTACAATCAACATTCTTGGTACCAGCAGCCAGGAAATTAAAAGACAAATTGCATTGGGAAAGTCTGCTGTCAGAGACCTCTCCAAATTATTGAAGAACAACAATGTCAGTCGGGAAACTAAGGAGTGCCTGATTCAGGCCATGGTCATTGCAGTTACTTGCTATGTGTCAGAGAGCTGGACAATGAATAGGAAGCAAAGACTAGTTTTGAATATACTATGTACTGCTAGGAGAACAAACAAGTTCCTCTTGAGAGGGTGAAGCCAGGCTGCTCCTTGGGGATGAGGATTCTGAAGCTTTATCTGACATACTCTAGACATGTTGCAAGGCAGAATCAGTCCTTGAAGGATATCATGCTTGGGAGGGTGGAGGGACAGTCCAGGAGAGAAGAACCCTTGATGAGATAGATGGATTGATTCAGTCACTGTGGTAATGGGGATTGAGGTGTCAAAGACAGTAAGATTGGTAAGGGATAGAGCAGGGTTTAGGGCTGTTGTACATAAGGTTGCTGTGAGTTGCAACCAACTCAATGGCACATAACAACAATAAACCCTCGGGTCAGAACTGACTCATAGCTGACTCTCCAATGAGTTGTCAGGGGCAGTAAATCACACTGAAGGAGACTGTCCATTTTTCTGTAATGGAACAGCTGTTGGATTTGAATCTTGTGCTTTTGGGTTATCGAACAATATCATTAATATCACATGCAAGCAAGATTCTCCTGAAAATTATCCAAAAACGGTTTGAACAATATGTCAACAGAGAACTGCCAGATGTGCAGGCTTAGAATAGGTTGTGGTACTAGGGATATTATAGCTAATGTTAGATGGATCTTGGCAGAAAGCAGAGAATACTAGAAGACTGTCTCTCTGTGCTTCATTGACTATACAGAGGCTTTTGACTGTGTGAATCACAAGCAGTTATGGTTGACTCTGAGAAGAATGGGAGTCACAGAACATTTGATTGTGCTTATGCGAAAACTATACTTGGACCAAGAGGCAGTTGTCAGAACAGAGCAAGGAGACACTGAATGGTTCAAAATCAAGAAGGGGGTCCAGCAGGGATGTATTTTATCTCCATACCTTTTCAATCTGTATGCAGAACAGATCATCCGAGATGCTGGTCTGTATGAGGAGGAATGTGGCATCAGGATTTGAGGAAGAGTCATCAACAACCTGCTTATGCGGATGACACAACCCTGTTTGCTGAAACTGAGAAGGACCTGAAGTGCTTGCTGCAGAAGGTCAAGGACTGCAGCCTTCAATATGGATTGAAGCTCAACATTAAGAAAACAAAGATTCTCATCGCTGGGGCAATTGGCAGCATCAGTATGGATGGTGAAGAGATTGAGATAGTTAACAGTTTTTGTTTACTTGGCTCCACAGTTAAAACTCTTGGTACCAGCAGCCAGGACATCAAGAGATGAATTGCACCGGGGAAAGTAAGCCGTGAAGGACCTCTCAAGAGTACTGAAGAGAAATGACATCAGGCTGGAGACTAAGGTGTGCCTGATCCAGGCTATAGACTTCACAATTACGTGCTTGTACCAGAGTGTTGGACAGTGACTAGGGATGATAGAAAGAGAATTGATACCTTTGAGCTGTGGTGCTGGAGAAGAGTGTTGAATATACTATGGACTGCTAGGAGAACAAACAGGTTTGTCCTTGAGAGGGTGAAGCCAGAATGCCCCTTGGAGTCAAGGATTCTGAAGCTTCATCTGACATACTTTGGGCATGTTGCAAGGAGGTAGTGGTCCTTGGGGAGGGACATCATGTTTGAGAGAGTGGAGGGACGGTGCACAAGAGGAAGACACTTGATGAGATGGATCAATTCTGTGATTGGGGTGGTGGGAATGAATGTGTCAGAGATGACGAGGTTGGCACAGAATAGGGCATTTAGGGCTCTTGTACATAGGGTTGCTATGAGTCACAAGCAACTTGATGGCACATAACCACCACAACAAATTGACTTGAAATATTTTTTCTTTTAATGTTTTGAAAAATATTCAGAGCCTTTTCTGACTCTTTCCCTCTTTGGATAGAACATCAAGTCATGAGGTAGAGGACCCTCAATGAAATGGATTGGCAAATAGCTGAAACAATGGACTTGAACATTCTAGCAATTGTGAGGATTATGCAGGACCAATCAACTATCTATCTATCTATCTATCTATCTATCTATCTATCTATCTATCTATCTATTTTTTTTTTTTGCTATGATCTGAAGACAACTCGTTGACAGCTTACAACAATAATAAGTGTTGGATTTTTCTCAAATATTCCTAAATCATGATATTGATATTTTCTCCTTATTTTGTTAATAGAAGGAATGCTTTTAAATATGTAAATGATAAAACAGAATTTATTCTTACAATAAATAAGATCATAATTTACAGTCTTTAGTCTTTTTTACTTACATTTTGGCTTTTTAGCGTTCATTTTGTTTTGTAGCATGTTTACAACTTTGATGATGAGAGAAACAGGCCTGGAACTTTCCTTCCTTTAAGCACTCTTCTCAGGTTTTGGTGTCAAAATTATGCTGATATAACAAAATTAAACCTGTGTCTTTTATTATCTTCTCCCCTACCCTAATATCTGCACAAAATTTATGTCATTTTTCATAAAGAACTGGAAAAATTCAACAACTAGTGGTTCTATGAGGGAAAATTGTAATTACCATATACAATTTTTTAATAGATTTAGAACTGCACAGGTATCTTATTGGAAAATGTGTTTTCTTAAAAAATATACATATTTTAAGGCAAACAAAAATATATAACTATTATTAGAATAATGCAGTTTAGGGTGTTTTAAAAGTATTAATATGTTTTATACAAAATAGATTTTATTTGTGTGTGTTAAATACTATGATCAGTTGTCTTTTCAGCTTTAATATAGTGATGTAATAAATCATATCTTACTTGACTTTGTAATGATATACTTTACTACATTCCTAGGATAAACTGTCTTTGTGTTTTAAAATCTACCCATTAAGTATATTTGCTAATACTTTATTGAGACCATTTAGATCTCTATGTGTGACATTGTGTACCATTTTTCTATCTTGAATTTGAACTCAAACTCATTGCTATCAAGTTGAAACCAACTCATAATTGACCCTTGAGCAGGTTTCGGAAGTTGTAGATTACATGGGACGAGACTGCCCATTTTTCTCAGTGGGTAGATTTGAACTAGCAGAGAGGTGCAGCTTTTCACTTAACAGTGTAACTTCCTACAGAAGATGCCACGAGAGCTCAGCTCTTGCCTTTGCTGCAACAAATTTTGAAATCAGAGTTATAGTAGTCTCATTAAAACTATGAAAATACATGATAAATATATTAATAAAAAGTATTGGCTATTTCTTCAACACTTCTGTACTCGGAAATATTTTCTATAACATCATGATTAAGTGTGTCTTGATACTTCAGTGAATTGTCTGTCCTTAGCAACTTGGACATGGGGAACACGTGGAGTGGAGTTGTTGGAGAGTGGACATTGTAACTATAAATAAAAGGCATTATGATGTTATCTTAAAACTTTCATTTTTCCTTGCGTTAATTTCCATAATTCATATTTTTATTTGAAAATTGCTCAATCTAATCATTAGAATAAACCTGATTAACTAATTTTTAATATTTTTAAATTGTGATTTTTAAAAAACCTTACAGAACGGTTGGGTTTTTATTCATTCTTTGTCCACTTTCTTCTCTCCCCCTCACTTCTCCCTCCTGCAGTCTACTTTATAATGCACCTCTTGCTCCAGATTATGGTCAGACATATAATTGCTAATCATCCATTTCTCTTAATGGCAGTTACAGTTTTTTATATTTTCTTCCATTATTTTCTTTTCTAGAATAAAATCACACTATTTCTCACAACTCATACTTTAGATTTTCAGAACCCATTCAGTGTATGTTAAATTTTATATGCTAGTAATCTATTTTTCTTTGATACATTCATTCAGTCTCATTTTCCTTTCTTAATGCATGCTTGGTGATTGACTCTCATTTTAACTTTTTAAAAATCAATTCCTTGAGATCACTTTCCTCAAATTTAAGTCTCCTTTAATTTTGTTTTTGGTTTTATTTTTGGAATGTGCCTGCTGTTTTCATTCTTTGTTATTCTTACTTCCACTTTCCTAATTTCCTCATACTTGTACTTTCCAAATATGTCCCTTAAAGTGTTTTTAATATTCTTTATTCATATCTCTTCTTGAAGCATAAAATTGCTTCTTTACTTCAGTTGTTGATTGTATCACACAGCCGTTTCTTCACTTGGCTTCTAATAAATAGGTATTCATAGAGTATTGTACTTTCTTTTCTTTCATTATTTGTGTGTGTGTGTGTGAGAGAGAGAGAGTGTTCTGCTTCTAGATTGATTTATGGAGATGGATAGACAAAGGCGTCTGATTAATAAGAACCAGTATACTTTTGACAATAGTTTTCCAACCAAATAATTTTTACATTTTATAAAAACTTATCACTAGGATCTGATAAAGTTGAAAGGATCATCTGGTTTCTTGCCCACTGAGTAGAACTGTTTTACTCCCAGTTCACATACAGTGCAGCTAAGACAGCTTTGGGTTTAATGCAGTAAGGTCACTGCTAGATGCCAATGTCTGTATTCCTTCAAAGTTTTTTTCTCCATAAATGTTAAATGGAATGGACTGAGAAATTGTGGTATATACACACAATGGACTACTACACAGCACTCAAGAGAAATAATTCCAAAAATACTACAGAACTTGGAGAACATTATGCCAAGTGAACGAACTCAGTCTTGTAAGGACAAATATTGCATAATACCATTATTATAAAAATAGAAGGTTAAACATATATGGGGACCCAAGGGGGGAGCAGAGGGGTGAGTATGGATAGCGGCAAAGCATAGAGTTGCGCAATTTGGTGGGTGGAGGGAGGAGGTAAAGTAAATGGGAAAGATCCAGTGGGGACCTGAAAAGACGAGATAATGGTGGATATAGTCCAATGGTGATAATTTTATAAAACAAACGGGAATCATTGTATGAGACATAATGTGAATGCAGCATAATGTAAAACACAATGTATATGAACTTTGTAAGCAAACTAATATGAAAATTTTTTAAGAATTTAAAATGTGTGTCTGTCCAAGAAAGAAACTGGAACAAACCAAACCAAACCAAAACAAAACATATTAGCTCTTGAACCATATACCCAGCATCGAGACTCAAACAAATTAAATTTGATTTAAACTTCTACTCACAGAAAAGAAAATTTGAGTTCTCGTTCCTTTCTCATTAAGGGAGGAGATGCATATGTTTGATAAAGGCCTGGTGATCGGTTTATGAATTTGCCTGAATGTTCTACACATAGATTAATAATTACTATTTCAAAAATATTTTTCTATTTCCAAAATAGGTTTATTTTATTTTGCAAATGAGTAAATTAACTAATAAACAGTGCAGTCCCTGAGCAAGGTAATGCAATTGCTGCTCTCAATTCACTTTATATTTATTAGGTACTTAATGTGTTTGGCACATCAGACCCACAACATTAAAGGAAATAAAAACTAATTCACAACCATTAGTGCTTCCTAATCCACATGTCCCACTGGAGCTCATAAAAAAGACCTTTGAAATAAAAATTAGTGATGACTTTGTTTCATATTAAATCAGATGTTCCAAGAAAATATCCATAATTTAAAGAAATAAACTTTCTCCACTTAACTCCTCCTTCTAAAGCATGTTCTGCACTGCCTTGCTTAAAGTATCCTGAGGACAAGATCTGTATATCCTATGGGATACTTCTGTGTTTCTTGCATTATCAGTGCACAGGGCTTGCCTTACAAGTGATTAGTGTGTCCGATCAGTAGTATCTGGGGAGCCATCAGCATCTCTGCAATTCTAAGAAAAGTTGCCCGGGGTTTAAAGTGTTGACTTCTAATGTTAAGAAGCCAGAATCAATAAGAGTGTGTGTGTGTGTGTGTGTGTGTGTGTGTGTGTGTGTGTGAGACAGAGAGAGAGACGTTCACACATAAATCATATGTCATTAAGGAAGTTGGATAGTTGGCATCTGCACTAATGCTAGGGCCTACTTACTGGCGCAATAGGCTATCCCATCCTAGTATACTCAAGGATACACCTGTCTCTGACAGATTAAGTTGTCCATCATGGACTTTTTAAGCTTGAAATGACCTTAGAGATTAACTAGTTTACCAAAATAAGTATACAAATGGGGGAATTAAGGAACAGAGTGGGATAAACAGTACTGCAGATCACAGGATATCCAAATTTAAATTTGATTGCTCTAAAAGAAAAGGAAGCAGAAATATTTTTAAGGTTCTATTAATATTTTGAACATGTGATATAAGAAATAGCAGCTGGAAAAAACCTTATTGATGACTTATTTCTTTGCATTTAAGTGTCATACTTTCTTCATGATTCACAAAATAAAAGTAAAGACACCCTGAGTCGGGACTGGAACTCTCAGGTTTGGTTTTGTTTTTTTCGCTTTTTTTAAAGAAGAAAGCGGAACACGGTCCCCCACTACCACAAATTATGTAGTCAAGGTTCCACATTTGGGGAAATTGCAGGGGTCAGCATATCTGCAGTGCAATAGTTAAGCCTCGCCCGGGAAAACCGCCTTTGTGTTCATGATATCTCCTCTGCTAGGTAAGTAAGGACTCTCTCACTTTTAAACAAGACCAGTTTGACCCCTGGAGAAATATGCAGGTGTCTCAGATTGCTATGGGTCTTGCATTTTGAGTCTGAGGTTTGCCAGATCACTAGCATATACCAGGCTAACTTCTCCACAGTATCTCTGAGAAGACAAGCATTTCCCTGTTCTTGCACAGTTCAGCAAGAAAAGAGAGTAAATGCTGATTTACATTTCAAAAGTGATTGTTGGGGACACATTATAAAGAACTGGCATGGACGAAAGGTTTAACACTTTGGACACAATTACAGACATTTCTCCTCACTATTCATCCTGGTAAGCATCTTATACATCATAATATTTATTTTCTCTGCTGACCAAACTCTGACTTCTGATCATGTAACTCCACTACTTTCCCTCTGGCCGTTGACACTTGCTCGAGCTTCTTCCCTTCTTGACTGGAAGCAAACTGTTCCCTTTCTGACATTTGCTCCATCTCACTAGTTCTCCAGGAGGTCGGTTCTCTGGGTTTCCCACTGCTGACTTCTGTTGTCTCCTCCGACTCTTATACTAGTGCCAAGAGAAGGAGCTAACCCAACATGGTGAGGGTAAGGACTGACTGTGGAGTCTTCTCTTCACACAGAAGAAAGATTCAACTTGAGGTCCCAAGACTACTCCTCAGTTGCTTCATCGGTCTGCACTAAAGGGAAACAAAGGAACTAGAATAAGAAACAAAAGCGGAAAGTCCAAAGTATTAGTTAGTTCATAGTAGAGAAGAATGAGGGTGAAGGAGGTGGGGCTCTCAACTTGCACTTCCTTCTTCCATCTAAGAAAACACAGTGCTTCTCTAAAGAATTGTTGTACAAACCATTTCAGTTTCAGATCATTCCCCCCAACTTTTTTGGTAAAATTGAAATAATAATATTACTTTGGCACAGAGTTTGATATGTGCTCACCAGGTTTGGGCATGTACATTTGTAAGCATTGATCCAGGCACCTAGTAGGCTGTTAATAAATCATTCTTTGTCCAACTCATAACATTAAATTGCCAAGATCATTCCTTTTTTCTTTGGTTTGGGAGTTATCCAAGAAGGAAACAACTATTCAAGCCACCACAGCAGCCTGACACCCGACGTTCCCAGGCAGAAGAGTGGATGGTTCCAAACCCAACAGTCTTGGTCCTGGTAATTTAGTTTACTAATGAATTTTCCATTGTGTTTCTGCTGTCTCAGCGTTTTTCCTCATACTAAAGTTTACAGGAGCGAAGCTATGTTTCCCCCATAGCTGAGAGATATTACAGTACACTGGACCAGACTGCAATCTTTGGCTTGGCAGCAGTTTTGTCTAGAATAGTCTCAGCCTGAACTGTAACAAGAAATTAGCATTGTAATGTGCTGATTGAAGAATAAGCTTTATTATTACACTGTTTGTATGTGTATAGTGAATGTACAACTTTTCAGAAACATGAAAGTACACTAAGTTAAAAAATGAAAAGCTAACACATATAAATGGGATCATATCACACTCTCATTAAACTAGTAGTATTTTTCTATACTTCGTGCTTTGCATTAACAAACAAGTGGTGGTGGTGTTATTATTAGATGCCAAAGAGTAGAGTATGACTCTTAGAGACCCTATGAATAAGATCTGAACCCTGTTCTATCCTGTGCCATCCTCACACTTCCTGACACACAAGAGCCCATTGCAGCAGTCACGTCAATCCACCTCTCCTTTGCAAACCCTCCACCCTTCCCAGCATCATGTCCTTCTCCAAGGAATAGCCCCTCCTAGTAACATGACCAATGCGTGTGAGGTGAAGCCTCATCATTCTTGCCTCCAAAGAACACTCTGGCTGTGCCTTTTCCAAGACATATCTTTCTGTTCTCTTGGCCATCCATGGGATGCTCAGTGGTTTTCTCCAACACCACTGCTCAAAGTGTCATTCTTTTTCTATCATCCTTATTCACTGTCCATCTTTCAAATGCATAGCAAGTAATTAGAAAGACTATGGCCTGGTCCCTGACTGCTGAGTTTCCCAGTGTGTCTCCTTATTTCCTGACTTCTAATAGAAAATGTGTTAATTGTGGATCCAAGCAAGTTGAAGCTGTTAACAGTTTCAGTCTCCCCTCCATCCATCATAATGCTGCCCATTGATCCAATGGTAAGAATCTTTGTTTTCTTGATATTGAGACTCAATCCATACTGAAGGCTGCATTCCTTGATCTCCTACAACAAGTGTTTCAAGTCCTCCTCACTTCCAGCAAGCAATCTGCATAACGCAGGTTATTGATAAGTCTCTCTCCAATCCTGATGCCACTCTCCTCTATACAAAGTCCAGCTTCTCTTATCATTTGCTCAGCATACAGATTTAATGGTTATGGAGAGAGAATACAACTCTGAAGCACTCCCTTCTCAATTTTGAACGATGCAATGTTCCCCTGCTCTGTTTGCACAACAGCCACCTGGTCCAGGTTCCGCTTGAGCATGATTAAGTGCTCTGGGAGTTTCATTCTTCTCAATGTGAGCCACAACTTGTTATGACACAGTTAAATGCCTTTGCATAATCAATAAAGCATAATTATGCATTCTTCTGTGTATTTCAGCCAGGATCTATCTGACATCAGCAATGATATTCCTGGTGCCATGACCTCTTCTAAATCCTGCTTGAACTTCTGGCTGTTCCTTGTCTATATACTATTCTAGCCATTATTGAATAATCTTCAGCAGCATTTTGCTTGCATGTGATATTAATGTTATTGTTTGATAGTTTCCACATCTGTTGGCCAGACAACTGTCCTCCAAATTTCCTGGTATAGGGTGATGAGCACATCCAAGGCTGCGTCTGTTAATTGAAATACATCAGTTAGTACTCTATTGATATGAAACTTCCTGAAATTTTTCAGTGTCAATCAATTCTTTCTTGTACATTTCCTTCATCTTCTTTTGATGCTTTCTGGGTCATTCAATACATTGCTCATAGCATCTTTTCATATTGTGACACAAGGCTTAAATTTGTTTTTTAGTTCTTTCTGCTTGAGAAATGCACTGTGAGTTCTTCCCTTTTTATTTTCCAGGTCCAGCTTTCTGCACATCCCACTATAAAACTTAACATTATAACTATGGTATAATGTACATATGTTGATTTTTAAAATGTTGTATAGAATATATATATAATATTTAATAGCTTGCTTTAGCAAGATATAATGCTTTGAGATAATTTTTTTTCTTGTTAGTGTATTATGGTTGAGTCAAATCTGACTGGTAGCAAAGCCATGTATTATAGAGTAAAACTGTTGTAGACTTTTCTTGAGTATAGTCCTTTTCCCCCGCTCCTGCTTGTTTATTTTTTAGTATAGTCTTTATGTAAGCAGATTGCCAAATTTTCTTTTTTTCTTTGTTTGGCAGTCAAGCACTGACCATTTTTACAAGACTCAACAACATCAAGTCAATGTTTTGGGGGTTGGGTTTTTTTTTAATGTTTTATTTGTAATTCAAGTAAAAGTTTACAAAGCATGTTCATGGTTTGTTCTGATTGTTCATTCATTTCAAATTGTCTATCTCATCACTCGACCTAGCAAGTGTTCATCATCAATAAATTGCCTACTCTTCCTTTCTCTGTTCCTGGTAACTGTACTAAGATGCTTCTTTCTGTATATCTCCAATTTTTTCTGCCATTGGCATTATATGGTATTTGTCCTTGTGTGACTAGCTTATTTAACGCAACATTATGTGGTCTACAATAACGACTCTGTGTACAATGGAATAAATCACTGCCCATTGACACACCATCTTCATAATTCTTGCTGTGTTTGCCACCATTATTGCAGCCACTAGGTCCATGCACCACACAGTCTTCCTTTTTGCAGAGCCTCTACTTCACCAAATTTGATGTCCTCCTCTAGAGACTGACCCATTCTCATAGCATGTCTAACATCCCTGAGGCAAAGTCTCACCGTTCTTGCTTCTGAGGGGTATTCTGGCTGTATTTCTTCCAAAAAACAGTGTCGCTCATTATCCTGGGAGTCCAGGATATCTTCAACATCCTTCAACAACACTGTAATTCAAGGTATCATTTTCTTCCCGGTCTTCATTATTCAATGTCTAGCTTTCACATGCATATGAGATGGTTGAACACGTGGTTCCATGGTTTGGAGCAGGCACATAGTGACGTATTTGCTATTTAACACTTTAAAGAGATCTTTTGAAGCAGGTCTGCCCAATGTGACATGCCAGAACACTTGATTGTGCTAATGTGAAAGCTATACTTGGATCAAGAGGCAGTCATCAGAACAGAGCAAGGAAACACTGCGTGGTTTAAAATTGGGAAGGGCATATGCCAGGGACGTGTCCTGTCTCCATTCCTTTTAAACCTGTATGCAGAACAGATTATCCAGGAGGCTGGGCTCTATGAGGAGAAGTGTGGGGTCAAGGTTGGTGGACGATTTATCAACAATCTGCATTATGCAGATGACACAACCTTGCTTGCTGAAATGGAGGAGGACCTGAAGCACTTGCTACAGAGGGTCAAGGACTGCAGCCTCCAATATGGATTGAGACTCAATGTCAAGAAGACAAAGATTCTCACCACTGGAACAATTGGCAGCATCAGGATGGACGGAGAAGAGACTGCGATTGTTCACAGCTTTAGTTTGCTTGGCTCCACAGTTAACACTCTTGGCAAGAGCAACCAGGAAATTAAAAGACATATTGCCATGGGAAAGTCTGCTGTTAGAGACATCTCCAAAGTACTAAAGAACAGTGGTGTCTTTGGAGACTAAGGTGCATCTGATACAGGACATGGTCTTTGCAATCACTTGTTATGCGTCAGAGAGTTGGGCAGTGACTAGGGAGAATAGGAGAATTGATGCCTTTGAGTTGTGGTGCTGGAGAAAAGTATTGAATGTAACATGGACTGCTAAGAAAACAAATAGGTTTACACTGGAGAGGGTTAAACCGGGCTGCTCCTTGGAGGCAAGGATTCTAAGGCTTCGTCTGACATACTTTGGACATGTAAAGAGGGGACAGGTCCTTGGAGAGGGACATCATGCTTGGTAGGGTGGAGGGACAGCTAAGGAGGGAATTGATTCAGTGAGTGGGGCAATCGGGATAGGTGTATCAGAGACAGTGCTATTGGCACAGGACAGTGTAGGGTTTAGGGCTGTTGTATATAGGGTCGCTTTGACTTTCAAGTGACTCGACTGCATGTAACAACAACAACATGACTTCCACGAATGTTGGGGTGGATCCAAATAAAATTAAATCCTTCACAACGCTCCCCTCACCCAAATCTATTCTTGATGATGGCTTTTTTTTTATTCATTGATCTAGCTGTGAGGATTTTTATCTTTGTTAAAAAGAAATCTATCTTGAAACATGTAACCTTTGATCATTACTAATAAAAGTTGAATGCAATTTTTCTTTTCAGCAGGTACTCTTAAATCATCTGTGTATCACTAGTTCATACTGAGTTATTTGCCAACACTGATGCTCTTTCAGCTTCTCAGAGTATTCATTCAGCATATGCATTAAGTATGGTGAAATGATTTAACACTGAAGTACAACAGTGCATTATCCCCTTGTCCTATTCTAAGCAATGTTTCTTGACCTATGTGCAGAAATTTCTTTGCAATGTTTGCATAATTTTCTGTGATCTAAACAGTCAACTGCCTTCACTTAATAGAACCCCGATGACTATCTGTAGTCTTCTTGTTGTTGTTATGTGCTGCCTAGCTGCCTGTGACTCATAGTGACCCTATGCACAATAGGTCTGAACTCTGTTCTATCCTGAGCCAATCTCACCATCTGACACACCTGCCCCCATGGCCCCAGTTACTGTGTCAATCTCTCTCATCCAAGATCATCCTTTCCTGTGTTGTTCATCTATCTTTCCAAGCACGATGTCCCTCTCCAAGGACTGATTCCTCCTGTCAACATGCCCAAAGCATGTCAGGGGGAGCTTCAATATCTTTGCCTCCAATGAACAACTTGGTTTCACCTTTTCCAGGACAGATCTGTTTATTATCTTGGCAATCTATGGTATGTTCAATTCTCTTCTCTAGCACCACAACTCAAAGGCATCAATTATTCTTCTATCATCCTTAGTCACTGTCTAGCTCTCTCATGCATAGCAAGTAATTTCAAAGACTATGGCTTGCATTAGGTGCACCTTAGTATTTAGACTGATATTGTTGCTCTTCAGCACTGTCTTGAGGTCCCGTATAGCATAGTTACTTAATGCAATTCTTCTTTGTATTTCCTGACTGCTGGTGTCAAGAGTGTTGAACTAAGATTCATTTGACATGAACAATGATATCATTAATTCTGGATTGAATTTCTGGGTGTTCTTTGCCTATGTACTACTGCAGAAATTTTTAACTGTTCTTGTTATGTGCCATTGAGTCACCTGTAACTCATGGTGAGCCTATGTACAATAGCCCTAAAACCTGCTCTATCCTGTACCAATCTTATTTTCTCCGGCATATGTATCTCCAATACCCCAGTCACTGAATCAATTGTCAATCTGCCAAGTGGTGAGAATCTTTGCTTTCTTGTTGTTGCACTTCAATCCATATCGAAGGCTGTAGTCCTTGACCTTCTGTAACAATTGCTTCAAGTCCTCCTCATTTTCAGCAAGCAGGGTTGTGTCATTTTCATAATGAGATTTTTGATGAGTCTTCCTCCAATCCCGATGCCACATTTCTCCTCATAGAGACCAGCCTCCCAGATAATCTGTTCTGTATATAGGTTGAAAAGTTATGGAGATAGGATGCATCCCTGGTGTACGCCCTTCCCAATTTTGAACCATGCAGTGTTACCCTGCTCTGTTCTGACAACTCCCTTTAAGATTCTGATGGCCTATTGGCAAGAAGCTGCACTGCAATCCCAAAGGCACGAGGTTCGAGGTCTCTAGCTGCTTTGTGAAAGGATGGGCAATTTCTCCCCATGCAGTTAACTGCCTCTGAAAAGTCGCTGGAGGATTGGCTATGGGTTGGTTCAGACTCAATGGTAAACACCACCACCACCACCACCACCAATATGATAGTAATGATATTCCCCCATAATTTCTATGTTCTCATATAACATAGTATTTTAAAACATTGTATTTTCTCTGGAATAGGCATGTATATTACTCTTTTCCAGTTAGCTGTTGTTGTTTTCTTTGGGATTGCAGTGTAGCTTCTTGCCACCATAGCTGGTCAAGTAGTTGTCTTCCTAATTATTTATTATAGATGAGTATTTATTATTTTTTAACTATTATTCAGAATCATGTATGCCAGAGGTGACACAGGGGAACTCTCATGGCCTAGTGGTAAGGAGTTTCACTGCCAACCCAGTGACAGGTGATTAAAATCTGCCAGTTCTTCTGGGGGAGGGGTGTAGTAATCTTCACCCATGCAATTTACTGCCTCTTACAACCTACTGGAGGGTCAGTTATTAGTTGGTTATGATTTGGCAGTACAAAACAACAACAGTTATTCAGAATTAATTAAGCTACAGGTAGCAGGTAGCATCATCTATCAGAATAGAATTTTAACTTACAAAGACACAGTGTAAGTGTCAGGGAAAAGAGTCATAAAAAGCCTTTGAAGAACAAAGTAATCTGACCCCAAGGAGCTAGGGAGATAGAGAGGAAGAAAGGCTGCCTGGTCTGAAATATAGTGAATTTTGCAAACTACTGAACTTATGGTTGGGACCCATGTTCTGGTCCCAGGAGCCATGAATGAGCTCTATCTATTCTGTGTGGTTATGGTCAGACCCAGAAATTGTCCCAGAAGTGGCTGGTGGTGAGGAAGTGATAACAATGAGGTCTGTTCACCTCACCCTTTAATAGCACTGTAAATCTTCTCCAGCTTCCCAGCTATGTATTGACATTTTCATGTATCTAACCTATAATGATACTTTCTCAAAAAGGAGATGGTCGAGTGGAAGGAAGAAACAGTCACTCTTCCAAAGTTATTTTGAAATCCAAGAAGGAAACAACATCAGACTTCAAGGTCTGGGAATAAACCTCTGTGACCCAAGACTGCCTTCTGGACCCACAACTACAATTTTTTATAAACTTTTATGGAACACAGATTGAGAGAAAATGACAAATATTTACTTGTGATTTTCTTAAATGAAGATATGTTATATTGGATTGTGAATTAGAATTAACAGATTAATAACACCAGAGAGTCAAATTAGACAGGAATTCCCTTTATCCATTCTTTGTAAAGTTTTTACTCAGCATTTATTATAAAACTCTTGATATGTACTGCTCATCATTCCTTCATTAGGCAAATAGGTATTGTGCAAAGTCTATGTACCATACAGTAGGGATGTCATGTACTAAAATAGCAAGGTATCGAATTTATTAAGGCATCATTCTGGAAGAGGAGATTAATAATTAACAATAAATAAAAATATAATTTTAGAGAATTGTATGTCTTATGAGGTGCAATCCATATTGAAGTCTTTGACCTTCTGCAGCAAGGACTTCAAATCCTCCTCACTTTCAGCAAGCAAGGCTGTGTTATCTGCATTATCTGCATAACTCAGGTTGTTCAAGAGTCTTTCTCTCCTCCTGATGCTTTGTTCTATTTCCTGGAGTCCAGGAATGATTTTGTCAGCATACAGACTGAATACATTATCAATTTTGTCTGAACATGAAGAATAAATATTTCTCAAAAAAATAATAAAAAAAATCAACACCGGAAAGCATCATGATAGAAGAAGGAAATATTGAAATTGCCAACAAGTTCATCTTACCTGGATCCACAGTCAACATCCTTGGTACCAGCAGTTGGGAGAGAAGATTATTTTGGGAAGTCTACAATTAGGATCTCTTCAAATTACAGAGGAGAAAAGATGTCAACTTGAAGACCAAGGTGTCCCTGATATAAGCTATTGTCATTCCAATAACTGGCTATGTTTCTGAAAGCTGGGTGATGAATAAGGAAAACAACAACAACAAAATAACCAAACAATAAAAAAAGATAATTAGGTGCAACAATGAATGAATAGAAATCCAAAGTCTCTGTAAACTTTCATGAAAATTAATGAATAAAAAAAAGAGATATTGATAATGTTTGCATTATGGTATTGGAGAAGAATACTGAATACCTCATGGATTGTCAAAAGAATAAACAGATATATCTTGGAGAAAGTGCAGTCAGGATGGTGCTTGAGGCAAACATGACAAAGCTTCACCTCACATAGTATGAATATGTTGTCAGAAGTGGTAATTCTTTGGAGAGGAACATCGTGCTTGGAAAGATGGAGAGTCAGAGAAAGAGAGGGAGATCTTCAACCAGATGAATTACCTCAGTTACGACAGCAGTGGGTTCAAATATATCATAAATGGTGAGGATGGCAGAGGAGAGGACAGGATTTAGATCTGCAGTTCACGGGGTTGCTATGAGTCATACTCAATTTGACTGTATCAGTCAACAACAAAATGTATTATGAAACTAGGCTAACACAATAGAAAAAAATGTTTAAAGGAATAGCCCTTAAAATTGAAGCGTTCATAAAATGTCTATCTGAGGAGTGGACATGAGATCCAAGAGACAAGGAAGCATTGTATATGTGCAGAAAAGGGGGAGGAACATTGTACACAGAAAGGATAACAGTAATAACATTTTGTGGTGTTCTTCAATAACTGAGGATGACTCAAGGACATAAAAAGTAATGTTAGAGATCTTAAATGCATTACCTGTGAATCAGAATTGAGTCATATCTGACTTTCCATTGAGTTTCCAAGTCTGTAAATCACACAGGAGGAGATTGTTTGTCTTTCCCTCCCAGAGAAGCTAGTGAATGAGAACTGTCAAAACCATGTGGCCTTTTGGTTAGTAATGTTATTCTCTGTGGACTACCCACCAGAGCTCCCTAGAATAGAAAGAAGGAGAAAATGAAGGGACTTGATAAAATTACCCAAGGAACTCATGGGCTTGGTTTGGACTAAGATTATAATAATGTGAATGGAGAAAACAAGACATTTAATATGTATTTTAAGAGTGGAAGCATTAAAGCTTCTGGATAAGTCAAATGTGCAGATCAAAAGAAAGAATGAAACTTAGGGAGATGTGAAAATTTTTGGCCTTGAGATAGTGGGTATACTCTGATGTCACTGACTGGAATGGAAAGAATGACTAAAATTGAATGACATGTTGTGTGTAGGATAGAGTCACAAGACTTAGATACCACACTCTGTTTAAAATGTCTAATTGGAACTTGGGTTGTGTAAGTGCCTGGCAGTTGATAGCTAACCAAAAAATTGGCCATTGAAACCTGCTGAGATGCTCACTAGATAGAAGTCTGGTGATTTACTTTCATAAAGACTGCTGTCAAGCAACTCTGTAAAGCAGTTCTACACTGTAAAGTGTACATGGAGCAATCTCAGTGGTAGCACTAATAAGTACCTGTTAGACATTTATATGAAGAAGTTGAAGTATCAGTTGGATAATAATCACAGAAGTTGTGCTAGGAACATAAACTTGCAAGTTAACAATATTTAGATATGAGATAAAGGCATGAAATTAGAAGAAATAATCTCAGGGGTGTGTAGGGGGGGGGTTTGTGCAATGTGAATCTATCTTGAGATTTTCATCTGCTTCAAAAAGCCAGTGGTTCAAGCCTATTAGTCACAGGAGAAAGATGTGTAAATCTGTTTCCATAAAGATTCGCAGCCTTAGTTCTACTAAGTTACATGGGTTACTTGTAGTTAGAACTAACATGATGACAGTGAGCCTTTTTGTTAGTTATATATTGCTTTACCTTTCTTTTGTGGCATTATATAACACCTGGAGGGCATACTGTATAGGAAAAAGAAAGAAGGTTGAAGAGGAAACAGCTCACAAGCAAGAAGAAACTGAATGTACTAGTCATGTGGAATGATAGTGTTTCAAAAAGGAGGTT
This sequence comes from Elephantulus edwardii, assembly GCF_000299155.1. Classification (NCBI taxonomy): domain Eukaryota; kingdom Metazoa; phylum Chordata; class Mammalia; order Macroscelidea; family Macroscelididae; genus Elephantulus; species Elephantulus edwardii. The sequence continues at coordinate 24,906,044 of NW_006399759.1, read as the reverse complement.
ATAACTGAAGAAAGCCGCACAACTAAAATTAAACATACATCCATATTGCTTCTGAAACATGCTCATGTGAGCTCCAAATACTGAGGGGAAAAAAAACCTATCAAGAAAAGGCAAATGAAATAAACATTTTTATAGTGAAAATATGATAAAATCCATTTTATAGTTATAATGGTCCTCCTTTGAATCTTCAACTGACCCTCTATGAGCTGTGTAGGTGTGAACAGATTTTTCATCTACTTGAGTTTTATTTTCTTCATTTCTATGACGGAGACAATGAAAATTTGCAGAAATGTTGTGATGCTTAATAAAGATGTGCATCACATAAAGAGATGTTGGACCTTTAAAACGTGTTCAATAAATTGAGATAATTATTAGATTGCTTCTTTTCTGTCCGTGTAAAGAGTTGAAGATTACTCCCATAATCCCTTTGAAGCCAAGATTTTCTAGACTGCTAGATAATCTACTACTACATCCCTCTTTTTTCCCCCCCCCCAAACTTCCTCTTCCTACATCAAGCTAGTATTTTTAGATCTCCAAGAATTCTATTTAAAACAAGATCTACCATCTATGTCAGTGATATTTTTCCATGAAAACAATATTGCTTCTTACCCTCCGGTTGAATTCAATTCATAGCTGACCCTTCAGTGAGTTTTCAGTGGTAGATAATAGTATGGGAGAAGATTGCTCATCTTTCTTTCATGGAGCAGCTGGCCATCCAAACTGCATTCCTCTGGGTTTGTCAGTTCAGTTCCTTACCATGAACAGAACAGCACGAGCTGTTTTATTAACAGGAAGTTAAGTGCAGTGTTTAAGTGCTCATATTTATGAGTTATATGGGATTTAATTACATTTCTACTAGACAATAGATGATTCTGTCTTTCCCTCTTCTTTTAATGCTTTCTGGATAATTTAGTATTCTGCCCAAAGCATTCTTAAATATTTCAACTTGAGGCTTGAATTTGTTCTTCAGTTCCTTGAGCTTAAGAAATGCTGAGTGAGTTTGACCCCTTTGATTTTCTGACTCCAACTCTTTGCAGATTTCATTATAATACTTCACTTTGTCTTCCCGTGCTACCCTTTGAAACCTTCTGTTCAGTTCCTTAATATCCTTATTTCTTCCCTTTATTTTGGCTTCTCAGCACTCTAAGTGCAATGTTCAGAATCTCTTCTGACATCCATCTTGGTCTTAACCTCCTCCTCTGTCTTTGTAATGACTCCCTGCATGCTTCTTGGATAATATTCTTGATATCCTTCCACAACCCATCTGGTCTTCGCTCATAGTGTTCAAGGCCTCAAGTCTGTTCCAGAAATGGTTTTGAAATTTAGGTGGGAGAGACTCAAGGTCATATTTTGGTTCCCATGGATTTGATTTAAAATCTTTCCTCAGCTTCAGCTTGAACTTGCATGTGAGTAGTTGATGGTCTGTTCCACAATCATCACCTGGTCTAGTTTTAACAACTGATGTGGAGCTTCTCCAGCACTTCTTTCCACAGATGTAATCTCTCTGATCCCTATGCATACCAGCAGGTGAAGTCCAAGTGTATAGCCTGAGTTTATGTTTCTTATAAAACCTACTTGCAAATAATAAATCGTTGACTGTATAAAATTTTGTCATTCTATCTCCAGCTTCACTTATGTCATCAAGTCCATATTTTCCAACTACTGACCCTTCTCTGTTCCCAAATTTTGCATTAAAAGAAGATGTACAGAGTCATTGTACATAAAGGAAATAGTGGACACAAAAGAATTTCATGAAACAACATATGTGCAAGAGCCTGTGGTGATGAAGGAGGAAGTTCAAGCTGCTCTGAAAGAATTGGCAAAAAACAAGACCCCAGGAATTGACAGTGTACTAGTTGACATATTTCAACAAACAGATGCTGTCTTGGATGTGCTTACTAAGTTGTACCAAGAACTCTGGAGGACAACCACCTGGCCAACTGACTGGATGAGATCTATATTTGTTTCCATTCCAAAGAAAGTTGATCCTACAGTGTGGAAATTATCAAACAATATCAGTAATATCACATGCAAGCAAGATTCTGCTGAAGATTATGCAGAAATGACTGGAACAGCATGTCAACAGAGGACGGCCAGAAGTGCAGGCTGGGTTTAGAAGGGGCCGAGGTACTAGGAATATTGTAACTAATGTTAGATGCAACTCAGCTGAAAGCAGAGATTACCAAAGGAATGTCTATCTGCTTCATTGACTATGCAAAGGCATTTGACTGTGTGGACCACAACAAACTGTGACTGACCCTGAGAAGAATGGGAATCCCAGAACACTAGATCATGCTTATGCAAAACCTATACTTGGACCAGGAGGCAGTAATCAGAATAGAGCAAGGAAACACTGCAAGTTTCAAAACTGGGAAGGGTATACGCCAGGGATGTGTCCTATCTCCATATATTTCTAATCTATATGCAGAACAGATTATCTGGGACACTAGGTTTGATTAGGAGGGATATGGCATCTGAATTAGAGAAAGACTCATCAACAATCTGCATTATAGATATAACACAGCCCTGCTCGCTGAAACAGAAGGATCTGAAGTGCTTGCTGCAGAAGGTCAAGGACTACAGCCTTCAATATGGATTGAAGCTCAACATCAAGAAAACAAAGATTCTTACCACTGGGCCAATTGACAGCATCATTTTTTTTTGTTTTGTTTTATTATTTGTGTGTGTGTGTGTGTGTGTGTGTGTGTGTGTGTGTGTGTGTACCGTCAAATCAGATCTGCTTGATACAGGAAGAGATTGTCCCTCCTTCCCTGGCAGAGCATCTGGTGGATTCAAACCGTGCGTCTCTGGGATTGTAGTTGCAGCTCCTTGCCACTAGGCCACCAGAGCTCCCCCGAAATTGTTAACAGATTTAGTTTGCTTGGCTCCACAGTCAACACTCTTGATACCAGGAGCCAGGAAATTAAAAGATGAAGTGCATTGAGAAAGCCTGTCAGAGACCTTTCCAAAGTACTGAAGAGTAATGACATCAGCCTGGGAGTAAGGTACACCTGATTCAGGCCATGGTCTTTGTAATTACTTGCTATGTATCAGAGGAATGGTCAATTACTAGGGATTAAAGACGGAGAATTGATGCCTTTAAGCTATGGTGCTGGAGAAGAGTATTGAGTATCCATACCATGGGTTGCTAAAAGAACAAACAGATTCATCCTGGAGAGGGTGATATAAGGCTGCTCCTTGGAGGTAAGGATTCTGAAGTTTCGTCTGACATTCTTTGGACATGTTGCAAGGAGGGATCAGTCAGTACTTGGAAAGGGACATCATGCTTGGGAGGGTGGAGAGTCAGCGCAGGAGAGGAAGATCTTTGATGAGATGGATTGATTCAGTCACTGGGGTAGTGAGGTTAGGTGTGTCAGAGACAATAAGATTGGCCCAGGATAGAACATGGTTCGGAGCTGTTATACATAGGGTCGTGATGAGTCACAGGTGACTCGATGGCACATAACAATAATAGCAACAACTAGACAGTAGCTATGTAAATCTGGGGAAGTTATTTCCATTTTCCATGCTTCACTTGATGGAATTCTGGTGGCACACCCTGTAAGGAGTTGCTCTGCTTATCTAAATGTGGCACTTCTCTGGGAGTTCAAATCCACCGATGCCTCCTGGAAGAGAATGCTCTAATATGTGATTTGTGAACTCTTAAAACATACCGGAGGGTTAGCCTTCAGTTAATTTTGACATGATGTAAATGAGTATCTTTAGAATTTCATGTCTTATTTTTCCTGTCTGCAAAATAGGGACCAGAATACTTAATTTATAACAACCTAGACCACGAGGAAACAAAATTATTCCTCCTTATGGGCCATCCTTGTGATCCCTTTGAATCCGACTGAAGTGATCTAGAGGGTGTTCGCTGTCTTATCTTTAAAATTAGATCGCCAAAATGTCTACATAATTCATCTTTCTTAGTTTAGAAATCCTGCTGAAACCTAGTCAGTATTTTAAGAACACACAAGCTTCCACTAGTTGAAAAATGATGTGTGTACATAAAGAGCTCCAGTGGAGTCATCTTTAGGGAGTTGTGCTGTTAACTCAAAGGCTGAGCTGCTCTGCAGTTTAAATCCAATGACTGGACCGCCAGCTCTAGAGAAGAGAGAGAGGCAATCACTTCCTGTGTGAGTCGCAGCCTCAGAATTTCAATGGAGAATTTGTTAGGAATCCATGTTTTTTCTACATGCTAGTGGGAGCTCCAAATTCTGGAAAACTTATGAAGAAAGAAAAAAAATCTCCCACAAAAACCCAGTTTTATAATTTTGACTCATCTGTAACAATGAGTTTGAGGATTTCTGTTGTTGTTTGGTTTTGGTTTATTTGAGTGCATGATGTGCATTGACTTGGAATCAAATTCAAATTCAAGTCTTCTCCCTGGTAAAATCCGTGCAGTTTCACAAGAGCGAAAGAGAATGAAGAGTGACAGCCCAAGGCTGATTCCCTCTAGGCAGAAAGTCAGCTACATCTCCTTCTCATCAGTGTTCCTGTCAGTTTTTACAGCAGCCATTTCTCCCCTGACACTCTCTACTTCTCTGCTGTATTTGATAGTTCATTGCAATGGCCATGGGGAACTCCATGGGTTCATTCTCACTAGTATGGAGTTTAGTAGGGAAGTCACCCACTCTCACATTCACTTACTCACTTGCTTTGCCATCAAGTGGAAACACATTCATAGTTGACCCATCTGCTGGTTTCTGAGGCTATAAATCTCAGGAGAAGGGATTATCTCTCTTTCTCCTGAGAAGCAACAGGTAGATTCAAATGGCCAGATAGATATTACCTTTGGTTTCGCAGCACAACTACCTGCTACACAAAGAGAATACAGATTTTCAGTCAAGGCAGCTTTTTAGCCAAGATCACACGACGGAAAGCTCTCCCTGACCTTCTCCGGCCAGCGTGATCAGTAGCTTGCTCAAGCAAATATCACAGTATTTTAAATTAATATTTTTTTTTTTAGAGAAAAAGGTTTATTAAGGCATTAAGAGAGAGGCATAGCTAGTGAATGGTAGGTAGGACTTCTAACAGCTCAAATGAAAAAGAAAAGGTACAAGGATAGGGAAAGGATCCCCGGAAAGACAAGGTTAAAACCAAAATTTATACCGCGCTGTCAGCAGAAAAGAAGAGGAAAAAGAGCTAAATTCATTTTTAAATGTCCAGAGGCACTCCACTTTTCCTGTAAGTCTCTGCATGAAGGTGTTTAGCTCTCTAGCTCCATGGGCTGGAACTCCCGCTGTACCATATCCTGCCAGACTTCTGATACCACTGTCTCCATTCCTGTCATTTCTCTATCACTGCTCTAGTCATTTCTCATTGCCTCTGATGCCACAGCATTCTTTCTATGTCTCCTGGGTCTAGGAAGTTCCTTGGACAGGGATCTCAAGTGCAAAGGATGCACTCTGTTCTCATTTCTTTCTCTTGTTAGTAGTCAGATTTTCTTTCTTCTTGATCCTGTCTTCTTTTGTCTCTTGAAAAAGGTGATGAGAATGGTATCTAGAGTAATTTGAATCACACCCTCTTGTAAGGCAAGAATGACCCAAGACACATCCTGCCTTAAGCTTTTCTCATTAACACATTCACTTTAAAATGAATTCATAACCATAAGTGTAGAAACTAGAATTTACAACATGATAAAAAGGAAGGATAATTAGTACAAGATCATAAAACTGACCCAAACTGGAAGTCATAGCTTAGCCAAGCTTACATATATTTGGGGGGATACAATTCAATCCTCAACATCCCACTTTTTTTCTCATTCAATCAGTGTGTGGGAACCACAAAACCTATGACTAAAAGAATCATTTAACTAATTCACTGAACCATCCACGTTGAGAACTTTATCATTGCATCGTATCATAATATTCTCATTATAATGATTCAGGAATTATAAAGGGTAAAGTAATCAGAGGTGCCAACTTCTTAGTGTAGACTAAGACTTCTATAATCATGAGTCACTATAGCCAGAACTTGAAAGCGAAGTTGGTGTGATCTCCCTTCAAGTGGATTCATGACTCAAGGAGAGGTAGGTGGGAGGGCTTGTGAAGTTCCTCTGGTTCTAACGTTTGGTCATTGTTGATGTTATATGTCATCAAGCTGCCTGTGACTCATAGTGACCCTATGTACATTAGCTCTGAACCCTGCCCTAGCCTGAGCCAGTCTTACTGTCTCCTATACACCTACCCTTGTTACCACAGTTACTGTGTCAACCCATATCCTCCAGGGTCTTCCTCTCTTGCAGTGTCCCTCCACTCATGTAAACATGATGTCCTTTTCAAAGGACTGGCTCCTCCCAGCCATGCACTCAAAGTATGTGAGATAATGTATCAAAATCCTAGCCTCCAAGGAACAGCTTGGTTTTACCTTCTCCAAGACAGACTTGTTTGTTCTCTTGGTGGTCCATGGTATGTTCAATACTCTTCTCCAGCGAAAAGGCATAGATTCTTTTTCTATCATCCTTAGTAGTTTTCCAGCTCTCTGATGCATAGTAAGTAATTACGAAGACCAATTACAACCTGACCTGGATCAGGTGTACCTTAGTCTCTAGATTGACATCTTTGCTCTTTAGCACTTTAGAGAGGACCCTGACAGCAGACTTTCCCAATGCAATTTGTCTTTTGATTTCTTGACTGTTAATGCCAAGAAAGTTGTTTGTGGAACCAAGCAAGCTGTAATTGTTAATTACATCAAACTCTTCTCCATCCATCATGGTACTGCCAAACGGCCCAGTGGTGAGAATATTTGTCTACTTGATGTTGAGCTTAAATCCATACTGAAGACTACAGTCCTTTACCTTCTGCAGCAAATACTTCATGTCCTCCTCCATTAATCGGCAACCAAGGTCATGTCATCTGCATACCGCTGGTGGTGGATAAGTCTTGCAATCTTGATGCCACATTCTTCCTCATAAAGTCCAGCCTCTCAAATGATGTGTTCTGCATAGGGATTGTAAACGTATGGAGACAGGAGGCATCCATAACATGTTTCTTTCCTGAATTTTGCTCTGTTCTGAGGACTGTAACATTCAGCAATTTTTGGGTGGACAGTCTCCAGAAGTGAAGAGGAAGCACACGTTTTTTGCTTTCTTTGAGTCCCTTGACTCAAAGTAAGCTGAGATAACTTGAGAAAAAGGTACAAATTGAGTTGAATACCCAAATTTATTTCAATTTTATGTATCTTTTTTTCAAATTCCAAAACTTCAATAGTTCATTTTGCTTTGTATTTCCTATTGAGGCTTCATAAATTTTTTAAATAGTTTCTCTTCAGCTTTAGAGGCAGCATAATACAGAGAAAAGAACATAAGTTCAGAGTCAATCCTAAATTTAATCCTTGGCCATTCTGCTTCTGTGGAGCTACAATATGTCTTCGAGCCTCAATTACCTCAATTCCAAAAGAAAAGTAATTCTTGCTTTGTGAGGTTATCGGGAGACTTCAGTAAAAGAGTGTGCAAAAAGAACTCAGCATAGTGAAAATATCTTCGTCTCTCCACATCTCTTTGGATTGCAACCCTTACCCTGCTTGTTCCTGCTTCCTTCCAAACTCCAAAAATAACAATGCAGATGGTTCCTTCAGAATCAAGAGAAAGCATATTGGTATATATTTTTCAGTAGTAGATCCTGCTATTAGAAGATATCTGTATAAAAATAACCTTACTGAAGTTAGGTTTATTATTTAAATTCAGCAAAAAGCAACTTCTGCAGGTTCTAAAAATATTTCCTGAGAACAATACTCTTTCTAGACCTCTAATGCTGAGTAAGGTAAACCTAACCTCTCAGTGTAATAGGCTACTGATAATTTCCTTCATGCCAATGAGAAAATTAGCTAGTGCCAAGATATTTTTAACTGGTCTGAACAAACACATCTTCATTTGCATCAAGCAAGATGTAACCTTAGCAACAGTGTGTATTTTTGGACTCCTTTTCATTTAATGCAAATGAAATACCAGTGATACGCCCAGAGTCTGATGACAGAATTCAACGTGACCAATTCATGTGCCTGAATCTTCTAAATCTCTTGTGGACCCAGCAGGATTCTGACTTCCTGTTGTCAGCATGAATCAATATGGCACAAAATGAAACTTTTTTTTGAAAAATGAAAGTACTGTTTTTTTTAAAATGTTTACTTGCTTTTTAAGTCACATTGACGTCTCTTCTGTTATAAATGACCCCAAGTGTGTGGGAAGCAGTCTATTTTTGTGTAAGGAGAGTAAATTTCATATTTGTACACAGAATTTAAGATGTGCCTATGCTTCTTCCAAATTGTCACCTGAGGGCACTATGCCACAGAATCTCTTAAAAAATAGAAGCACTCATTAATTTTACCATTTTTTTTTTCACTCACAAAGATATGAGTATTCAATTTTTAATGCAATATTTAAGTAGAACATTTAAGGCAATATTTAATATTTAAAACTAATTTTTAAGAAGCTAAAGGGTATGTAAGTTTGAGGGAATGTTTTTGAAATTTATAGGGCCTGACCAGGTACTGTCATACAATGTAAGTTGTACAAAATGGAATCAAGAGCCATGGATGGAGACTGACTGCTTCCACCACCTTCTGCAGTGAGCTTTTGCTTTCTTTTGCTGTATTGCAGTGGTTGAGCATATGTAAAGTTGCTTGGTGAGTATTTTCATTTTCACCAAAAATTTAAAAAAATCAAGTAGCAACACTGAAGCCCCTCCACGCTTGCTTGTTCCTCAGCTTTGTGACTACCACTGCCACCATGAGCCCCTTTTGATTGTGGTTTTTTTTAAAATTGATTTCAATGAAACTTTACAGAGACTTTGGATTTCCATTCACTCATTGTGTGTTTTCTTTTTGTATGCTGTAACAGTGACTGTATGACCACAAGGCCAGCAATTTGTCTTCATGATTCCTTGGTCATAGGGTCACGCTTGGTTAAAACAGCCTTTGGATTGTGGACTGGGAACAAAAGCTAAACAATAGAAATTTGGGTGTGTTTCAGTGTGTAGATGTATATGTCAGGATAGACATGAGTAAGCTTATGTGTACATATGCATGTGTTTCTGAATCTTTGCCTGTGACTGTGTATAAGAGTGCTTATGGGTACATATGAAAACCTGTGAGTTTTATACGAGCGTGTGTTAGTAAATGTATGCGTGCATCTGCCTCTGCGTGCTCAATGTGTGGGAGAAAGAGGGAAGTTGAGGATCCAGAAACCCTTCAGTTATATACTCAAGAAATACTGACTTTGCTTAGAAAGTGGGGTTAAGCAGACCAGACTTTGCATCTGTGCGGTCACCGGTTCAGGCATCTGGGATCATGCCACACAGAGATGAAGAGATGCTAGCCCCACATGTGAGCTGTGAGCAGGACTGTGCTAAAGTCCTCTACGCACAGGGGCACAGGGAGAGCTTCGGGGTTCAGAGAAGCCCTTCAGAATCTCCATGCTCAGGTGTATTTAGTGCAGGGACTTTAGTATTTTCCTTTCTGTCTTCTATTCTCCTCATCTTTTCATGTCTGGCTGCTGAGTACCATCAAGTCAGAAGCAACTCATAGCTGACCTTCTAGTGAGTTTTCACAGGCAGTAAATTGCATGGAAATGGACTGCCCACCTTCCTCCTACAGAACAGCTGGTAGATTCAAAGTGCAACTCAATTCCTTACCATTAAGTGACTCTATGAAGAAGAATGTGGCCTCAAGATCAGAGGAAGACTCATCAGTTAGGTGCATTATGCGGATAACACAGCCTTGCTTGCTAAAAGTGAAGAGGACTAGAAGCACTTGTTACAGAATAAGAGTACAGCTTTCAACATGGATTATATCTCAACATCAAGAAATAAAATTCTTACCACTGGACCTATAGGTAATAACATGATAGACAGAGGAAAGATTGAAACTGTCATCAACTTCATCTTGGATCCACAATCAACATGCTTGGTACCAGAAGTTAGGAAATCAGGACTCGTATTGAACTGGGAAAGTCGGCAGTCAGGGATATCTCCAAATTATTGAGGACAAATGATAGCAATTTGAGGACTAAGTTGCATCTGATTGAGATCATGCTATGCATCTGAGAGCTGGGCAATGAATAAGGAGGACAGAAGAAGAGTTGTGGTGTTGGAAAAGAGTACTGAACATCCCATAGACTGCCAAACAAACAAATATGTCTTGGAAAAAGTGCAGCCAGAGTGCTCTATGGGAGCTAAGATTATAAAGCTTCATTTGACATACTTGGGCATGTTACTAGGAAAAGCTATTCTTTGGAGAGGGACATGATATTTGGAAAGGCGGAGAGGTTGGTGAAGGGAGGGAGATCCTCGACTAGGTGGATTGTTACAGTGACTGCAGCAATGGGCTCTGTTTCAGGAAATGTTAGATTGGCACAGCATAGGACATGGTTTAGATCAGTTGTTTATAGGGTCATGATGGGACATACTTGCAGCCCCTAGCAACTAACAACAACAACAACAAGAAGCTACTGGTGCTTCCTTTTGACAGGATGGCACACTTTCTGATGTAGTTCAAGATGCCATATCCTTCCTCAAGTGGTCAGGACCAATAACGTAGTTCCTGGGACATTCTCAGGGACATCGGATGGCCTAAACCATTTTGTACAGAGGGGCAAAGCATCACAGAATGAAGACATGATCTGGTCAAGACCTACCTGGTATAAAATGTAGTGGAATTCTAGATCTTCTAGTTCAGGATCTTTGCCATTTCCCCTCCTCTGTGAAAACTTCCCGACCTCTCTTTCCCCCATGAGTCCAGTGTGATTGCTCCTCTTGGTCTGGCTCTGTGTGCTTCTGGAATAACCGTTAACCTAGGCAGCACATCTGTGCATCACTCTACACGTTAGCAAGCATTTTAACAGATGTTTTGCTTATTGTGTGCTTTGCAAGTTGTTATAATTACATACAGAAACTGAGGCTTCTAGAGGTAGCTGTTAACTCCTTGATACCGAATTGGAACCAACTTACAGCTGACCCTCCAGCAGGTTTTTACATCTCATGGGAGATAACTGCCCATCTTTCTCTAGCAGAAATACTGATGAGTTTGAACCAGCTGAGAGGGGCCACCCTGTGGACTACAGTACCACAACTCCATAGAAATAAAAGGAAAAAGAACACTCTAGTCTGAAGACTCAAATACAGAACTTTCCTGATTTGACTCTAGTTAACCATTCATGTGAAAGGCTTCCCCACTGACTTTGAGACAAAAGCTGTTTCGTGTTTGTTTGTGGATGTGCATCATGGAGCTTAGAAGCCTAGTTTAGTATCTCAGGTTGTGTTGCAGAGGAAATGAACCCTGAAACTAAGGTTAGGGCATGGGATGTTTATTGGGGATAACCTTCAGATTCAATAGCAGTACAGGATGAAGGAAGTGGGACTGGGCAGAGGGAGAAGTTGAACTGCAAATAATTTGCAAGAAATGCCTCAGCTGATCTCATGTGGAGCTTTTTAAATTCCTTCTAAACAGAGAAAAGGGGACCAGGCCTTCCTAAATGCTCTGATTGACTGGCTATTGCAAGTGGGCAGTCTCCAGGGAAGGGGTGTGAACTTGAGTGAAGTGGCAAGTGGTTCTCGTTAGGGAAGTGCAATTCAGAAAGAGGAAGTCAACTGAGAGCCATCAGCGACCAAAACTCCCAGCAGCTGGGGAACAAGTGAGTCAGTCTTATAGGGGTGTCTGGGTGACACAGCACAGTCACTGAGTGGTTGTGAAAGGGATTTTTCCCCCCTCCCTGTTCTCATAGCAGTGAAATCCCTACCTCAGGTTTCTGCTTTGAGTTTCTTTTTTTTAATATATAGCACCTTCAGGTCTTGGAACATTTATGCTTTCTATGCTATGTTTATGTTCTCTGTATGTGTATAAAAGAGAGTGGGTATATAAATGCAAGCACACACATGTGTGCATATATGTGTGTGCTTCTCCCCAGTAGTTTCCAAGGGCCATTATTGTGTTTGGCTCTCAGGCCAGGAGGTCAGTATTTCGTGGCTGCTCCATCAAGCTGGCATTAGAACAGCAGCATCAGAAGTCCTGATTTTGCTCTGTGTCTGGGCTTGGTGCATCTTGGTCTCCAAAGGTAGAGCCTGGGGAACCACTCCAGGCTTAGCAGGGGCTGTAGCCTCCTACAGCCCTCTGGAACTTCTAACAGACAAGGGCACCATCTGGGGTGGGGGTGGGCACTGCTATTTGGGCAGCGAAATTCTCAGCAGACAGATGTGCAGAGGCAGAAGCTTGGGCAGAAACAGTGCCTCCATTCTCTGGAAAAGGGTCAGCAGTCATGCCAGAGAGCGTTTACCAGGACTCTCTATGAGCTCCTGAATTCAGACTCTGTGGAATTTGATAAACGAGACCATAGGTCAAGAGCCCTCCCTCCCCACATCATTACTGCATGTTCAAAGGATCTGGCATGAACGCTCTTTCCTTTCCTGTGGAGCTCAGGCTTATCCACTGTTTGTACTTACTATTTCCAATCAGGGGCTGAGGTTGCATTCCAGGCTGATGCACTGTGGGGATGAGTTGGCTGCCACTTTCTTAGTGGGACAATTTTAGGGCCTCCAGAGAAGCTCTTTGTCTCCCTTATTCTTGTTTGCCATGTGAACACACATATTCCAAGTTCCTTTTAGCAGATGACAGTATTTTCAAAATTATCCTAGAAACAGAAAACCCCAGTGAGGTAAGAAAGGGTTGGGGTATATCTTTTAACTGAGGATCCTCATGCTGGAGATTTGACTTGGATTTAGTGCTAAAGAGAGAAGGGATAATACAAGAGTGGTAGCCTCGGAGAGCTATGCATGCGATCCAAAGTAGAGGGATCTTAAGATAAATGTTCGAATTTGCTAAGTGTCAATAGCACCTCAGGCTGGTTGACAGTGACTCGGAGAAGTCAGGCCAGGTTGATTATTGACATTCTAGTCTAGTGTTGGACCTACATTTCCTGTGGGCTGACTGTTCTTGGTGATGCCAGGTCCTTGCAGTTACGTTGGGAGAGGCTGTGTCTGCTATTTGTTATTTATGTGACAGCTGGTCTTGTAATGAGATTTACATGCTCATTTGTAAAGTGGATCATCTCTCCTGGAGTCAAACAACGCTTTCCAGAGCAGGAGACATCTGAGATGGGCTTTGAAAATGTGTTAGGAGTTTTGTAAGCAGACTTTTGTACCAGCGTCTCCTTGTGCTAGGGACCTCTTAGAAGATGATGACCATCCCTAACTGTTAAGATTTCCTCCTGGATATTGAGGGTTTTTTTTTTTTTTTAAATTTGCAATCAATATCTAGATCACTAATTAGGAGGTCTCCAGAAGCAATCAGTAAAGACAGAAGTAGTCAGAAAAACAAAGCTGCTCTGAATGTTATATGTTGTTGTTGTTGTTGTTACGTGCCGTCGAGTCGCCTGCGACTCATAGCGACCCTATGTACAACAGCCCTAAACTCCGCTCTGTCCTGTGCCAATCACACTGTTTCTGACACTCCCATCCCAATTATCCCAGTCACTGAATCAATCCACCTCATAGAGGGCCTTCCTCTCCTGCGCTGTCCCTCCACCCTCCCAAGCATGATGTCCCTCTCTAAGGACCGGTCTCTCCTCACAACATGTCCAAAGTAAGTTAGACGGAGCCTCAGAATCCTTGCCTCCAAGGAGCCACCCGGTTTAACCCTCTCCAGGACAAATCTGTTTGTTTTCCTAGCAGTCCATGGTATTCTCAATACTCTTCTCCAGCACCACAGCTCAAAGGCATCAATTCTCCTTCTATCCTCCTTGGTCATTGTCCAACTCTCTGATGCATAACAGGTGATTGCGAAGACCATGGCCTGTATCAGACGCACCTTAGTCTCCAAAGAGACACCACTGCTCTTCAGCACTTTGGAGAGGTCCCTAACAGCAGACTTTCCCATGGCAATGTGCCTTTTAATTTCCTGGCTGCTGGTGCCAAGACTGTTGACTATGGAGCCAAGCAAACTAAAGCTGTGTACAATCTCAATCTCTTCACCATCCATCCTGATGGGGGTGATGATGGTAGTCTAGACAAACGATAAGATATTGGGGTTTTTAACAAAAGATATTTCTGTATCTGGTGGCCTACTGATAAGGATTAGGCTGTCAACCCAAAGGCAGGCAGTTTGAATCCACCAGTTGCTCCAATGGAGAAAGATGGATAATCTTTTTCCATACGAGTTTACTGCTTCTGAAAAGGTACTAGAGAGTTAGCTATGAGTAGATCGATCTCAAAGGCGAGAGAGAGAGAGGGTGGAGGGACAGCGCAGAAGAGGAATACCCTCAATGAGATGGATTGATTCAGTGACTGTGGTAATGTGGTAGGTGTGTCGGAGACAGTGAGATTGACACAGGATAGAGCAGGGTTTAGGGCTGTTAGGTTGCTATGAGTTGCAAGCGACTGGGCAGCACATAACAACAACTATATATATAAATTATATATTGTTGTTGTTGTTATGTGCCGTCGAGTCGTTTGCGACTCATAGCGACCCTATGTACAACAGC
>NW_006399759.1:24845583-24888221 GCF_000299155.1 Elephantulus edwardii | reverse complement strand
CGTGGATGTGCTCACCAAGTTGTGCCAAGAAATCTGGAGAACAACCACTTGGCCAACTGACTGGAAGAGGTCAATATTTGTTCCCATCCCAAAGAAGGGCAACCCAACTGAGTGTGGAAACTACAGAACAATATCATTGATTTCACATGCAAGCAAGATTCTACTGAAGATAATCTAAAAACGACTGGAACAGTACATCAGCAGAGAACTGCCAGAAGTCCAGGCTGGGTTTAGAAGGGGTCGTGGTACTAGGGATATTGTGGCTGATGGTAGATGGATCTTAGCTGAAAGCAGAGAATACCAGAAGAATGTCTGTGTTTCATTGATTATGCAAAGGCATTTGCCTGCGTGGATCTTAACAAACTGTGGCTGACTCTGAGAAGAATGGGAATCCCAGTACATTTAATCGTGCTAATGCGAAACCTATACTTGGACCAAGAGGCTGTCGTCAGAACAGAGCAGGGCAACACTGCATGGTACAAAATTGGGAAGGGTGTACGTCAGGGATATGTCCTATCTCCATACTTTCAAATTATATATATATTATATACGAAAAACTCATTGTAATATATACTCATGTAATATATATTCTCACTGTAATATATATACTCATTTCAATATGCATACACTCATTGTAATATACATATACTCATTGTAATATATATATGTTCATTGTCATATATATATTGCTCGTTGCTGTCAGGTCTGAGTTGGTAGATGGGTGACTTCCCTTTTAACATTCAAGGCTGTAATCTCATGGGGGGAAGATTGTCTAATCTTTCACAGAACCACTGGCATATTCAAAACACTAGGGAAGAGTGACTAGCAGGCTTTTCGACTCCACCAGCTGCTATTCTGTACCATTTATAGACTCTGAAAACCCAGTATTGAGTTGATTCTGAATCAACTCTCATAAGAAAATGCATATATATATATATATATATTAATCGTTCCCCTTGTCTGGAATCATCTTTATAGATATTCTTACCTATAAGCTCTTATTTGATATTCACCAAGAAGACTGAAATGTGATTAAGGGTTGACAATAAAGTGCCCTGGGCTGAGGACAATAGCTTCTATCTGCTTGCCAACTGCTCTTAGAGTTTGCTGTGTGTCCTTAGGCAATCTCCTTGCCCCCTCTGGGTCTGTCTTTTGAAATTCATGAACTGAAAGATGCATTTAAATTCTGACACTCAACGGATCTATTTTTACCCAAACCCACACAGTTTCCCTCACTGGGAGTTTGCCATCATGACATGTGTAGTTACACAAACCTCCCAGAATCTGGGGGAAAAAAATGGCATTTGTGAAGTGTCATCTCATCAGAAATAATGGGCATCCAATGGGTTCCAAGTCGTTCCCTAAAACCTGGTCCATGATGTACGCACCGGCCGGCCCGAGTTGGCAGCCTAACTGCTGCCGTCTCTTGAGTCTGTATTCTTGCAGACTGTGCCTTGTGTTCTCAGGAACAGAAAGCAGCAGAAATAGAATCTGTTCGTTACACAGAAGCACACTCTTGGGAGGAGGGTGTGTATGTTGTATTTATTTTATTCTCTGTCAAAGAAGATAATTTCTGAAGGGGGGGGGGTGTTGAGCAGCCCTGACAAGCTTCCGGCTCCCTGCTAGACAAGTCGCTCTTATCACACGACATCTTGGAGTCACCAGCTGGGGAGACTGTGCCAAGAACACCCAGCACACATCTTGTAGGGATGTCACTGGCTTCATGTAGAGGCCCTTAGACCTTTTGTAGACAAAACTCCACTACAGTGAAAGCTGGCTGAATTATCATGGTGTATAAATGGATAGTCTTCTCTACATGTTAAATTCTGGATCCTCAAGAACTAAACAAAGTGATTGTTTTGAATGCATGCAATCCTTAAAGCCCATTATACTGTGAATCTCTTCCATTCTCTACTTGCTCCCCTCTTCTGACCTTTGAGAAAAGCTAGCTAGCTGCTAAATTTACCATCTGAATTCTGGACCTTGACAGTGACTTTTTCTGTGTCTTAATCTTATTTGAAGTCCCTAGATGACACAATGGTTTCCATTTGCCTAATAACTGACTCATCAAGTAGGACGTCAAAGGCCTAATGATTTGCTTCTTTTTAAAACAATTTAAAAATCCTATAAGGCAAATAATAGAGGTAAAGAATTGTTATATATATATATGTATATATATATGACAGATAAAAGATTAGGTGTTGTAGTATATAAAAAGCTCTAACAAATCAATAAGAAAAATATAAATAACCCTTTCTTTGTGGAAGTTGTTCAAAGGAAAATAAATATAAGTGGTCTTTACATATATGAAGCTAGATCCTTACTTGCTAATAAACTGATGATAGTAATAATACTTTATAAATTATATGGCTGCTCCAATGGAGAAGAATGGACAATATCATCACATGCGCTTACTACCTCTGTAAACTGGCTGGAGGGTCAGCTATTGGTCTATTCCAACTCTATGGTAAACAACAATAACACGAATCAATTATATTCTAAAACGTGTAGTTGCTTAGAGTCATAATCTACTTAGTAATCTGTTTAGTCTGATTTTTCTACTGAAACTATCAGCAATTTAAGAACTCCTCATAGGAGGTAGAATCAAGAGATCACTTTGAAATCCAAATCTGTTGCATGTAAACATTATAACCTTAGATGGGCATTTTAGAGCTTTCAACCTGCCAATAACATCTTTGCATTGACTATACTAAGACCATTGATCTTACCTTTCTTGGGCATTATTATAAATATTCTATATGATACTGGTCATCAGAAAGTTTTAATTTGTTTCTAGCTAAGGCAAGAGGATAATAATATTCATATGACAATGGTCAGGCAAAGTTAGTTTGGGATACTGAGCCTGTGAGAGCAGAGGAGGAAAATACTATCTGTAAACAAAATGCCATCTGTAAACAGAATGTCATTTGTAGACAAAATGTCATCTGTGAGCTTTGCTTGTGTAAGAACCACATATGGGCATGCCTTTCCCAGGAAATTGTCTTTGGTAACTTTAGTCTAAAGACTCATTGGCTTTCTCTTGTCTACAGGGATGTCCTAGTCCAAGGACAGATCCTTTAGTGTGGCCAAAATGATTGTGTTTCTAGTCTCTCTTCAGAGTTACATCATTGAGCACAGGCATGAGCTCATGCTAAGTGCTCATGAGCTCCAAAGCCTCTCCCTCCTACTGTGTATTCTTGTGCTTCCTTTCCTGGGATACTTTACAAATCATGTCCTGGCTCAAGACACTACCCTGCACTCTTCTCTACCAACATCTGAAACCGGACAGAGGCTCCCCTTACTGCTAGACTGTTTTGCACATTCATTCAGGCTCTGCCTTATTTGTTGATTAAACAAGTATCAGCACCTTAGATTGGCAATGTGCGGAACTCAGAAGTGGGTACTCATGGTTGTTCCTCTCAATTATCTTGGAAAATCGCTTTGCAAATTATTGCTTTTCCAGCTAAGGTTACTAAGCTGGTCTGGGAACATGGATGGACACATTTCAGGTGAGTTAATGCTAGCAATATGCATCCAGACCAGCTAGCTGCTTCCTTTCATCCACACAGCAGCCTCGGTGTGACTATTCATTCTCATTTTCTTGTTACTAAAACAGGCTTAGAGAGGGTGATGTATTTGCCAACTAAGGATTAGACATAAAGTTTTCTAAGTTCTGGCTCTGTGTGCTTCAAATGCTCAAATATGTCTTAAACAAGATGTTCTGTGGAAGTTTCAAGATATCTTTTAGAATGGGTGCAATGGAAAGAATGCTAACATGGTTTTTAGAATATACATAGAATAAAATGTTATTCAATAAATGACCTTGAGTCAATTGGGAGGCAACGTTTACTCTTTGGAAAACAAGTGTGTAATTTTGCAATTAGAAGTTCCAGTTAAAGTGAGTGGGCAGCTCTGACAACCAATAGACAAAGTTGAACAGCTGAAGCTACACAGGCTAGAAGTTAGAAAAGTTCTGAAACTTTTTGTTTTATGTCATGACCATCTTGGAATTTCTCACAGTGACACATAGACACTTGGGCCATAGATCTTAAACTGGAAGTCCTTTATTCTAATTTGAAAGCCCTCATTTGTCAGTTTGTTATGCTATGACAGCTTGTGGTGGCTGGGATGCTGGAAGTTATGTCACTAGTGTCTCAAATACCAACAGGATCAACCTTAGTGAACAATTGTTGGTGAAGCTCAAGACTTAGACAGTTTAGGAAGAAAGACACAGCAATCCATTTCCAAAATCAGCCTGTTACAATCTTCTGGATCCCAGCATAAAATGGTCCAGTTCTTTTTCCTTGGTTATGTTGTCACTGAAGGAGGAAAGCATGACTTAGTTATAGAGAAGTCCTTAAGGATGAGACTCTTAGTAGATTGGCTAGGCATAGTGACTGTATTATGAGCTCAAAGATATCATAAGAACTGGGAATGTGAGGAAGCAGAGAAGACAAAATGCTGACTCCAGAAAAGTAGATCATGAAACAAAGATTTTAGAGACTTAGATTTTTGTGAGTAAACAATTACATACATAATATCCAATGATAATAGTATCTTAATAAAAACATGTTCATTTGAAGAAGAAACACACTATCAAGCCTCTTGTAGATTGGCCAAGTTGTAAACGTTAGACCCTGCTTTTTAAATAGAAGGTCCTATACACCAATTAATAGGTATGAGGATAAACCAAACCACAATGAGAAAAGCATAGCTCATACAGTCCTCTGTATTTGTTGAGTTTAAAGGTACGCATGGTTCTTGCCCTGAACCTGGGCAGATGAACTTGGAAAGCTCTCCACATCTTTTTGGAGTTTAAATTATAAAAGAGTGAGGTAGGCATGTGCCTTACTGTTGTTAGGTGTCATTGAGTCTGATCCAACACACAGTGACTCTGTGAGGGTTCTACACACCAGAAAACCCCTGCCTGATTCTGTGCCATCCTTACAATCACTGCTATGCTGAAGCTCGTTGCTTCAGTCACTGTGTCAACCCATCTCAGTGAGCCTTCCTATCCTTCACTGATCCTCTATTTTCCAAGCATGATGGCAACTCTGGAGGCTTAGGATTAAGGAGTTGACACTGTTGACTCAAAGGCCTTCAGTTCGAATCCACCAGACTGTCCATGGTAGTAGGATGGATAATCTCTTCCTATGTGACTTATTGCCTCTGAAACCACACTCTGGAGTCATATATGAGTTCATTCCAACTCGAAGTTAGATAACAGTACATCAACAACATAGACTTTCCCTAATAATGTAGAAAGTACACAGCAAATGGGTTTCTCATTTCATGATATCTATGTACAATTTTGTCCAACACCCTTATTTTGCACATTCTAAAATTTGCTTTCCTCCCTCCCCCCATTACTGGCATTCTTTAAGCAGTATAGTAAGACTTATTCACTCTCATGTTATTTTCAATTACACATTGGAATACTTTAATAAAACCCTTAGGTTTATTAGAGGTCCTTGGATAAATGCAAGCAAACGCCATTGGCTACTAACCTAAAGGTTGAAAATTTGAATCCAGAGAAAAAGAAAGGTCTGAGAATCTGCTTCTGTATAGGTTTTAGCCAAGACATCTTTAACGAATAAAATGGCCATGTGCTCAAATTCGTTCAATGGCCACAACTTTTTTTTTTTTATTTTTAGTTTTGAAGTCATTAATTGCTTTCTGAATCTCCTTTTCTTTATAGTGTTCAAATAATGAACTTTAAGTTTAGGATTTTGGAATCTCTTATAAAATTTTATAAAATATCTTAGTAAATAAAATCACACAATTTATAAGCACACAGTCAAGTTTTCTTCCCTTTAGAAATGTTTCAGATTGGTTATAAAAAAATTCCTTGATTCAGGAGAATTTATTCAATATATTCCAAGTGCCAAGCTTAGTGGGACATACCCCAGATCTATTATTCTTACTCTTGAGAAATTTTTCATACTGTTAAGAAGTTGACATGTAAGCCCAAAAAGAAATTTAGAAATAATTCTAGTCCCTTGGCAATCCAAAAGGAAATGATGCTGTAGGCTAATTCCCTATGAGTTGGGAAAACAGATCAATGATGTGAAGGCTCAAGATGAGCTTTGAAGACTTGATATTTCTGGTAATAGAGAACACTCTATTTATTAGAATAATGAGGAGGGAACAAGGTAATAGTGGGAATAAGCAAGGAATGAGTTTGAAAGAGCAGGAAATGACAGTGACAAATCTTCCTGGAATAGCCAGCTCATGAAGGAGTAGAAGAGGAGATACAGGTTGGAAAATCCATATCGTGGAGAAATTAGATGCTACCCTATGAAAACCAGCTTCCAGACAACACAAAACCAGTGAAAGCTCTAAGAATGAGAAAGATAGTAAGTTACTTGTGTTTGAGGAAAGTCAGGGTAGCTGCTGCAAAGAAGATAGATTGAATTAAGGTAGTAGTTAGTCATCATGAGACCAGAGGCAGAATGACTGGTCAGGAGATGGTCCCTATGAAGCTTACAGGAGAAAAAGTCTTGAAGTGGAGAAAGAAGATGAAATGCATGTTTCATTAGACATTGCACCTACTTGCAGGAAAGAGGGTACAGAATGAGAATTGCAATCTTTATCTCTTGCCCAAGAGAATGATGGGATTGTTATTGTTTCTTAGGTGCCATCAAGACCAAGTATAACTCTTAGAAATGCTATAAATAGCAGATCTAAATTTTGCTCTATCCTGCACCGTCCTCACACTCTCTGACATGCTCAAGCCCAAAGTTGCAGATACTGTGTTAATTCACCTCATCATGCTTTTTGTCCAACCCTCTACTTTCCCTAGCTTGATGCCTTCTCCCCAACACCCCAAGAATTTACCCAACTAACAACATGTCCAAAGTTTGTGAAGTTTCACTATCCTAGCCTCTAAGGAGTACCCTGGCTGTACTCACTGCAAGAGAGAGTTGTGTGTTCTTTTAGAAGTCCCTGTGATACCAAATACTCTTTACTAACACAGAAATTCAAAGGCATCCATTCTTCGTTGATCTTCCTAATTAATAGTCCGATTTTCACATGCATATCAAACAGCAGAAAATATCATGACTTGGGTCAAGTATACCTCATTCTTAAATCTGACAGCTTTGCTTTTTAACACTTTAAAGATATGCATGACCTCTTTAATGGTAGAATAGAGTAAATGAAACTAAAGAGTTAAGAACTGGTTATACACATAAGATTGTGTGTGTGTGTGTGTGTGTGTGTGTGTGTGTGTTACAATTTTGGTGTGAAAAGCAGAAACTAAAGCAGAGACAGGCAGAAACCATTAGAAACAGGATTTAAAACCCATGTATTTTAACACAAGTTTGGATGAAGACAAACTACTGCTTGAACCATTCCTTGGTGTACACAGGGGTTCTGACTTCCCGGAGCATCAAAAATACAAGATAAAAATTGCTTATCTGTCGGTGAATAAAGACACTGGACTAGGAATTTAAGTAATTCAAGAAGCTCCTTTTTTATCACCATAATTATAACACAGCCGGTGTTAGAGACTTAGCGATGAATTTATATTGACTTTTTGACATGTGATCACAGTTCTCATGTACTTTCTTTTTGATTAATAAATCCACTTAAGTTTATGCATAGATAAAAACGCAAACATCATTAACACTCACAGAAACACAGTGACAGATTCTTGTTTAGCAAAAGAGTCATATTGAGCTCAATGGACCTTAATTTTCTCTCCCATCATGCCAACATACTTGAGTATAAAGTACACTTAAGTCAGTAGCATACAGTTAATTCATGTCACCAAATCTCAGTGGGGCCTGGAGGTCAGGAATCTCCCAGAGGTTGAGGAAAACTTTGGGAGATGAAGACTGAGAAATTTTCCAAATGTTCCGCTAAAGGTTCTGCAAAGCCTACTGGAGACAAGACCCCAATGAAGCTCACAGGTTTCATGTTCAAACACAGTCTGACCTGCCTTGCTAATTCTAAACCTAACTTCAGCCTTTAAATATCCTTTAAGACCCATTCTCAGATTTTCCTTCATTGAGAAATAATCCTTGACTTTCATAAATGAGATGATCTCTTCATTCTCCATCCTTGGTTTTACACTCAGCATTTGATTGCTTGTTTGAATGTTCATCTCTGCCCTTCACCATTAAAATGGAAAGTTGTTGAATGGGTAAAGCTAACAAATAGATAAGCCTGTTGTCAAAGAGTCAATTCTGAACTATCCTGTAATACTTCGGCAGCAATAACTCATCAAGGGAGAAAATTGCCAGGCTTTTCTCTCACTGTGTTTCTGGATGCATCCAAATCAGTAACCTTTTAGGTCAGTTAAAACTTAAATTTATTGCCATCGGGTTGGAACCAACTCAAAGCTGACCTGGCAGTAGGTTTCAGAGGCTGTAAATCATACAGGAAGAGGTTGCCCGTATTTTTCCCACAGAGCTGCTGATGGATTAGAATCTCCACAAAGGCAAGACCTTTGGGTTAACAGTGCAACTCCCCAAGGGCTAGAATGCCAGAGCTCCCTTTGAGGCCATTATCAAGCATAGACCATTTATGGCATCACAAGAACTTTGAGGATGAATTTTATGTTTTTATTCTTCTCTGATGCTATCTAGCATGCTACTTGACACAGGATAAAAGTTTGACACATAGGAAAAGTTAACAGAACGAATGAAGGAACAGTGAATCACGTGATTAGATAATGCAGCCTTTCCAGGTCTGTGTAATATTGTGATTCTTGAGTTGATGCAAGCTATTGTAGCAGGGCTTTTTCTGCTGTGTTTTAATAATGCCTCTGATACTTCAAGGATTTAAAATTTCTGACTTTCATATTACTTTTTTTATCTTATTCATACTTTCCTGTTGTTCTGAGAGATTAGCTGGCAAGATATTGCCTTTTTTTTGCCTTGAAATGTAAGAAATGGAATGGCTTGAAAGCAAAAAGATCAAAGTCCTAAACTAGCAGGTAGTGACAAAATCAAGCTTGTAAATTTGCAGATAGAGGCACTATTTCCCAGTTACTCTGAATCAATAATTGCTGGGTTTTTTTTGGGGGGGGGGTTGTTTCCCCTTTTGTTCACTTCATATTTTTACTTTCCAGTTTCATTCCCCTTTTTTGGGGGGGGGGCAATTTGTCTCTTCTATCAGAGCCAAATAGAGGTTTCAGTAATGAATGACTGACTGACTATTGCTTCTTTTATCTCCGGTCAGTTTGCACATTACTGGCCTCTAAAGTCCAAAAGGAAAGCTCTTCTTTAGGAGATGATCTATGCATGATGTCACACTCCCAAATTTCCAAGTTCTCTTCCGGAGGTTGTGTTGACCTTCAGAGGCCCAGAACAATATAGTTTGGCAAACACAGTTTTGTAATATTGAAATAGAATGTCAGTATTGACATTGCTCTACTTTTTAAAAGACATCCCCTATCTGTATCTATTCTTCTTTCTCTTCCTCTTTTTAATCTCTTTCCTTCATTTTAAAATTCTTCATTGATATGAACAATTAAAATGCATTAACTAAATCATTCTGGGATTCATTGTAAGGAATCTGTTTTTTTCTGCAAAATTTTGTTGGAGAAAGTAGACTGATTAGTGTTGTCAAGCAATACAGATAGCTCCTGCTCATAAAGACCCCACACAAAAAGAGCTTGAAACCTTGCCTTATCCTGTGCCATCCTCACAAACTCCAATGTGCACTGTTATGGTCACTGTACAATTCTACCTTGTTAAGGGTCTTCCTATTTTTTCACTGATTTCACCTTTCCAAGTCTGATGTTCTTCTCCAAGGATTGGCCCTTCCTGACAGCATTGCGATGGGAAAGTCTGCTGTTAGGGACCTCTCTAAAGTACTCAAGAGCAACGGTGTCTCTCTGGAGACTAAGGTGCACCTAATACAGGCCATGGTCTTTGCAATCACTTGTGATGCATCAGAGAGTTGGACAATGACGAAGGAGGATAGAAGGAGAATTGATGCCTTTGAGCTGTGGTGCTGGAGAAGAGTACTGACTGTACCATGGACTGCCAAGAAAACAAACAGATTCATCCTGGAGAGGGTTAAACCAAGCTACTCTTTGGAGGCATGGATTCTGGGGCTTCGCCTGACATACTTTGGGCATGTTGTAAGGAGAGACAGGTCTTTGGAGAAGGACATCATGCTGGGTAGAGTAGAGGGACAGCGCAGGAGGGGAAGACCCTCTAGGAGGTGGATTGATTCAGTGACTGGGGTAATTGGGATGGGTGTGTCACAGGCAATGAGATTGGCACGGGATAGAGCACGGTTTAGGGCTGTTGTACATAGGGTTGCTATGAGTCGCAAATGACTCGACGGCACATAACAACAACAACAACAACAAGGAGTAATGCAAATGTACTTCTTCTAAGAGATATTTGTTTGTTGTTTTGACATTTCAGGGTAATTTCAGTACTCTTCTCCAACACTTCAATTCAAAGGTATAAATTTTTCTTTGGTTTTCTTTATTAGTTGCCCAACTTTCACATGCATTTGAAGCTGTTGAAAATATCACAGCTTGGTTCAGGTGTACCTTAGTTGACTCTGAAAGCACCTACGAAGAAATGTCTTGTGTACAATAACAAATGTTTTGTCTCCTGCACATAACAAACAATCCACTGTCCATACCACTATTAAGTCAATTACAGCTCATAGAAAAAGTACCTTATAGGATAGAACTGCCTTGTAAATTTTCTAAGGCTAGAATTCTAGATGAAAGCAGATTGTTTCATCTATGTCTTTCAAAGCAGCTGGTGGGTTTGAACTGCTGACTTTTTGGTCAGCATCTTAATGCCTAACTCACTGTATCACCACTCCTGTTGTAATTACGTCCTGTTGAGTAGGCTGTGGATAACACAAGAGGAGATGGCTCATCGCTCTCCTGCAAAGCAACATGTGGATTTGAACTGCATTCCTCTGGATTTGCAGCATGACTTCTTACCACTAGGCTACCAGAGCTCTTCCACATCAACATTAGGAAGAAGATAAAATATCCTTTCTCAAATTTACATTCTCAACACAGTGTCATGTCTTGCAAATATTAGTTGGATTGAAAGGACCACTGAATGTGAAAGAGAGAGTGTAAATTAGTTAACTGCAGAATGAGACACAGAGGAGCCACACAAATCTTCTCACTGCGTTCCCTGATGTTTGCAAAGGGAAGCAGAGTCAAAGAAAAGTGCAAGGTGTGTTCTCTGTGTGCATACACACATGTATGGTGTGCACATGCATACTTTCACGCACATGTGGTATTTGATTAGAATGGAAATAAAGACAGGCTAGAGTTTGGGGATTTCTTCAAAGGAAATCAGTTGCCAGGGAAGCAAAAGCTCAGTGCACAGGGTTGTTGGGCTACGGAAAAAAACTACTTAGAGAATAAGATTTTTGTTTTATGGAAAGATTGTGAAATATATATGAAGGTAGGAAGTTAAATAGAGTATGAACATGTAATTAGTGTAATTGGGACCAAGATATTGTGGAAAAGGCAATCCTGCTCAATTATTTAAAAGCCCAAGAGATATCACAGTTGAATCCTAGGAGAGCACTCAACTCAGAAGGTTAGTAAGTGTATTAAGGAGGAAGGAAAGTAATTTTACCAACAAGAAAAGAAGAGGTAAATGTGTTTTTTAAAAACATAAGAATGCTAGATAAAATGGCATTTTCCCCTCAAATGTCTAAGAAAGCACTAAATTGCTTTCCATAGTGGTTGTGCCATTTATATTCCCATAGGCAGTGCATGAGAGTTCCCATTACCCCTCACTTTCAGGAGCATTTTCTGCTTAATGTCTTATCGAAGATTTCAATCTATATGTAGAACAGATCATCTAGGAAGCTAAGTTGTATGAGGAAAGATGAGGCATCAGCATTGGAGAAAGACTTATCAACAACCTGTGTTATGCAGATGACACAATCTTGCTTGCAAAGACTGAGGAAGAGCTGAAGCATTTGCTGCAGAAGTTCAAGAACTAATGCCTTCAATTTGGATTAAGGCTCAACATCAAGAAAACATAGATTCTCATAATTGGGCTGATTGGTTGCAACATGATAGACTATAAAGAAATTGAGATTGTTAATAGCTTCAGTTTGCTTGACTCCACAATCAACATTCTTGGTCCTAGCCGCCAGTAAATCAAAAGACAAATTGCATGGGGAAAATCTGTCTTCAGGGACATCTCCAGAGTACTGAAGAGCAACAATGTCAGTCTGGAGACTAAGGTATGCCTGATACAGGCCATGCTTTTGACAATTACTTGCTATGTGTCAGAAAGCTGGAAAGTGACTAGAGATGATAAAAGGAGAATTGATGCCTTTGAGCTGTGGTGCTGGAGAAGTGCATTGAATATATCATGGAGTGCTGGGAGAACAAATAGGTCCATCTCAGAACGGTGAAACCAGTCTGCTCTTTGGAGGTGAGAACTGTGAAGCTCCATCTGCCATATTTTGAACATGTTGCAAGGAGGGACCAGTGCTTGGAGAGGGATATCATGCTTGGGAGTGTGGAGGGACAGCACAAGAAAGGAAAACACTGATTGAGATGGATTGTCTCAGTGACTGGGGTAATGGTGGGTGTGTCAGTGACAATGAGGTTGGTTCAGGATAGGGCAGGGTTCAGATCTGTTGTACACAGGGTCGCTATGAGTCACAAACAACTCAATAACACTTAATGACAACATTGCCTCTTTGGTGATATGACATCTTATTGTTTTGATTTGCATCTCTCTAATAGCTAGTGATCTTGAACCTTTCTTCGAGTAATTATTAGTCATCTGAATGTCATCTTTGATGAAATATTCTCATATACTCTACCCATTTTACAACTGCATTACTTGCTTTTTTCCCTTGTAGGGGTGTTAACATAATACATAAATTTTAACATTAGTCCCTTGTCTGATATTTCATTGCCAAATATTCTTCCCAATCTCTTGCGTTGTTGTTTCACACCACTGAGTAAGAACCAAATCATAGCTGACCATCCAGTGAGTTTTCAGAGTCATTAAACCTTAAGGAAGGAGATTGTCCATCTTTTCCCCATAAGCGGCTAGTGGATTCGAAACCCTGTCCTTGAGTTGGCTGTGAAGTTCCTTAACACTAGACCCAGTGGAACTCCCTAAATCTGTAGGTTTTCTTTTTACTCTTTTTGAGACAATTTTTGTTGCACATAAAAGTTTAACTTGTAGGGAGTTGCAGTCATTTAATGTATTTTTCTGTTGATTACCCATTTTTTTGTTACATATGACAGCATATTCATGCCATGGATTAGGACTCCTAAGTTTGATTCCTTTTTTCCCCCACTGATAAATTTTATCATTTTAGATTTTAAGACTAGGCCATTGATCTATTTTAGGTTAGTTTTTGTATATAATGTGAGGTATGAATCTTGTTTCAGTTTTCCACTTACAGGTACCCCATTTTGCCAACACTACTTGTTGCAGAGGCAATTTTCCCTCAACTTAAAGGGTTTCAATTCCTTAACAGAGATCAGTTGACCATAGGTAATTGGATTTATTTTGGGTTCTCAATTCTATTCTGTTGTTTTATGTATCTGTTGCTGTACCAGTGGCACATTGTTTTGATACTATGATTATGTGATAAGTCTTGAGATCAGGAAGTATAAAGCCTTCTATTTTGTTTCTCTTCTTCAGTAATGCTTTGCCTGTTTGTGGTCTCTTTCCTTTCCTTCCGTATTAAGTTGTTGATTATTTTTTCATCTTTTAAAAATGACTATAGGCTCTAAATCAGACTGTATTATACTTGTAGCTGACTTTTGGTAGTGTTGTCATATTCACAAAATGAAGTCTTGCAGTCTATGAACATGGTATATTCTTCAAATTGGACTAAGTCTTTTGGATTTCTTGTAGTAGTTAAATTTATTCCTAAATACTTAAATTTATAATGGCAGGAGCGGCATCCACTTCCAAAATGGCTTGCCTCCAGAAACTCTATGTACAAACAGTGCTCTGACCTTTTGTTCATAGGGTCGTTATGAGTCATCTACGACTCGACGACACCTAACAGCAATGTAAATGAGATTTATCCTGCACCCTCTGCCAATTTCATTTTCAGAATTCTCTTTGCCATGATATAGTAAATTGGCTGATTTTTATATGTTGATTTTGTACCTCCCACTTTGATAAAATGGTCAATTAGATCTAGTAATTTTCTTACTCAGTCTTTGGGATTTCCTATGAGTAGAATCACATAATCTGCAAACTGAGATAGCTTTATTTCTCTTTGCTGAATCAGATACCTTTTAGTTCTGTTTATTTGTCTTATTTTTTGGGTAGGATTTCCAATACAGTATTGAATGGGATTAGTGACATAGGGCATTCTTGTCTGATGCCTATTCACATAGGGAATGCATTCAATCTCTTTCCACTGAGAGCAATGTTGACTGAGTGTTTTGTATACATAAAAGCCTCAACAATACCAGATATTTCTATACTACATTTATTGTTTTGTAAATAACACAGGAGAACAATACATGGTTTAAAATAAAGAAAGGAGTATGCCAGAGTGGTATCCTTTCTCCATACTTGTTCACTGTGTGATTAGCAAATCATTTGAAAAATTGGTCTTTATGAAGAAGAATGTGTATCAAAATTGTAGGAAGACTCACCATCTACCTACATTTTCAGATGACATAATCTTACTTGCTTAAAGTGAAGAGAACTTGGAGAAGTGACTGCAGAAGAGTAAAGACTTAGAATTTCAATATGGATTTCATTTCAATATTAAGAAGACAAAAATTCTTATCACTGATGCATATCAAAACAACTATAAGGTATCATCTCACCCCAATAGGAATAATAAAATTTAACAGAACAGCAAGCAATAAATGCTGAAAAGGTTGTGGAGAAACTGGAACCCTTATTCACTGTTGGTGGAAGTGTAAAAGGGTGCCACCACTGGGGAAGGCGGTATGGCACTTTCTCAAAAAGTTGCAAATAGAGATACCATCGGGCTCAGCAGTTCCACTACTGGGAATATTCCCCAAGAGATCATAACTGACACCCAAGCAGATATATACCCATGTTTATCATGGCTTTGTTCACAATAGCAAGGAGTGGGAAACAACCTAAGTGCCCATCAACAAACAAATGGATAGAGAAGCTGTGGTATATCCACACAATGGAATACTATACTGCATTGAAAAATAAGGAACTGATGCAATATTATTCAAAATGGGTGATCCTGGAGGACATTATGCTGAGTGAAGTATCTCAGTCACAAAAGGGCAAATACTGCATAGTGCCATTGTTGTAAAACAGGACTGACATCGGGGTTGGGGGGAGACTGAGAAAGATGGGACAAATAATGTATCCTGCACTGAAACAGATGAGGGAGAAAACTGTTTAAAAGGGATATGTGATTAGGTATTACTGTCATGATGGGAGTCCAGAGCAAAGACTGCATAGTGGAGTGGACCTACCTGAAGTGAGGGATTGTAAAACAATGAAAGAATTTGAAAGAATTTTTCTTATACTTTTCAAAGGGGGGAGTGTACTGGGGGGAAGAGTGGGTGGAGAGAAAGGTGCAACAGTGAATGAATGGAAATCCAAAGCCTCTGTAAATTTTCATTGAAATTAATAATAAGAAAAATTTAATAATAAAAAAATCTAAATTAAAAAAATTCTCACCACTGGACCAAAAGGCAATATCATGATATATGAAGAAAAGATTGAAATGTTCAAAGATTTCATCTCTCTTGGATCTACAATCAACACCCTTAGTATTAGCATTCAGAAGATCAGGAGGAACGTTCTGCATTGGGAAAGTCTGCTGTCGGGAACTTCTGAAAATTATTGAGGAGCAATGATGTCAGTTTCAAGACTAAGGTGTGCCTGGTTCAGTCCATATAGCCTTTTAAATAATATGTAATCCATCTGAAAACTGGACAACAAATTAGGATGACAGGAGAAATATTGACATGTTTGAGCTGCAGTATTTGAGAAGAGAACTTAATATCCTATGGACTGCTAAAAGAACAAAGAGATATGTCCTGGGAAAAGTGCCACCAGAATGTTTGTTGGAGGCAAAAGTGACACTTTCGTCTCACATACTTTTGGACATGTTGCTAGGAGAGGCTATTCCTTGGAAAAGGACATCATGTACAGAAAGGTGGAGAATAGGTGAACGAAAAGAAAACCCTCAACCAGGTGGACTCATTCAGTGGTTGCAGCAATGGGAATGTGAGGAAATGTTGAAGCTGGTACAGGATAGGACAGGGCTCAGATCTGTTGTTTAGAGAGTCTCTATGAGTTGTGCTCAAATTGATTTGATGGTCCTCTGGTGGCCTGAAACTGTGCTGCAATCCTGAAGGCAAGTGGTTCGAGGTCACCAGCTGCTTAGTGGGAGAAAGGTGGGTAATCTTGCCCCATGCAATTAACTGCCTCTGAAAACCTGCTGGAGGGGTCAACTATGGGTTAGTTCCTATTTCTACCGTACACACAACAACAACAAATAATAATAAAAATAACATTTATTGCAGCATTATTTATAATAAAAATATATTTGGAGGCAGGAGTGGCATCCACTTCCTACATAACATGCCTCCAGAAACTCTATGAACTTTGAAAAAGGCCAATAGTTGTAGAGGGGCTTCTGGCCTTTTGTTCACAGGGTCACTATGAGTCGTGCTCAACTCAAAAGCAATCAAAAACAACAACAACATATGTCCATCAATTTACAAATGCCTTAAGAAACTAGAAAATATTCACACCTTGGCATATTATGCAGCACTGGGTAATTAGAAAAGGATTCATTAAACACCGTGCAACATGGTTAAACCTAGAAGTCATGATGCGGAGTGATGTAAGTCAGTCATGTAAGAAATATTACGGTATAAAGATTCTACTATAAAATGCTAAGAAATTGTTGACACACAGATAGAAACATTCTTGAATGATTACTAGGGATGGGGAAAGAAGGAGAGGGCAGTAGAAGTTAATAAATAGGTTGTTGTTAGGTGCCATCGTGTTGAGTATGATTCATAGTAACAAAATGAACAACACTATCAACTGTCCTATCCTGTGTTGATAAGTAGGTAAGTTGAATGAAAGAAAAAGCAACGTAAAATAAGGGGTTAACCAGATGTTATAAGGTAATAATTACATTATTCAATGTAATAACTGTTATAAAACAAAGTGTATAAGAATGATTGAGTGGGAAACCAATTTGATTTGTAAATATGCACTCAAAAAATTAAAAAATAAGAGTGCTTCACATAATCATCGCAATCTTCTTCAGAAATAAGTTGAACATTGAATTGATTTTAAAGAGGTTACAAATCATGACATTTAATTAATTATTTTATGTGAGAAAAAGCACACATCTTCAGTCATCTTGGAAATCCTTATAAATTCTCAGACTTTTCTAGCAACAATTTCCTTGGGGTTTAGTGGACATCTGCTCACTGACTCTCACAGGCTGATGTTTCTGTTTTCAAAAGCCAGTGTGAGGCGGTAAAATGTACACCTCCATCATTATCCAGGGATTGGGAAGATTTCAACAACTTGGTTATCTGCATTTCATTCTTTCAAAGTATTTGTGTTTTGATTTTCTTGTGGAAGAGAAACACACACACACACACACACACACACACAGAATAAAATACCTCCCAATTTCTGTGAGCTTTCTGCCTTATGAATGCATATAAGGAAGTAGCAAATGCTTTTCTCTGGTAACAATGAAACCTTTTTCTTAAAACCTCACGTTCCTTTGTTGTTGTCAAACTGTGTGCCTTTGAGATTGCAGCACAGCTTCTTACCACTAGGCCACCAGACCTCCTTTAGGTTTCTTTAGTGCTTCTTAAACTTCAGAAGCAGATACTTTCTCATCATGATCTGGAGATGTTACAAATAATAATGGAACCAGAGTGGTATGGTTCCATTGTGCTTCCTGACTTTGCTCTGTATCTGGTGGTCTGACAGTATCTGGTCACATCACATCCATCTTGATGTATCTCTATAGAATTTTATATGGCGTGGATGCTTTCTTTTCCTTTCCATCACTGTGTCCTGTCGCATGATGATTCATGACCAAATGATGAAATGATAAATACTTCGTACATCACCTTAAATGATTCTTCTTTTATACGTGTATCCACTTGTCTCATAGCATGAGAAAAGAACCTATATACTTCAATCTGGAGTATGTCTAATACCTACCTATGACTCAGATGAGCGACCAGTGGCTGTTAAGTCAATTCTAATTCATGATAACCCAATGTGTGTAGAATAGAACTGTCCCATAGGATTTCAAATCTGTGACCTTTCAGGTGCAGCTTGCCAGGAGTGAGTTTGAACTATTTGTTTGATTAATAGTTGAGCACTTAACAGATACAGCCCAAGAAATTCTTATTTTGAACCAGAGGAAATGTGAATCACAGACTCCATAGCTGAATGATAATGTGTTTTCATTTGTGTGTGACAAGAGATAGAAAGATGGACAGTGATGACCATAAGCATTTATGACCTCAGAAACCAAACAGAGGGTCATCTCTATGTGTTGGACCCCACCCTGTGGCAGGCACTTTGCTTTTGTCTTGTGTTTACAGCGAGATGAAAGGTTTAACATCCAAATGAACTCACTCATTACTTAGCTATCAGATGAGAGCTAACCACGGGCTGACAAAACGGGTCTATTCATGGAATTTATTTTCCTAGGTATTGGTCCCATACAGTGATTTTTAACTCTTCAAGTAATTGATACCTTAAATCCTTTAACAATTATTCTTCAGGCATTTTCCACTTAGACTTTGAGCCGTGTGGCATCTTCTTTCTCAATCTTCCCTCCTTATTCCTCTCCATTCACCTCTAGAGCCATATCATCATGTCAACTCTATAATCTCACAATGTCCTAATATACAAGTTGTGCCAACCTTTGCCTAAACCTCACGGTGTGGAAGGAGAGGATCCAACCTAATGTTCACGCCTCCAATTTTTGGATTTTAGTTTCCCACACTTATAATTTTTCCTTGGGGCTTTCAGAAGTCCCAAGTTTTAATCAAAGCCCTGGCACTCACTGTTTAACCATGGATTCCCTCTCATTTTCTGAGCCCTTGGTCCTCTGCCTGAATTTTAAGGAAGCAAATAAGACACTACTCTCAAAATAAATAATAGACCTGTAGTAAAAAGATTTAATATTATGATGATATTTTTCAAACCTCAGAGGAAAGAGGTTTATGTATTTATGTACTCAGATGAAATATCTAGACTGTATCTACTGAGACATTTGTCTTCTGACCCAAGAGACTTTTCCTGTCCTTTCTACATTGAGATTCACATCCAACCCGCCAGCAAGAGAAGACAGCCATGGCTATTCAGAATGAAGATTTATTTGTGCTTTGCTTAGTGGGAATCTCATCCCTGTCATTCACATAAAATACTACATCTTAGGCCATCACCAAACGGAAATTCCAAGTTTGCTAAATGCCTTCCTGTTCATGACACAAGGAGCAAGAGTAAAAAATCCAAACAATGTCTGGCGCCTGCCCCACTTTCTAGCCTTGCCTCCCCCAACTGGTCCATAGGCATCCCAGAACTTCAGGCACACACAACCACATGTACTTTCCCATTTTCTGGTGCTCTGACTTGGTGCTGAACTTACAAACGTTGGTCTCAATTTCTCCTGAAAATTTTTCATCCATCCTGCAATGAAAGTCATCTCTTCCCTGAAACCATAGACTTCGCTTGGTTACTTTTAGGGAGAGAGTCTATACTGCGAACCCTTTGGTACATGTGATGTTCATTGTTTCAAAATGAACTATTCTAATGTGTTAAAACTTAGCAATGAATATGCGTAATATGGACATGTAGTTTAAAGAAACAGAATAAAACAAACATAGATAATGGTCAGCTCGCTTAATAACATTAATGTATTTTTTTAAATTTTTTTTTCTGTGCTTTTGCCTAATTAGGGAACTCTAGTGGCTGAAGTGGCTTGCCTCCGGAAACTCTATGTACGAACAGTACTCAGGCCTTTCATTCATAGGGTCGCTGTAAGTCGTCTATGACTCGACAGCACCTAACAACAATAACAATGATGACAGAGAGAGAGAGCTTTGTTGGCTTAGTGGACAGAAAGTTATGCTACTAAGCCGAAAGTGGGTGATTCTAATCTGCGGCCCTCAGGCCTGATTCAAATAGTTTTTCTGTCATATGTTCTTTTAGGTGGTATAACACTGGTCTGTGCATTGCTGTACAGAGGTAACTCGTGGCTGCTATGATGCTCAACACTGTGACACTGATGTGCCAGACGTGGTAATGCTTACCTATGGTGGACAGTGTTTGCTGGAGCTTCCCGATTAAAACAAGCCTGGAAGCAGGAGCGGCATCCACATCCTAAATGGCTTGACTCTGGAAACTCTATGTACGAACAGCGAGTGCTCAGGCCCTTTGTTCATAGGGTCGCTATGAGTCGTCTGCGACTTGATGGCACCTAACAACAACAACAGTGGCATAACTGTGAAATGAAATTAAGGATATCATCGATGAAGAGAGCAAAAGGTCATTAAGAAACAGAGGAGAAGTAAAAAGCCAAAATAGATGTCAGAAGAAACTATGCTTTAGAGCATCAGGAAGTTAAAAAAAGGGGGGGTGGGAGTGGGAAGAGATGCTGTGATAGAGTTGAACACAAGATTTCAAAGGGAAGATCAAGAAGACCAAGCAAAGTATTGTAATGAAATGTACAAAGAGGGAGTTAGTGAATAAAAAGAGAAGGATTAACTTGGCATTTCTCAAGCTAAAGGAATTGAAAAACATTTTGAAGCCTCAAGTTGCTATGCTGAAAGATACCCTGGGAAAAATATTTTTTTCCAAAATCTTTACTGATACACAAACATTAAAAGAAGAAAGGAAAACATACACAGAGTCACTGTATCAAAAAGAATTGGCAACATGGGAATATTTCAGTAATTAATAAGTGAACGTAACAATGAAAGAAGTTCAACTAACACTGAAGACACTGGCAAAATAGAAATAGGTGACACATTTCAATTACCAGATGCAGTTTTAGACATGTTTGCCAGTTTGTGTCAGGAAATTTAGAGGATAGCTGCTTGGCCACCTGGATGGAAGAGATCTACATTTTCCCCTCATTCTCCAGAGAGGAGATTCAACAAAATGTGGAAATTATAAAGACACACCAGTAATATCATATATGTGTAAAATATTGATGATGATCAATAAAAGGTGGCTGGAATGGTTCATAAACAGAGAACTACCAGAAGTTCAAGCTGGGTTTAGAGGAGGCTCACGTCAGAGGGATCGTGCTCAATGTAGAGAATGACAGAAGAATGTCTATCTGTATTTTATTGCTTATGCAAAGACATTTGACTGTGTGGATCACTTCAAAATATGGCTAACGTTGAGAAGAATAGGAATCTCAGAACACTTAATTCATAAAAAATCTATACTTAGATCAAGAAATTTTTTTCTGATGGAACAAGGAAACACCGTATG
Organism: Elephantulus edwardii; assembly: GCF_000299155.1. NCBI lineage: Eukaryota > Metazoa > Chordata > Mammalia > Macroscelidea > Macroscelididae > Elephantulus > Elephantulus edwardii. The sequence continues at coordinate 24,866,778 of NW_006399759.1, read as the reverse complement.
GATTAAAATCAAGAAGGATGTGCATCAGGGGTGTATCCTTTCCCTCATCTATTCAATCTGTATGTTGAGAAAATAACTCATTATGCCAGACTCTGTGAAGAAGAATGTGGCATCAAGATCGGAGGAAGACTCAACAATAACCTGCATTATGCAAATGACACAACTTGGCTTTCTGAAAGCAAGGAAGACCTGTGGCACTTGCTGCAGAAGCTCAAAAACTACAGCCTTCAATATGGATTACATCTCAACATCAAGAAAACAAAGGTCTTGCCACTGGGCCAATGGGAAACACCATGACAGATAGAGAAATGATTGGAATTGTCAATAATTTTGCCTTCTTTGGATCTACAATCAACATACTTGATACTACCAGTCAGGAGGTAACGAGATGTATTATCTCTTTAAGGTGTGCATGATTTACGCCATGGTCTTTTCAATTGCTTATTATGCATCTGGAGCTGGACAATGAATAAGGATGACTAAAGACTAATTGATGCCTTTGAGTTGTGGTGTTGGAGAATAGGAGTGAATAGTCCATTGACTGACAAAAGAATGAATAGGTGTGTCTTGGAAAAGTTGCAGCTGGAATGCTCCTTGGAGACAAGGATGGCAAAGCTTGGGATCTCACACTTTGGGCATGTTGCTAGGACAGGCTATTACTTGGAAAGTGATGTAATACTTGAAAGGGTAGAGGGTCAACAAAGGAGAGGAAGACCCCCAATGAGATGGATTATAATTTTGTCTTCGGCATTAGACCCAAGTGTATCAGAGATGGTGAGGATGACAAAGGATGGGACAGGATTCAGATCTGATGTTCATAAGGTCACTATGTGTAGTACTGTACTCAATGCCACCAAACAAGAAGAACAACAAGTTGCCTGTGGGGGAGCTCTGGTGGCCTAGTGGTATGAAACTGTGCTGCAACTACAAAAGCATGTCCTTTGAATCCTCCATCTGTTCCGCAAAAGAAGGATGAGAAATTTCCTTTTGTGGGATTAACTGCCTCTGAAATTCCACTGAAGGGTGTGCTATAAATTTATTCCAACCAGAAGGCACACAATAACAATAACAGTGGTCTAATGAGTAAGGCAATTACATGGTATGTGTCAGAGAGCTGGCCAATGATGCAAGGTGACAGGAGAAGGATCTGTGGTGTTAGAGAAGAGTGTTAAATATTCCTTGGACTGCCAAGAGAACAAATAAGTTTATCCTGGAGAGGGTGAAAGCAGGTTGTTCCTTGGAGGCAAAGATTTTTAAGCTCTGTCTCACATACTTTGGGCATGTTTCCAGGAGGGACCAGTTCTTGGAGAAGGATATCATGTTTGAAAGAATGTAGGGGCAGCACAAGAGAGAAAGACACTGGATGAGAAGGATTGACACAGTAACTAGGGTAAAAGTGTTAGGTACCTGGGAGACAGACTGGCCCAGGATAGGAAAGGTTTCAGAGTTATTGTGCATAAGGTTACTATGCATAACTGAGTTGGCTAGGCATAACAACAACAGGTAAGGGGCCTTGCTTCCAACCAACCCAAAAGCAGGTGGTTCTAATTCATCAACTGATGTGAGGGAGAGAGATGGATAATTTATATCCTCTGAAAATCCACTGATGGGCCAGGCATGAGTTGGTTCTGTCTCAATGGAAATAATTAGAAAGATATCCCATTTTTATCTTTTCCAGATGAATATCCATCCCACAGGGAACTTTGGTGGCTTAGTGGCTAAGGAATTGTGCTGCCAATGCAAAGATACACAGTTCAAATCCACCAGTTGCTCCATTGTAGAAAGATGATCCATCTTTTACTGTGCAATTGACTGTTTTAAAAACCAATTGCGGAGTAAGGTATAAATCTATTCCCACTTGATGGTACACAACAACAATGACAACCCATCCCTGACTTTCTAATGGAGGTTTGAAGGACTACATCAATATCAAAGAATCTAGATGTAAAGGACATTCCAAATTAATGAAATCAAAATCCTGTGCTTTAGCTTTTAATTTGGGCCTTATTTTGGTTAATAACTATTTTCTCTTAACTCTGAACCATCATAATGAGGTTAAATTTTTAGAAAATTATTTTCAAGAGTGTTTAATTATACCTATTTATCTGGAGAAGAGTACTGAAAGTTGCCAGGAGGGACCAGTCCTTAGAGAGGGACATCATGCTCAGGGGGATGGAGTGTGCAAGAGAGGAAGATACTGGATTAGATGGATTAACTGAGTGACTGGGAAAATAGGGGTAAGTGTGTCAGAGACAATAAGGTTGGCTCAGGATAGCGCAGAGTTTAGAGCTGTTGCACACCGGGTTGCTACGAGTCACAAGCTACTCGATGACACACAACAATAACAACAACAACAACAATGCCTTCAGGACAATTTATAGTACTAAAACCTCTCAGGGTTTTATTGATTATTTACATTTTTAGCTTATTTTTTGATATCTTAATATCCCTCCACTACTTTAATTTTCTTCCTACTATTTTGGAAGCTTTACATATATATTCAAATTTATGCACCAAAAAACAGAGCCAAAGAGGAGGAATTAGAAGATTTCTCTTAAAATTTGCAGTCAGAGATTGATCAAACATGCAATCAAGATGCATTAATAATAATGGGTGACTGGAATGCAAAAGTTGGGAATAGAGAAGAAGGATTAGCAGTTGGAAAATATGGACTGGTGACAGAAATAGATAGAATGATAGAATTTTGCACAATCAACAACTATTGTTCATTATGAATATTTTTTATAAGGAGCTTAAATGCAGGCTATATACATGGATTTCACCTGACGAAATGCATAGGTATGCATAGGACTCAGATTAGTTATATCTGTGGAAAGAACCGCTGGAGAAGCTCAGTATCACCTGTGAAAACTAGGCCAGGTACTGATTTTTGAACAGACCACCAACTACTCATATGCAAGTTCAAGCTGAAGATAAAAAAAAAATTAAATCAAGTCCATAGGAACCAAAATTTGACCTTGAGTCTATCTCATGTGAATTTCAAAACCATCTCAGGAACAGGTTTGAGGCCTTGGACATTAATGAGTGAAGACTGGAGAAGCTAAGGGAGGATATCAAGAATATCATTCAGAAAGAATGGAAAAGGTCATTACAGATACAGTTGTTGTTGTTGTTAAGTGCCATCGAGTCGTAGGTGACTATGAATGAAAGTCCTTGACACCTGCTTGACTTTCCTCCTTTCTCCAGTTTCATAGGGTTTCTGGAGGTAAGCTATTTACTGAAGTGGATGCCACTCCTGCTTCCAAGCTTGTTTTAACTGGGGAGCGCCACCAAACGCTGTCCAACATGGGTAACCGTTATTGCATTTGACACGCCAGTGTCACAGTGTTCAGCTTCACAGAGGCCGCAAATTACCTCTGTATGGCAAGTGGACATGCCAGGGCTATATGACCTAGAAGATAGGCCTTAGGGCTGCGGCTTGGTAGCATTGCTTTCATTCCACTAGGCCAAATGGTCTCTCTGTGTGTTGTTAAGTGCTGTTGAGCCATAGGAGACTCATAGCAACCCTATAAACGAAAGTCTTCGACACTTGCGTGCACAACTTTCATCCTTTCTGCAGGTTCATAGAGTTTCTGGAGACAAGCTATTTACAGAAGCTGATGCCACTCCTGCTTCCAAGCTTGTTTTAACTCGGGAGCGCCAACAAACACTGTCCACCGTGGGTAACCGTTATCGCACACATCAGTGTCACGGTGTTCAGCTTCACAGCGACCACAAGTTACCACTGTGTGGCAAGTGGACACACCAAGACTATACAACCTTTTTGTTTTTGTTTGAACAAAAACAATGAAAAATGGGCCAGAGACAGAGGAGGAAGAAAAGACCAGGATGAATGTCAGAAGAAACTCTAAGTACTGCACTGGAGCGTGGACAAGCCAAAGCAAAAGGAAGAAATCAAGATACTAAGGAGTTGAACAGAAGATTTCAGAAGACAGTGATGGAAGACAAAGTAAAATATTACAATGGAATGTGCAGTTAGAAAATCGAAAGGCTGAACTCTTCAGCTCAGCATTTCTTAAGCTGAAGGAACTGAAGAACAAATTCAAACCTCGAGTTGCAATGCTTAAAGATGCTTTGGGCAGAATATTAAGTGATCCAGGAAGTATTAAAAGAAGATCAAAAGAGTATACAGTGTCATTGTACCAAAAGGAATTGGTGGACACTGAAGAATTTCATGAAATAACATATGCGCAAGAGCCTGTGATGATGAAGGAAGAAATTCAAGCTACTTTGAAAGAATTGGCAAAAAACAAGGCCCCAGGAATTGATGGCATAGCGATTGACATATTTCAACAATTCGACGCTTCCCTGGTTGTGCTTACCAAGTTGTGCCAAGAAATCTGAAGGAAAACCACCTGGCCTACTGCCTGGAAAAGGTCTATATTTGTTCCCATTCCAAAGAAAGGTGATCTGACAGAATGTGGAAATTATTGAACAATATCATTAATATCACATGCAAGCAAGATTCTGCTGAAGATTATCCAAAAATGACTGGAACAGCTCAACAACAGAGAGCTGCCTGAAGTACCAGCTGGATTTAGAAGAGGCAGTGGCATAAGGTATAGTATAGGTAATGTAAGATGGATCTTGGCTGAAAGTAGAGAGTACCAGAGGAATGTCTGTGTTTCATTGACTATGCAAAGGCATATTTGAGTGTGTGGATTACAACAAACTGTGGCTGACTCTGAGAAGAACAGGTAACCCAGAACACTTGATTGTACACATGTGAAACTGATACTTGGACCAGGAGGCTGTCATCAGAACAGAGCAAAGGAACACTGCATGGTTCAAAATTGGGAAGGATATGTGTCAAGGATGTGTCCTATCTCAGTATATTTTTAATCTGTATGCAGAAGAGATTATCCAGGAGGCTAGGCTCTATGAGGAGAAGTGTGGCATCAGGATTGGAGGTAGATTCATTAACAATCTGGGTTATGCAGATGACACAACCCTGCTTGCTGAAACTGAGGAGGACCTAAAGCACTTGCTGCAGAAGGTCAAGGACTGCAGCCTTCAATATGGATTGAAGCTCAACATCAAGAAAAAAAAGATTCTCACCACTGGGTTGATTGGCAGCATCATGATAGATGGTGAAGAGATTGAAATTGTTAACAGTTTCAGTTTGCTTGGCTCCACAATCAACAACGTACCAGCAGCCAGGAAATGAAAAGACTAATTAATTGTACTGGGAAAGTCTGCTGTCAGAGAACTCTCCAAGGTACTGAAAAGCAATGACGTCTGGAGACTAAGGTGAACCTGATACAGGCCATGGTCTTTGCGATTACTTGCTATACATCAGAAAGCCTGGCAATGACTAGGGATGAAGGAGAATTGATGACTTTGAGCTATGGTGCTGGAGAAGACTATTGAATATACCATGGATTGCTGGGAGAATAAACAAGTTTGTCCTGGAGAGGGTGAAGCCAGGCTGCTCCTTGTAGGCAAGGATTCTGAAGCTCTGTCTGACATACTTTGGACATGTTGCAAGGCAGAATCAGTTCTTGGAGAAGGATGTCATGCTTGGGAGGGTGGAAATACAGTACAGGAGAAAAGACTCTCAATGAGATGGATTGATTCTGTCACTGGGGTAACGGGGGTAGGCGTGTCAGAGAAGATAAGGTTGGCAAAGATTAGAACAGGTTTTAGGGTTGTTGTACATAGGGTCGCTATGAGTTGCAGGTGACTCAACGGCTATCTATCTATCTATCTATCTATCTATCTATCTATCTATCTATCTATCTAGTACTAAACAGTGTGTGTGTGTGTATTTGTGTGTATTGTGTGTGTGTATGTGTGTTGTTGATTGCTGTTGAGTTGAGTATGACTCGCAGCCACCCTATGAACAAAAAATCTGAAGCCTTTGTATTAAAAAGCCTTTGTATCAAAGTTCATGGAGTTTCCAGAGGCATGTTGTTTAGAAAGTACATGCCACTGCTGCTTCCAAATCTGTCACACACACACACACTCACACACACACTGTTTAGTTCTAGATAGATAGATAGATAGATAGATAGATAGATAGATATAAGTTGTCATTGTTGTGTACCGTAGAGTTAGAACCAACGCATAGCTTGCTTACTCTTGTGTGAGTTTTCAAAGGCAGTTAATGACATGGGAGAAGATTTCTCATCTTTCTCCTTCAGAGCTATTGGTGGCCTCAAATAACATATATATATATAATGTTATTGTTGTGTGCTATAGAGTTGCTTGCGACTCATAGCGACCCTATGTACAAGAGCCCTAAACACCGTTCTAATCTGTGCCAACTTAGGCGCCTCAAACATACTCATTCACACCACTCCACTCACAGAATCGATCCATCTCATCCAAGGTCTTCCTCTCCTGCGCCGTCCCTCCACTCTCCCAAATATGATGTCCCTCTCCAAGGACCAGTCCCTCCTTGAAACATGCCAAAAGTATGTCAGACGAAATTTCAGAATCCTTGAATGCAAGGAGCATTCTGGTTTCACCCTCTCTAGGACAAACCTGTTTGTTCTTCTAGCAGTCCTTGGTATATTCAACACTCTTCTCCAGCACTACAGCTCAAAGCCATCAATTCTCTTTCTATCATCCCTAATCACTGCCCAACTCTCTGATGCATAGTACGTAATTGCAAAGACTATACCTGAATCAGGTGCACCTTAGTCTCCAGCCTGACGTCGTTGCTCTTCAGTACACTTGAGAGGCCCCTCACAGCTGACTTTCCCAATGCAATTCATCTCCTGATTTCCTGCCTACTATTACCAAGAGTGTTATGTTATTTATATACAATATGACCCAGAAAGCATCAAAAGAAGATGGAAGGAGTACAGAGTCATTGCACCAAAAAGAATTGGCTGACACAGAAGAATTTAATGAAAAAAAAAAAAAAAAGTAAGTGCCTGTGGTGATGGAGTAGTAAATGCTTTGAAGGACTTGGCAAAAAGCAAGGCCCTAGGAATTGATATAATTGACATATTTGAACAAAAGGATGCTGCCCTGGATGTGCTCACTAGGTTATGCCAAGGAAATTGGAGGACAACCACCTGGCCAACCAACTGGAAGGGATCTGTATTTATTTCCATTAAAAAAAAAAAAAAGGTGACCCGACATAGTGTGGTAATTATTGAATAATATCACTAATATTACAAGAAAGCGAGAGTTGGCTCAAGATTAGCCAAAAACAACTAGGACAGTACATCAGACAAGAAGTGCCAGATGTGCATGCTGGATTAAGAAGAGGTTGTGGCACTAGGAACATCAAAGCCAATGTTAGATGGATCTTTGCTGAAAGCAGACAGTATCAGAGGTCTGTCCAACAGTGTTTCAGTGGACTGTCCATCTTTCATTGACTATAAAAAGAAATTTTACTGTGTGGATCACAGTAAATTTTGGATTACCTGAAGAAAAATGGGGATCCCAGAACATTTAATCATGCTCATGCAAAACTTACACTCAATCTAGGAAGCAGTAATCAGAACAGAGCAGAGAAACACTCCATGGATCAGGATCAGGAAATGTGTGCTTCAAGGATGCATTCTATCTCCATACCTTTTCAATCTATATGCAGAACAGATCATTCAGGAGGCTGGACTTTATGAGGAGGAATGTGACATCAGGACTGGAGGAAAACACATCAACAACCTGCGTTATGTAGGTGACGCAAACTTTGCTTGCTGAAACTGAGGTGAACATGAGGTGTATCTGCAGAAGGTATTGACTGTAGTCTTTAATAACAATTGAAACTCAATGTTAAGAAAACAGATTCTTACCACTTGGCCAATTGACAGCTTTATGATATGTGGAGAAGAGATTGAGATTGTTAACAACTTCAGCTAGCTTGGTTCCACAATCTACAGTTTTTGCACCAGCTGTCAGAAAATCAAAAGATGAATTGCACTGGACAAGTCTGCTGTCAGGGACCTTTCCGGAGTACTGAAGAACAATTATGTCATTATGGAGACCAAGATGTGCCTGATACAGGTTATCATCTTTACAATTACTTGCTATGCATCACAGAGCTGGATAATGACTAAGGATGATAGAAGAATCTACGCATTTGAGTTGTGGTGCTGCAGGAGAGTGTTGAATATATTGTGGACTGCCAGAAGAACTATCAAGTCAGTGCTGGAGAGGACGAAAACAAGCTACTCCCTAGAAGCAAGGATTTTGGAATTCTATCTCATATAATTTGAGCCCATGTCCTTGAAGAAAGCCATGCTTGCAGAGAAAGACCCAGGACGAGATGGATTGACTCAGTGGCTGGAGAAATGGGATTAGGTCTGTAGGAGATGAAAAGATTGGCCCAGGATAGGGCAAGATTTAGAGCTAAAGTACATAGGTCAGTATGAGTTTCAGGTGATTCAACAGCACATAACAACAATATTTAATTTAATTATAGCAATGAATATTATCTTTCCTTTCCTACCAAGCAATATGCTGTTGTTTTTAAGTGTTGTCACATCGTAGATGACTCATAGCGACCCTATGAACAAAAGACCTTTTATCGTTTCTCTAAGTTCATCGAGTTTCCAGAGACAAGCTATTTTGGAAGTGGATGCCACTCCTTCTTCCAAGCTTGTTTTAATTTGAGAGCTCCATTGTCCACCATACGTAGCCATTATCACATTTGACACATAAATGTCACAGTGCTTAGCATCACAGCAACCACGAGTTACCTCTCTACAGCAAATTGACAAACCAGTGCTATACTACTTAGAAGAATGTTTGAGTGAAGACAATTAAAACCAAATGCCTTTTTAAATACAAGGCCAAATCCAACCAGCTCACACCCAATTGCAAGCAACAGACCATGTTCAAGCCACAACCAAACAGAAAACACACCTTTATAGAATCCAGCTGCTCTAATCTTTTTCCCCAAACTTTAAAGCAGCCACCAAGCAAGATAAGAATTTTAAAACATATTACTCTGATCGTTCCAAATTTTATTAATATGCAAAGTAGCCCTAAATTTTAGTTCTTTCCTTTTTATGTAGCCTAACACTTTATACATTCTTAAGATAGTTTGATGTAGTTGATGTTTTTATATTAATTTTCCTTTGTTTATTACGCCATTCCTCTTCTTGAATTTTCCTTCAGAAATTATCGTCCTCATAGATGTGGTTTCCTGCCATTTGTCTCATGCATGCTGCTGTCATTTCTTCAGCTAGATATTCTAATTTATAAATACTCTCTTCAATCTAATTTTCAGTTTAACATGGTCACTTTGCTTTTCATACTCATGTATAGCTATTTTATTTTAGTTAAAAAAGTTTTTTCTCTTTCCTGTCTTCCTGATGCTGAGGAGGCAGAGGACAGGGCAGGGTTCCAGTCTGTTGTTCAGAGGGTTGTTGCGCATCATAGTCAACTCAGCGGCACCTAACAACAAAACCAATCATTTCAACAATGTTTTATTTATTCGACCTTCAGTCTCATGTACTTTTAAAACAGTTTTTGCTGCATAGTATGATCTTATAATTACCTATCATAACTATGATACTAACATTTTCCTATTCTGTGAAATGAATTTTGATTGTGTCTTTATGTTCCTTGGATCTTTATTTACCATTTTGTTTTTATTTTGATTTACAATGTACTTCTCCTATAAAGCATATGACCTTTCTTCTGCTGGAGCAGTTACAAATATATATTCGTGCTGGACCATCAAAAATATAGCCTAGAAGGTTGTTTTTGTTTTGTTTTATTTCACAGAGGTAGGTTTCATTTTGGTCACAAACTTATAGGGTGTTAAGTCCAAGTTTTGGGACTATAAGTGACTTTGTTTTCCTTTATATTTTTTCCTTCCTTTACCAGAACATGGACTCAGTGAACATAGACCTTTATAGGCTGGGGTTTCAAATTGTTCCTAAAAGAGCTCTGGATGTAATTAAGCAAAAACACCCCAAAACTAACTTCTTCTCAATCCTTTGCTATTCTAGGCTAGTCAGGTTTCTGAGAAAATAAACTTTAGCAGGAGAAATTTTCCTGTTTCTCTCATTAATGGGTTTGAACACCCTCAATGGGTAGCTTTTTGTTTAATAACAAAATATATTAAGGGCTACACCATGATGGATGGAGAAGAGAATGAGGTTAACAACAGTTACAGCTTTCCCAGCTCTACTATCAACATGCTTGGCACTCACAGTCAGGAAATCAAAAGATGAATTGCATTAGATAAATATGCTACCAGGGACCTTTCCAGAGTAATAAGAAGCAACGATGTCAGTCTAGAGACTAAGGTGTGCCTGCCTGATCCAGTCCATGGTCTTTACAGTTACTTGCTATGCATCAGAGAGCTGGACAGTGACTAAGGATGACAGAAGAGTCTACGCCTTTAATCGATGCCTTGTGCTGGAGAAGAGTGTTGAACATATCATGGGCTCCCAAGAAAACAAATAGCTCTGCCTTAGAGAGTATGAAACCAAGTCTCTCCTTGGAGGCTGGGATTTTGAAGCTCCATCTCACATACTTTGGGCATATGGTCAGGAGAGATCGGTCCTTGGAGAAGGACATCATGCTCAGAAGGGTCGACGGACAGCGCAGGAGAGGAAGACCCTGGATGAGATGGATTGATATAGTAACTAGGGCAATGGGGGTAGGTGTGTCAGAGTCAGTGAGATGGGCTCAGGATAGGGCAGGCTTCAGAGCTGTTGTACACAAGATCGCTGTGAGTCACAGGTGACTCAATGGAACATAACAATAACAACAACTATCGCCAGAGCTGCTTGGCCAATAGATTTCATTGCTTTCTTTGACTTAGTTAATCTGCTAAGGAAAGGCTCTTCTAAGAAAAAAAAATTTTAAAAAAAGAAAGGCTCTTCTGACAAACACATGCTCATATATACTAAAGACTCCACTGCCTTTGAATCAATTCCAACTCAGAGCAACCCCATAAAAATCTTTTATAGTACAGTGTGTAATGTTTGCTGTTAACTGAAAGGTTGACAGTTTGAATCTACCAGCTGTTCCATAGAAGAGAAAGATGTCCAGTGTCTTCCTGTAAAAATTTACAGCCTCAGAAACCTCTTAGAAGACCATTATGAGTTGGAATCCACTTGATGACAGTGAGTTGGAGTGATCCTATAGGAAAGAATTGAACTTCACATAGGTTTCCCGAGGCTTTCATCTTTCCAGAAGCAGGCATACACATCTTTCTCCCTGAGAATGTCTGAGGGGTTTTAACCACAGGTCACTCGATAAGCAGCTGAATGAATGCCTAATTACTGCAACACCAGAATTCTAAGCAATATTTCATTCATTGTTCATTAAAATCAAGCCCTGGGGTCTCGGAAATCAACACACGCTCCAGAGCTCTCTGGCTTCAAGATTGATTTGCCCTTGCACTCATACTTTATGCTTTCTTGTCATTTCTGGCTTCTGAGGAATTCCCTGTATGTTCATCTCAACCATGCATGAAAACATATTCTCAATATTTCATCTGAATTTAAACTGTGCTCTACTGGAGATTTCTCTATATAAATATCTTGTCTGCTATACTATCAGAAATAGAATTCCCACCTTGAAAATTCTTTCATCTTAAAAACTTATTACAACAATTCCTGTGGCTGGATTTCATGTCCGACTCTCTGAGAGCTTCTTAAAACATAACCAGGATATCTTCATCTTTATTTCTAGTGTCCACAGCAATGTAGAATTTAATCAAAGCTGATTTCATGAAACAAGCAATATGCTTTAGAAACCAGTAGCGCTATACCTGGATGTTTCTGTCGCACCAAACATAATCAGTTTATTAAAGCTGATTCTCTTGATAATTGAAGTATGTTTACAATAAATTGAATATTTAATTAAAGTCTTCCCATCCCCAAAATTCTTAAACTATTACTAGATTAATGATGTGTAATACCATACTGAGAGCTAATTAGTTTGAGAAGTATAATCTCTGACAGACTATGGTAGAAAGGGTGAGAAGGTAAACTGAAGAGGTAACAGGATCCTATGCCAATCATGTTATTGTTATTTGTCAATGAGTTGGAACCGACCCATAACTGACCCTTTAGCAGGTTTTTAAAGGCAATTGCATGGAAGAAGATTGCCCATCCTCCTCTTACAGAGCAGATGGTGGATTCAAATTGCACGCCTTTGGGGTTGCAGTACAGCATCTTACCACTTGTCCCACAGAGCTCCTGCAACTAGGGATGATGAGCTATTTGAACCCACCAGCTGCTAGAAGAGAAGAAAGATGAGAAATTCTGCTTCTGTTAAGATTTACCACTTTGGAAACCTGAGGTCGGGTCAGTGGCTTGCTTTTTTTTTAAAAAAATTTGTTTTTATTTGCTATGCATCAACGAGCTGGACAATGACTAAAGATAACAGGATAAAAATTAATGCCTTTAAGTTGTGGTGCTGGAGAAGAATCTTGAATATATCATCAACCGCCAAGAAAACAAATAGGTCTATCTTGAGGGTAAAATCAAGTTTCTCCTTGGAGGCTAGGATTTTGAAGCTCTGTCTCACATATTTTGGGCACATGGCCAGGAAAGACCAGTTCCTGGAGAAGGACATCATGCTCGGAAGGGTGGATGGACAGCGTAGGAGAGGAAGACCCCAGATGAGAAGGATTGATACAGTAATTGGGGCAATGGGAGTCAGTGTGTTGCAGTGAGTCAGGCTCAGGGCAGGGCAGACTTCAGAGCTGTTGTACATAGGGTAACTATGAGTTGCAGATGACTCAATGGCACATAACAACAACCTCCTAAAGAGTATCAATAAGGGCCTAGAGTCTTTTTTTGTGATGTCATTGAAAATAAGCCCTGAGAAAGAAAAGGGTCCTTGCAGGTTCCTACTTGCACTGTCAGTGATGTTCTGTGATGAGCAATGTAACTGCTTCTGCTACTGGCTCCTTTCTCTGCTTCTAAACAGTCCCTAGAGGAGGCTCAGAGTTTGCAGCGGTGTTCACTTGCTAATGATAGAGTACCTCTGACTGTGAATCTTCTGAAAGCATTCTTGCAAGGAAAAAACAAATGGGGAAAAAAGACCCCAATGTAGTGACAAGTCACCTTCTGCTGATGCCTTTGAGCTATGGCGCTGGAGAAGAGTATTGAATGTCCCATGGACTGCTAGGAAAACAAACAGACTCATCCTGGAGAGGGTTAAACCGGTCTACTCCTTGGAGGCAAGGATTCTGGGGCTTCGTCTGACATACTTTGAACATGTTGTAAGGAGGGACAGGCCCTTGGAGAGAGGTACATCATGCTTGGGAGGGTGGAGGGACGGCACAAGAGGGGAAGACCCTCTATGAGGTGGATTGATTCAGTGACTGGGGTCATCGGGATGGGTGTGTCAGAGGCAATGCGATTGGCACAGGATAAAGCAGGGTTTAGGGCTGTTGTACATAGTGTCGCTATGAGTTGCAAGTGACTTGACAGTACATTACAACAACAACAATCAGAAACAGCTTTCTAGACTGCAACAGCTACCCTTTGCCCTCAAGCAAAGAATGCTAACTTAAAACTTTAAAGAGGAGATAGATATTTAAATAATTCCCTCTTTAATTTTGTTTTGTATTCCATACAGTTGTATGGAGTGTGCAAAATAGCTAAATTCAAGCCATGATCTCTCTCAGCTCTGTCAGTGCTGGATGAGGTGCTAGGAAGCCCAAGATCAGGTAGGTCACCACTGGAGACCTCTGTTTCTTTATATATGTGCTGAAGAGGGGCAATAGATAGTTCTATACAGAGTTTATTAACTTTATGAGTCTAAGATTCTGTGATTTTTCTTTTTTTGTCATAGTTATGTACTGTTGAGTTGGATTCAGCACATAATGGACAGATCCTTCAACTGATTTCTAGAGACTGTAAATTGTCTAAGGTGAAAATTGTATGGGATGTAAATTGCACAATTTGTAAACTGTATGTTCATCTTTCTCCTGAGGAACAACTGGTGGATTTGAACCACATGCCTTTGTGTTGGCAGCACACCATAGATTATTTTTTATTATCATTAAATATTCTTTTACAGAGGAATTTTAATATCTACTTGTGTTATGCTGTTTGACATAGAACTTGTTTGCTTACAAAGTTCATATACATTGTATTTCACACTAGTACTCACTTGTATTGTGTTTCTTACAATCATTCTCATGCACTGTTTTATAAATTAATCATCATTGAACCTTGCCCACCATTACCCTGTCTTTCACCCAGATCCTTCCCATTTGCTCCCCTGCCTCCACCCACCAAACTATCCAACCTGTGGTTTCTCTCCTATCTAGTCTCACCCTTACACTCCCATCCCTTCCCCTCTTGAGTTTATATACATGTTTAACTAGTTATTATTCTACTTTTACAATAATTATACTTGTCCTTATGAGACCAAATTAGTTCACTCAGCATAATGCTCTCTGGTCCCTCCTAAGTTATGTAGTATTAAATTGAATGTATTACAATTTCTCAATCCATTCAGCTATAGTTGGATATTTGGGTTATTTCCACGTTCTTGTAAAGGTGAGTAGCGCTGCTATAAACATTGGTGCACAAATCTGTTTTTTTTTTTTTTCTCAGTTCTAATTTCCTTGGGGCATATTCCTAGTAGTGGAATAGCTGGGTGATACGGGAGTTTGTATGTTCAACTTCACCAAACTGTCTTCCAGAGTGGTTATATTATTTCACAATCTCAGCAACAGTGTATGAGAATTTTCACCTCTCCACATCCTCGCCAACATTTATTGCTTGGACAATTTTGTTGTGTGCTGTAGAGTAGATTTTGATTCACAGAAACTCTATAGCACAAAGTGAAACTGTTCCATTAGTTTTCCAAGGCTAACATCTATGGGAGTAGATGTCCAGGTCTTCATTAAAACCTCAGATAGTTTTGAACTGCTGACATTTCAATTAGCAGATGAGAGCTTAACCAATGCACTGCCAAGGCTACTTGATTTTAATCAATGGTTTCTATCTTACTTTAAACACTAACAAGACAATTTATGGTAATACGTTCAATACTATTTTACACACACACACACACACACACACACACACACACACACAGTTGTATTTTTGTGGTCTATCACATAGGAGGGTATTTTTGTTTCTTTGTTATTGTTGCTATCTCTGTTTTTGTTTTTTGTCTAAAGATGTACAAAAAAAGGCTTCCATTTCTGAAGATTATTATTCACAAGCCATATATTTTAAAAATCAAATTAAAATGAAAATACCCATCATTCATTCTAAAGGGAGCACTGGTGGCCTAGTGGTAAGGAGCTGTGCAGCAGTCTTAGAGACATACAGTTCAAATCACCTAGCTGCTCTGTGGAAGAAATAAAGACAATCTCCTCTCTTGGAATTAAACTGCCTCTAAAAACCCACTTGAGGGTCAGCTATAGGACAGGACCAACTCGAGAGTACAGTACAACAACATTCTTATGAAGGTGGTTTATCAACCATGTCTAGTTCCCCACGTCTTCCAGGGTAGACTCAAAAACTTTCCATTTTCACGTGAATGTTTTTGGAGGCTCAGGAAGAATTCTTTCCTTTTTTCTCTTTCTTTTTTTAATTGAGATTTTAATGAAAGTTTAAAAAGAACTTGGATTTCCATTCATTCATTGTTGCACATTTTCCTTCCTGTTCCCCCCCTCCAATTATCTTTTTTCTTTGGGGGAAAAAAGGTTCTCGCATTGCTATACAACCTCCCCTCTTGACCACTTTACTATGTAACTCTTATTCTGAACTCTTGTCATGCCAATAATTATTTCTATTATCAAGTTTTATCGAGTTGAGTACGACTCACAGTGACCCTATAAAACAATAGACTTGAACCCTGTCCTATCCTGTGCCAACTTCACAATATCTGATGCATTTGAGACTGTTACTGTACTTGAGTATCTTCTTCTCCTACATTGTCCCTCCACCTTTCTAAGCGTAATGTCATTATCCAAAGAATAGCCTCTCCTGGAAACATGCCTAAATACAATACAATGCAATGCAATACAATATGAAGCTTCGTCATCATTGCTTCCAAGGAGCAAGCTGGCTTCATTCTTTTCAAGAGTTACCTGTTTGTTCTGTGAGTAGTCCATAAGTATTTAATAATTTTTCTTCTTTTGTCTCTATTGACTAGCTTTCAGAAGCATAGCAGAAGATTGAAAAGTCTATGGTTTGAATCAGGTATACCTTATTCCTCAGACTAACATCATTGCTCCTCAGTAATATGGAGAGGTCCCCGAAGGCAGACTTTCCCAGTGCAAGTGTTGTTGTTGTTGTTAAGTGCTGTTGAGTCATAGACAACTCATAGCGACCCTATGAATGAAAGACCTGAACAAGTTCATAGAGTTTCCAAAGGCAAGATATTTTGGAAGTGGATGCTATTTCTGCTTCTAAGCTTATTTTATTTGGGGAGCTCCACCAAACACTGTCCACAATGAGCAAGCATTATGGCATTTGACACATCAGTGTCACAGTGTTTAGCATCACAGCAACCATGAGTTACCTCTGTACAACAAATGGACAGACCAGTGCTATATCACTTAGAAGACTAATTGACCAAAACCAATTAAAACCAGGCCTGAGGGCTACAGATTAAAATCAGTCACCTTCGACTTGATAGCATAAATTCTATCCACTAGGCCAACAGAGCTCTCTCTTTGTTGTTGTTATGTGCCGTTTAGTCATAGATGACTCATAGAGACCCTATGAATGAAAGACCTAAACACTTGTATAACTTTCATCATTTCTTCAAGTTCACAGAGTTTCCATTGCAGTATGTCTCCTGATTTCCTGACTGCTGGTGCCAAGTGTAATTATTGTTGATCCAAGTAAGATGAAGTCATTGAAAGTGTCAATCTTTTCTCTATCTATCATAATGCCACCTATTTATCCAGTGGGGAGAATTTTTGTTTTCTTGACATTGACATGCAATCTATATTGAAATCTATATTGCAGTGTTTGATCTTCCGCAACAAGTGTTTCAAGTCCACTTCACTTGCAGTAAGCAAGGTTGTGTCATCTGCATACCAGAGATCGTTGATGAGTCTTGCTCCAGTCCTGAAGTCACATTCTTCTTTGTAGAGCTGAGCTTCTCAAATAATTTGCTCACCTTACAGACTGAATAGTTATGTGAAAAGGAAAAAACCTTGACATACACCTTTCTCAATTTTAAACCGTGTAGTATTCTCTTGCTCTGTTTGCACAACAGCTTATTGGTCCACGTATAGGTTTCACATGAACACAGCTAAGTGTTCTGAGATTCCTATTCAGCCACAAAAAGAACAAAAGGTCACAATAAAGACAAATAAGAAAGAGAAAACCAAGATGAATGTCATAAGAAACCCTGAAAATTACATTAGAGTGTTGAGAAATAGAAGAGCTGAACAGAAGATTTCAAAGGGCAGCTAGAGAAAACAAAGCAAACTATTATAACATGATATTCAGAGATCTAGAATTGGAGAATAAAGATGGAATAACTCACTTGGCACTTTTCAAGTTGAAAGAACTGAACAACAAATTCAAGCCCTGGGTTGCAATACTAACAACAGATGCTATGGGGGGAATCTTGAATGATATAGGAGGTATCAAAAGAAGATAGAGGGAATATCTGAATCACTGTACCTAAAAGAATTGACTGAAACTGAAATATTTCATGAGATACCATGTGATCAAGAGCTAATGGTAAGGGAGGAAGAAGTTCAAGTCACAATGAAAGTATCGGCAAAATTAAGATCCTAGGAATCAATGAGATATCAATTAACATGTTCAAATGACAGATGCAACATTGGACCTACCCACTAGTCTATGCCAGGAAATTTGGAAGATAGCTACCTAGAAGAGATCCATATTTGTTCCTATTCCCAAGAAAAGTAATCCAGGAAAATGTGGAAGTTTTTGACCAATATTATTAATATTACAAGCAAGCAAAATACTGAAGATCATTCAAAGATGTCTAGAACAGTACATAGACAGGAAGTACATAGACTTCTTGAAGGTCAAGCTGGATTCAGAAAAGGTTGTGGTATCAGGGATTTACTGCCAAAGTCAGATGGATCCTAGCTGAAAAGCAGAGAATACCTGGAGAAGGTCTATTTGTTTTTTATTGACTATGCAAAAGCATTTGAGTTTGTTGATCTTAATAATTATTGTGTGAATTATTTGTATTATATTTATAATCATGTTATTTATTAAAAGGGAGCTCTAATGGTATAATGAGTGAAGAGTTGTGTTGCCAACCCAAAAACATGTAGTTTGAATTCCCCAGCAGAAGGAAAACGGGCAATCTTCACCTGTACAATGTACAGCCTCTGAAAGTCTGTGAGAGGGCCAGCTACGCATTGGTTCTGAATACGGGCAATAAGTTTAACTAAGTTTGTTCTTATATGTCAAAGTTGTTGTCAAGGAGTTAGAACCAATTCATAGCTGACCCACAAGTGGGTGGTTTTCAGAGGCTCTAAATCACATGAGAGGAGATTGCTCATCTTTCTCCAATGGAGCAGCTGGTGGATTCAGACCTCCAGAGACGTGTGGCCTTTGGGCAAGAAGCACAACTCTCTTCAGACTCTGCCACCAGAGCTTACTTTAATTAATTCTGAGAAAAAGGAGCAAATTAACCATGATGCTTACTGAATTTAAACTTCCTTCAAGCTTTCAAATTTTCCTCAGTTCCCCTGTTTTGGCTCTTGAAAAGAGAGTTCCAAGCTCTCCCTCAGAAACAGTGAAAGGAGTCTCTCTTCTTCTCCCATCCTTAGAAGCCCCAGTTTTTTCAGTTCATCTTCAATGAGCACACATCCAGCTTCTGAGTTAGAAATCAAGGAAATAAGAGCTTTAAGAACAAGGCCCTCAAGGTCTGACTGGTGGGGTGAAGGGGAAGGGCTGCATTATTATTTTTGAAGGAACTAAACACCATTGCATTCACAGACTTTTAATTAAGAAATACATGAAAATGATATGTTACAAAGATTGATAAGATCTAGGCTGTGTTACCTAGTCATTATTATTTTATTTCATTTTACTCTGATACACTGCTCACTTGGATACATTGCTCACCAAAGGAGCAGTCAAGATATCAAAAGGCACATTGCCCTTGCAAATCTGCAGCTAAATACTCTTTTAAAGTGAGAAGAAGCAAGGGTGTGACATTGAGGCCTCTGGTGTGCCTGGCTCAAGCCCTACTGTTTCCTTTTGTCCCATGTGCACGTGAAAGGTCAAAAATGAATAAAGAAAACAAAAAAATGCATTTAACTTATGATATTGACAAAGAATATTGTATATTCCATGGTCTGGCAGATGGAACTCTTTTTTAAAGTAAATTTATTAATCTTAATTGTGATTTTAATGAAAGTTTATAGAAAAATTAGATTTTCATTCATTCATTGTTCCACATTTTTACCCCCTCTCCCTTCCTCCTCTCCTCCTCTCCCAGTTCACTTAAAAAAAAAATAAAAATAATTCATTATTACCCAATTGCCTCCTACCTTCTTCCTCCCCCTAGTCCTCTTTGCAAGGTACCCTTTATCCTGGGCTATTTTCATACATATAATGCCTAATTGTACATTTCTTTTAATCAGTTCTTTTCTTCATCCATTCCATTGCAATGTTCATTATCTATCCACTCTTATCCTATTCTCCTCCCAAACTGTCATGGCAGTTCTGCTTTATAATAGTGGTGCTATGAAGTATTTGTCCTTTTATTACTGAGATATTTCACTCAGCATAGTCAGATGGAACTCTTGATGATGGAGTCCTTCAAGAGCTGGTTTTCAACCCAAAGGTTAGACCTCTTTGGTGATTTGAATTCACCAGCCACCCCACAGGAGAAAGATGGACAATCTCCTGCTCTGTGATTTACAGTTTCAGAAACCCAATGGAGTTTTAAGCCATTAATGGGTTCCAACTTGATAGCAATAAGTATTTTTTTTTTAATTTGTGGCCTGTCAGAAGTACAAAAAAATCTTGCAAGAAGTAGAGTCAGAATGAGTCTTAGAAGTGAGAATGATAATAGTTCATCTCAGGTACTTTGAACTTGTTCTCAGGAAGGACAAGACCTTGAAGTAAGACATCATGTTTGATAAAGTAGAGGGTCAGTCAAAAAGAGAAAGACTGGACAAGATGGCTCAACACAGTACCTACAATAAGGGGTTCAAATATGAAATGATTGTGAAGATGGTGTAGGAATGGGCAGTGTTTCACCCTCTTACACATAAGGTTGCTAAGAGTCAGAACTGATTGCATGGTGCCCAACAGCAAAAATTATTATAGTCATCTGTTTTCTTCTAATTTTGAAAAAAATATCAAAATATTTTTGTAGATCTCTCAAAGTGTCCTTGGTACTGTATTACATGCATTGGACAAGCCAGGGAGGGAGCGTTACAGAGGATTTCAAGAAAGCAGACAGTGCAGTGGGTAGTAGGGAAGGAAAGTGCTTTTTAAGATTCCAGAGCAGAGTTTCTGAGCTCCAGGTGAGGTTTGTGGGAAAAGCTGCCTTAGCTATGGAAAACAAACAATTAAAAGTGAGACATAGGCCAGCTCTTCAGAGTTAAACTAGAACTTATCAGGCAAAGAGACAGGAAAATCCTGCTGAGAACAAGAGACAAAATACTAAGTAAATAGAACAGAAAGGAGAGCATACCATATATTAGAGCTTCTAGGTTTGTTTCCATTTACTTTTTGGTTTTGCCCCTAGCTCCCTGATTCACCTTGAGTTGGGTTTTGTATATACTGTGAGGTGTGGATCTTGTTTCTGTTTTCTGCACATAGTTGTCTAATTTTGCGACACCATTTGTTAAAGAATCCATAATTTCCCCACCTAACTGATAACATGTAAGTACAAAGATCAACTGATCGTAGGTAAATGGTTGATTTTTTCAATTCTATTTCTTTAATCCATGTGTCTGTTGTGGTACTAGAAAAATATGACATGAATATATTTGTTAGCCTAACTATAAACCTAAGGAGAGGATAAAATAGGTGAATGGAACTTTCTCCAAATCTTATCCTGTGTGTATCAAAAAACCTTTCCAAGCATTCTGCTGAGTGAACTGTCTTAGTCTCACAAGGACAAATTCTGCATAAGATCATAATTGTAAAAATAGAAGGATAATTATAATAATATTATGTAAAATATATGTTATGGTATAGAAATGGATGTCAGAGGATACTCTGAAAATTGCACTGGAGCTCAGAGAAGCCAAAGCACAAGGAAGAATTCAAGATACTAAAGAGTTGAATAGAAGATTTCAAAAGGCAGCACGGG
>NW_006399759.1:24809817-24843563 GCF_000299155.1 Elephantulus edwardii | reverse complement strand
ATTTGGAAGCAGGAGTGGCATCTACTTCCATAAATAGCTTGCTTCTGGAAACCCTATGAACCAGGAGAAAGGATAAACGTCTCACAAGTGTCGAGGACTTTCATTCATAGGGTCGCTATGAGTCACCTACTACTCAAAGGCACTTAAGAACAGCAACAACATACATAATATATAATACTATATAATATGTATTGGGATCCAAGGGGGGAAGGATGGGAGCAGAGGGGTAAGGATAAATAGGAGCAAAATCACAGGGTTGCAGTTTGGTGCGTGAAAGGAGTAGGTAAAGGAAATGGGAAAATCT
Organism: Elephantulus edwardii; assembly: GCF_000299155.1. Classification (NCBI taxonomy): domain Eukaryota; kingdom Metazoa; phylum Chordata; class Mammalia; order Macroscelidea; family Macroscelididae; genus Elephantulus; species Elephantulus edwardii. Next base: position 24,843,259 of record NW_006399759.1, on the reverse strand, counting down.
GGTGGGGACCTGAAAAGACAAGGCAATGGTGGGCATGGTTCAATGGTGATTAATTTCATAAAGCATAATGAATGAGAATGATTGTATGAAACACAATGTGAATGAAGAATAGTGTAAAACTCTAATGTATACAAACTTTGTAAGCAAGCCAATATAAAATAAAAATTAAAAAAAAAAATCCTAAACAAAAGAACTTCTCCAATAGAACAAATAGGAAGCCCACAGACTGGGAAAAAACATTTGGCAAGGGCATAGCTGATAAGAAACTCTTAATTAAAGTTTATAGAATACTCTAGCATATCAACAAAAGAAAGACAACTTATTCACAAAATGAGCGGAAGAGTTGACTAAAACTTCACCAAAATTAAGGTCAGACAGCCAGTAAACACATGGGAAAAAATATACTCACTATCCTATTAGAAAAATGTAAATCAGAGCACAGTCAGATTTTAGCTCACCCAACCAAAAATAGCAAAGTTCAGCAGCACAACAAGCAGCAGATGTTGGCAAGGAAGTGGAAAAATAGGAACTCTCATATATCTCCTGGTGGGAAATTAAATGGTACTAGCACGATGGAGGGAAGCCCAGCACTTCCTCAAAAAATTGTAAACAGAAATACCATTTGACCAAGCTATCCCACTACCGGGAATATACCCCAAAGAAGTAAAAGATGCAACTCTAGCAGATATAGTCACATCTTTGTTTTCTGCAGCATTATTCACAACAGCAAAAAGACAGCCAGGGTGCTCGTCACCAATTGAATGGCTAGAGAAACCATGGTGCATTCACACAATGGAATACTATCCAGTGTTGGGGGGAAAAGGAATTTGGAAAGCATTCCACAACATAAACTAGTCTGGAAGATATTATGATAAATGAAATGTCTCCATCACAAAAGGACAAATACTGCATAAACATAACTTTGTAATAGTAAGAATGAGAAAGAGGTGAGGGTAGAAGAGTGTAAAAAGCACTGGTAATGAACACTACTGAAGTGGGTAAAGGAGTGGATGATCAAAAACTATGTGTATGACAATAGCCTGGAAAAAAAATAAGCATTACAAAGGGGATAATAGCGCAGGGGAAGGGATGAAAATGTACATTAAGAAATGAATACAACCAAACTCTGTAAACCTCATCTAATTTTTTTAAAGTAAAAACAGTAACAACAAAATGGGAATATTTCGGTTTATCATACTATACAGTCTTTCATGTTGCTGCTGTGATGCTAAAAGCTATATCACCCATGTTTCCAAGACCAGCAGGCTCCCTTCTGGTGGATAGCTATTAGAATAGCTCTCAGATTGTGATAAACTAGAAGAAAAAAAAGTCTGGCAATCTATTTTCAAAAATTAGCCACTGAACATCTATTGATCACAATAAAATCCTGTATGATTTGGCTGGAAGATGAATCCAAGCAAATCAACAATCATGTTACAGGACCAGGCAACACTTTGTCTTATTATGCCTAATGTTTCTAGAGTCAAAGCTGATTCAATGGCAGCTAACAACTCAGAGGCAATTACAAGCTATATAGTATTTTGGTAGGAAGTACCAAACTGAAGGAATCAAAATTAGAGCTGAACTGGTATAAGAAGGTAAAGAATATCATGGATGAGTTTAATAGCATAGACTTTGTCTTCAATGAAGAGTAAGGAACTGTTTAAAGAAAGCTCAACATGAGAAGAAAAAGATCATATTTTAATACTTGAAAGATTAGAAAACTTATGTATAAATCAAACCATATCAGGTAAGGGAGCAAGCTAGATGTACATGTGTATATGTGTTCATTCTGGAAGTAAGAGGACATACTCTATTCTACTGTGAGCTCTTTGAAACCCAGTGGACTTTCTGCCATGGAAGTTCCATTGATTTGGAAGGCCCTCACAATCTCAGTTTTAGAAAAGCCTTATAAATTTCTGTAAAAGGAAAGAAAAGCTAAATATTTTTATTCTGTGAAATAGTATTCAACAATATGATGTACTATCCTTAAAAGAGACAGAGAGGCAACCATGCCCTATAGATAGGAACCATATGCTTCTCCGCCCTCAGGGTTCTTTAACCTGGTGCTGCTCCCTCTTAAGTGCTGGTAGCCTAGACTGGAGAGAGCTGTACTGTTAACCTAATGGTAATGACTCTTTGGTTGTTTGAATCCTCCAGCAGCTCGTAGGGAGAAAGATGGATAATCTCCTCCTGTGTGATTTTTACAGCCTACGGAATTCTGCTGAGGGTCAGCTATGAATCACTTCTGATTCCATGGCAATATAAGTTTAAGGTTTGCTCCTGGTCACACAATGCCGGCATGCATGCTGTTTTCATCTCTCAGAATCCTTTATTTCCTTGATGAACATCTGCTTATTTTAGAAAGTACAACTCAAGTACTTTCGTCCTTGTACATTTCTTAAATTCACTCTTGTGATGGAGTTATTTACTTCTACCTTTTAGGTCACAGTTGTGACAAGGTACTGTTCTAATATCTCAGAATGTCCATCACTGGGTAACCTGACTTGTTACCAATTTAAATCCTTCAGAGGGTGGGTCCTTCAGTGAAGGAACTCTTTTTTTTTTATTAATTTAGTTTGTTTATTTTTCATCTCAATGAACATCTACAGAGATTTTGGAATTCCATTCATTCATTGTTGCACCCTTCTCCCTGCACAAACCCCCCCCCCCCACCCCATTTGCTCCTCTCCCCGAAAAGTAAAAGAAAAACTCCCTCATTGGCACACAATTCGCACAATGGAATACTATGCTGCATTGAAAAACAAGGAACTCATGCAATATTATTCAAAATGGGTGACGCTGGAGGACATTATGCTGAGTGAGGTATCTCAGTCACCAAGGGACAAATGCTATATGGTGCTACTGTTGTAGCAACTCTTAACTAGAGTTTCTCCCAGAACCAGGTCAGTATTTAGCACCCTGAAAGCCAGGATAACCTGGAGTCAATAAACCATTTATTCCACCCTGTCCTTCTTGCCACTGAATTGGAACCAACTCACAGATGCTCTCCTGTGAGTTTTCAGTGGTTCCGAATCACATAGAAGAAGAAAGTCCATCTTTTTCCCTCAGAGCAGCTAGTGGATTTGAACCACCTGCCTTTGGATTGATAGCACAACTCACTAGCCACCAGAGCTTGAAAACTCATTTCATTTAAACAAGATATAGTCATTACTTTAGATTTTTATAATATTCTTAGAAGTATGTTCTTTGGCATCTATTTTTTATGGTTCCCCTGTATATTTGAAGCTATTATCTCTCTTATTCTTTTCTTTTGAAATTTAAGCCATGTTGAAGTCCCTTTAACAGAACTATCTAAGCTTTATTATGTCATTTTCACAGCATTATATCACTTCTTCCAGAGCTTATCTAAGTCCCACGCTTCAAGGACGAGAGGATGACTTTTTTTGACATGTGAAATAGGCTTACAATTTATGTCAATGCATTCTACCATAGAGGCTTTTCTTAGTAGAATAAAATGGAACCATGCATGTGTTTAATTAGAGTTCAGCTTTCTGAGTTTATTTTCCAGTTTCACACAGAGGAAGGCATTTAGAATTGAGCTGAATGCCTGTGATTCACATGGTGAGTAGAAGGAGTGTTGTGTCCAGGCCCTTAGAGGAAAGAAAGATGAAGGAATACACCCAGGGCCTCCTCAATCAAGACTCTTCTGTTTGTGAAGGATCAAGGGAAAGTGCAAACAGCTTGAACATTCTCAAATGCATGCCTGATTCTGTGTATGCACAGGTACCCCAGGGGCTCAGTGCTGGCCTCAGGTTAATTATGTCTTCTGGACTTAGAGTGAGGGCAGGCCAAAAGAAACCTCTCAGAAATAATGACTATCATTTTTGGAATGTGGACTGTGCACCAGGTATTGGGTTATATGACTCAATAGGTGTGAACTCACTCACTCCTTGCATTTCATTCATCCAATACATACTAGAAAAACATCTTCCAAGACTCCGTGAAGGCAGTGGAAATATAGGAATTATTAAACTAGTTAAAGTAACCAAGTCCCAATTCCCCACAGAGACTGTTTTATGTTTGGGAAGATACATAGATGAGATCAATTACTTAATTAACCAGTATATGTCATGGATTGAATCATGTCCTCCCAAAATAGATGCCAATTTGATTGGGCTATGATTCTTAGGGTTTGGCAGTTATGTAAAGAGGTCATTTGCAATTAGATAGTGATATAACCATTGCTCATTACATGATTTGATGAAATCAATAGTTGTAAAAGGATTAGAGTGGAATTTGACATCATTTTTCAAGTCACAAGCTTGATCCAATGTAAAAGCAGTTTCCCTCAGGTGTTATCTGTGTTAATTTTTATTTTACAGGAGACAAAAGTAAGCAGATAAGTAACCAGCTGTTAGCAAAAGAAAAAGAGCAGGGAACAGAACACGCCATTTGATCCCAAGGTCCCTGAAGTGTGAACCTCCTAGATCCAGGGAAAGATTAATGTCAAAGCATATGGAGATCTCCACGCAAGTCTGGGTTCATAGTTATTGAAAGGAGTCAAGGATATTCCTCCTAAATCATGTTGTTTTTATGTGCTCTCAAGTCGCCTGCAACTCATAGCAACCCAATGTACAACAGCCCTAAACCCTGCTCTATCCTGTACCAATCTCCATGACTCCAAAACACCTGCTCCCATTACGCCAGTCACTCAATCAATCCACCTCATAGGTCTTCCTCTCCTGCGCTGTCACTCTACCATCGCAAGTATGACGTCCTTCTCCAAGGATTCGTCCCACCTTGCAACATGTCCAAAGTAGGGCAGACGAAGCTTCAGAATCCTTGCCTCCAAGGAGCAGCCTGGTTTAACCCTCTCCACTATGAATTTGTTTGTTTTCCTAGCAGTCCATGGTATATTCAATACTCTTCTCCAACACCACAGCCCAAAGGCATCAATTCTCCTTCTCTCCTCCTTAGTCATTGTCCAGCTCTCTGGCGCATAGCAAGTGATTGCAAAGACCATAGCCTGTATAAGACGCACCTTAGTCTCCAGAGTGACATCGTTGCTTTTCAGTACTTTGGAAAAGTCTCTAACAGCAGACTTTCCCATCTCAATACGTCTTTTAATTTCTGAGCAATAGGAAATGTTCCCCCTGGAACTAGCATCTTAGATTTGGATTAATAGTCTTTTAACTGTCAGAGAATATATTTTTATTTATTAAAACCATCCACTCCCAGTATTTCTATTACTGCTACACTACATAACTATAATGTTATAATAAGGCATCAACAAAATTGACACCAGCTATCTAAAGCAAAAACCCATAGCACGTAAGCAGACAGGACACCACAGTACTGGAAATTGGCAGGGTGCTAAATAAAACTTTTTGTTATGTCACATCAAGTTGAAAGGACTCATAGTGACCCTGTGTACAATAGCTCAGAACCCCATGCTATCCTGAGCCAATCTTATTGTCTCTGACATGTCTACCCTCCTAACTCCAGTTACTGTGTCAATCTCACTCAAAGTCTTCCTCTCCTGCGTTGTCCCTCTGTCCTTCCAAACATGATGTCCTTCTCCAAGGACTTGGGGGGGGGGGAAGTATATGAGACAGAGCTTCAAAATCCTTGGCTCCAATAAGTGGCTTGGTTTCACCCTTTCCAGACACACCTGTTTGTTCACTTGGCAGTCCATGGCATGTTCAATATTTTTCTCCAGCTCTACACTTGACAGACCATCCTTAGTTCTTGTCAAGCTCTCTGATGCATAGCAAGTAACTGCAAAGATCATGCCTGGATCAGCCATACCTAGAGACGGACATCATTGCTCTTTAGCACTTTGGAAAGGTCTCTGGCAGTATATTTCCCTAATTCAATTCATCTTTTGATTTTCTGCCTGCTGACGGCAAGAGTGATGATTGTAGAGCCATGCAAACTGAAATTGTTAACAATCTCAATCTCTTCTCCTTTTAAGAACGTGCTGCCCATTGGCCCATTGGTGAGAATCTTTGTCTTCTAGATGTTGAGCTTCAGTCCACTTTGAAGAATACAGTCCTTGACCTTCTGCAGCAAACACTTCACATCTTCTTCAGTTTTGGCAAGCAAGGTTGTGTCATCTGTATATCACAGGTTATTGATGAGTCTTTCCAATCTTGATGCCACATTCCTCCTCATAGAGCCCAGCTTTCCAGAGGATCTGTTCCACATAAAGATTGAAAAGGTGTGGAGACAGAATGTATCCCTTGTACACTTCTTTTTTCTGATTTTTGAACTATGCAGTATTTCTTTGCTTTGTTCTGATGACTGCTTCCTGGTCCAAGTATAGGTTTCACATAAGCACAATCATGTGTTCAGGGATTCCCATTCTTTTCAAGATTAACCACAATATATTGTGATCCACACAGCCAAATATCTTTGCATAGTCAATGTAATACACACAGATAGACATTATAGACATTCCTCTGATACTCTGTTTTCAGCAAGATCCATCTGACATTGGGGATAATGTCTCTAGGACCACAGCCTCTTCTAAACGTGGCTTATATTTCCGATAGTTCTCTGTCAATGTACTGTTTCAGTTGTCAGCAGGATTTTGTGCATTTAATGTTACTGATTTTTTTATTATATTCACACTCTGTTGGGCCACCATTTTTGGAATGGAAATAAATATGGATCTCTTCCAGTCAGTTGGCTGATTATACCCTAGGACATCAGAGCTTCCTTTAAATGACACTTATGTACTGTAAATCATACAGTGCATTTGACATGTTCTTCTTGTGTACCTTCAAGTTGGAACCAGCTCATAGCTGACCCTCAAGCCAGTTTTTAGAGGCTGTAAATGACATAGGATGAAAGTGTTCATTTTCTTCTGTAGAATAGCTCGTGGATTTGAACCATGTACCTTTGGGTTGGAAGCACAATTCCTTACCACTAAGCCACCAGAGCTTCCCTACATGAGAATTGGGTAGATTTAGACAATAGATCATGAAGGTTCACAAGAATGCCCATATTAAAATATATTTAAGCTTATAAGGATTCTGCCATTTCAACACCTTTATGGCAACAGCCCCCACTTATGTAATTGAAGCTTCTTTCTCAGCAATTTTCTTAGAAAGTGTACTATTTCTTTATAGTAACTAGAGATGGGGTAGTCTGTCAAGTCTATCTAAAAATAGAAGAAAGCAATTTGATGTATTATTTGTTTTCTGAATATTATATTTTCTTTTGTGACATCTTTTTATTTGCTTCTTCTAAATATCTTTTATTATAAAAGTTGAAGTATGTATCATTTAAACCAAAACTAATGAAAATTAATATTTTGCTGTATAAGAACAGCAGAACTTTACATTGATTATTGAAATAACTGAGTGAACGGAATCAATTTCTGTGTTGTCAAATATATGAAATACTCTTTTTGTAGAAAATGTGGTATATAATTAAAATCTTATTATAGAACTTTCACTAGAAAGGCTATAATTGAGTTCATTCTGTTAGAATAGCATGTGCCATTTTTTAAAATTCAGTCATTAATATGTTGTTGTTGTTAGGAGCCATTGAGTCAACTATGACTCAATAGCCACCTTATGAAGAGTGGATCTGAACCTTGTCCTATCCTGTGCTATGCTCATCATCTCTGCCATACTGGAGCCCATTGTTAGAGCCGTTGTGTTGGCCAATTCATCCTCTGTTGAGAGTCTTCCCCTACTTTGTTTACCCTCCACCTTTCTAAGCATAATGTTCTATACTACAACTCTGCTATCTACCAGTTCTGTGAGCTTGGACAAGTTCATTTGGCCCATAGTGCCTCAGATTTCTTATCTGTAAAATGCAAACCACAGAAATCATCTTGCAGGATAATTATTATTTTCTAAGTATTTTTCTACAGGAAGTCTTGCCTCAGGACCTTTGTGTATTCATAGCCTACATTTACCTGGTGACTCATTCCCTTGTTTCCGACAAGTCTCTGATAAAATGATATATTATCAAAGAGGTCTTCTTTAATCATCTTGTGCACAAGAACATATACCTATTATTATAATCTACCTCCTCATTTTATTTGTTCTGACTAGGCTACATCAGACTTCTTTAACTCTTGTATGTAAGAGTAAGGCAGAAAAAACCAAGGAGGCAATCACTCCAAAATGAGAAGATAGGTAGAACTGATCTAAATTCAACTTGTTCAGAGCCTAGTACAGCAAATCCCAGCTCATTCCAGATAAACCCCACGGACCTTAGTAGAGTTCCAGCTGACAAATAGATCTGCATGTAGGAAACAAATACTTGCTTTCATAAACTAGTCACATTTTGGGGTTGTGTATTATCCAGCATTATTATAGCAATAGGCCAATAAAGCACTTTTGCCCTAAGTTACTAAGACAAAAACAAAAAAACCCCTAACTCTCCAAACTCGTTGTTCTATCAAAACCAACTCAGCTGACCCTTTATTGGATTTCCACGGTCATAGATAGAGCAAGAGGAGACTGTCTATTTTTCTCCTGCAAAGTCGATGTATTGGAGCTCTGGATTTGAACTGCCAAAGAGGCATAACTTTTGGCTGAGCAGTGAAATTCCCTACAGACTTTTTGTTCAATCACCAGGTTTCCCTAAGGCCCATGGGTACAAGTTAGCTCCAAGGAAACCATATAGTGAAAATTTTATAACAATATAATTCGTTCCTTACATTCAAAGATTCAAGAGATCCAGATCTGTCTTTGACTTATAGAAACTCCAAGTACTGTACTTTTGCTTTCACTCTTCATATTCTACATATTATGCATGTTGTTGTTATTGCATGTCAAGTTGGAACTGACCTATAGCTGGTGCTTCACTGGTTTTTCACAGGCACTTTAATGCATGGGAGGGGATTGTCAATTCTTCTCCTGTGGAGTAGCTGGAAGATTCGCACCACGTGTTTTGGGATTGCAGCACAGCTTCTTACCATTAGGCCATCAGAGTTCCCACACTATGCACAGCATAGTGCATTATACTGTGGTTAAGTGCTGTGAAGTCTCTTCTGGTTCAAACCAACTTTATTGCCTGGAGAAGGCAAAAAAAACCCCAAACAGTGGCATAAAGAGTTGCACTGCTACCTCAAAGACCACACATCTCTTGTGTTTCCCATGTTACCCTACAGGAGAAAGGCAGGCCATCTCTTTCCATGTGATTTACAGCCTTTTTTTTAAATGCCTAAGGTTTTCTCTTTTTATTTTTTCTGCACTGAATGCAATTTTTATTTTTTAATTATATATATATATGTGTGTGTGCGTGTGTGTGTGTGTATAAAATATTCTTCCCATATAATTTTTCTCTCAATTTTTTCATTCATTTTGTTGCACATTTACCCCCTGCCCACTCCTTCCCCCCTATTCATTTTTCTCTTTGAAAAGAAAAAAAAATGTCATTGTTATACAATTCCCCCACCTAAGTTCACAGTCCGCTTTACCAGGCGTTTCTTTTTCTTGAATCATGTCATGAAAATAACAATAATAATACATTCTTTTTAAACAATTCTATCCCTCATCTGCTTTAATGCAGTATACATTAATCCCCTCTTTTTTTAATTTCCCCTCAAACCCAATGTCAGTCCTGATTTACAACAGTGGCACTATGCACTATTTGTTCTTTTGTGACTGAGATATTTCACTTAGCATAATGTCGTCTAGAGTCACACATTTTGTATAATAGCTCATGAGTTCCTTGTTTTTCAAATCAGCATAGTATTCCATTGTGTGAATATACCAAAGTTTCTCTAGCCATTCGTTTGTTGATGAGCACTTGGATTGTTTCCAACTCTTTACTATTGTGAACAAAGCCGCGGTAAGTATGGAGGTGCATATATCTGCTTGGGTGGCAGTACTGATTTCTTTAGGGTATATTCCAGTAAGGGAATTGCTGGGTCAAAAGGTATTTGTATTTGCAACTATTTGAGACAGCGCCACACTGCCTTCCACAGTAGTTGCACCATTTTACACTCCTACCAACAGTGAATAAGGGTTTCAGTTTCTCCACAACCTCTCCAGCTTTTGTTGTTTGCTGCTCTGTTGAATTTTTCTATTCTTACTGGGGTGAGATCATATCTCATAGTTGTTCTAATTTGCATCTTTCTTAGAACTAGGGATTTTGAACACTTCTTCATGTGTTTGTTCACCATCTGAATGTCTTTGGTAAAGTGTCTGTTCAGATCTTGTGCCCATGTTGCAACTGGATAGTTTACCTTTATCTCATTGTGGTGCTCAAGTAATCTGTAATTTCTAGATACAAATCCCTTATCAGACATGTCATTACCAAATATATTTTCCCAGTCTGTGGCGTCTCTTTCTACCCTGTTGGAGAAGTTTTTGAATGTGCATAGAGATATGATTTTTAGAAGGTTCCGTTCATCTGTTTTATCCTTTCCTGGTTGTAGGTTTTTCAGGATGCCTAGAAGACCGTTGATGTCGTGGATTAAGATTTCTAGAATTCTTCCAAGCTTTTCTCTAATGAAGTTTATAGTCCTTGATTTTAGTCCTAGATCCTTGATAGACTTTGAGTTGGTTTTTGTGTATGGAGTAAGGTGTGGATCTTCCTTGAGTTTTCTGCAGGTAGTTTTCCAACTTTGCCAGCACCATTTGTTAAAAAGGCTGTCATTTCCCCACTTAACTGATTTCATCTCCTTGTCAAAAATCAGTTGGCCATGGGTAGATGGGCAGATTGCTGGGTTCTCAATTCTATTCCATCGATCTATGTGTCTGTCATTGTATCAGTACCATGCTATCTTGACCACCACAACAGTGTGGTAGGATTTGAAATCAGGAAGTGAGGTGCCTCTTACCTTCTCTTTTTAAGGAGTGCTTTGCTTATTTGGGGTCATTTTTCATTCCCAATGAAATTAAAGATTGCCCTTTCCATCTTGTTGAAGAATGAATTGGTATTTGTATTTCAGTTGCATTGAATGTGTAAATTGCCTTTGCTTGTATCGCCATTTTTACAATATTGAGTCTTCCTCTCCATGAGCAAGGGATATTCATCCATTTCTCCAGGTCTATTTTTTAGTTCTTGTAATAATGTTTTATAATTTGAATAGATCCTTTGTGCTTCTGGTTACATTTACTCCCAAGTATTTAATCTTGTTATTTGCTATTGTGAAGGGTATTGTTTTTCTGAACTCCATTTCTGTATTCTGTTTGTCATTGTAGAGAAATCCAATTGATTTTTGCATGTTGACCTTGTATCCTGCCACTTTACTGAACTGGTGAACTATGTCCAGTAGTTTTCTCACTGAGTCTTTAGGGTTTTCAAAGAATACTATCATATTATCTGCATATACAGATAATTTTACTTCTTTTTTGCCAATTTGTGTACCTCTTATTTCCATCTCTTGTTTTATTGCTATCATTAGGAATTCCAATACAATAATAAATAGAAGTGATAGTGGGCATTCTTGTCTAGTTCTTGTTCTCAAAAGGAATGCCTTTAATCTCTCTCCATTGAGGATATTGTTGGCTTGAATGTTTGTATGTATACTTTTCGCTATGTTGAGGAAATTCCCCTCTATTCTTATTTTGTTGAGTTTTCTAATCATGAAAAAGTGTTGGATTTTTTCAAAGGCCTTTTCTGCATCAATTGAGAGGAACATGTGGTTCTTGTTCTTTGTTTTGTTAATGTGATGAATTATACGGATTGTTTTTCTTATGTTGAACCATCCTTGCATACCTGTTATGAATCCCACTTGGTGATGATGATTTTTTTTTTAATATATCATTGGATTCTAGTGGCCAGGATTTTATTCAGGATTTTCCATCTATGTTCATGAGAAATACTGGCCTATATTTTTCTATTTTGGTCGTATCTTTACCTGGCTTTGGTATCAATGATATGTTTGCTTAATAGAATGAGTCTGGGAGGAGTCCATATTTTTCTGTTTTCTGAAATAGTTTATGTAGGATTGGTGACAGGTCTCCTCTGAATGTTTGATAAAATTTACTTGTAAAGCCAGCTGTTCCAGAAGTTTTTTTGGCTGAAAGTTGTTTTATTTTCTTTTCAATTTGTTTATTTGTAATGGTTCTGTTCAGGTGTTCAATTTCAGTTTATGTCAGTTTAGGTATGTTGTGAATTTCTAAGTATTTGTCCATTTCCTCTAGGTTTCCATATTTGTTTTATATAGTTTTTCATAACAATCCATTGTTAAGACTTTTTATTTTAGCTAGTTCTGTTGTGACATTGCCCATTTCATCTTTTATTGAGATTATTTTTGTCTTTTATTTATCTTCAAAAAACCCAAAAACCAGATCCTAGTTTTGTTGATGTTTTCAACTATCTTTCTGTTTTTCATTTATTCCTGCTCTATTTTTTAAAACTTCAGTTTTTTTAGAGGGTGTTAGATTTTCTTGCTGTTCTTTTTCAATGTTTTGGAGATGTTGTCTTAAAGAGTCAATGGTAATTTTTTTTCCTGCCTTTTGTTGTGTTTACTTATTGCTATAAATTGACCTCTGATTACTGCTTTGGTTTTTACCCAGAGGTTTTGGTAAGCAGTGTTTATATTGTCATTTGTTTCAAGAAACTATTTAATTTCATTTTTTATTTGTTCTAGTACCCACTAATGCTCAAGCAAGGTGTTGTTCAGCTTCCACATGTATGGGTTTTTCTCCTTTATCCTCTTGTTATTACTTTCTGATTTTGCAGCACTGTGGTCTGAGAAGATGCTTATTATTTCTATGATTTTAGTTTATTGATGCTTGCCTTGTGACTTAGAACATAATCTATTCTGGAGAATATTCCATGCACATTGGATAAGAAGTTATATTGTGGTTTTTTGGGGGTGCATTAGCCTATAAATATCTATGAGGTTGAGTTAGTTTATTGTGTGGTTTAATTATTTGTTGAGTTTCTTTCTGGTAGTTCTATCTTTTCTTGAGAGTGATATACTGAAGTCTCCAACTACTATAGTGGCGTGTTCTACTTCCTTTTTCAGTTTTGTTAATGTTTGTTTTATATATTTTGCAGGTCTTTCATTTGGTGCATAAATATTTATTATTGTTACGTCCTCTTGTTCTTTTGACCCTTTAACCATTATGTAGTGACCTTCCTTGTCCTTTGTGATCGTTTTTGCATTGAAATTTATTTTATCAGAGATTAATATCATGACTCCAGCTTTTTCTGAATGCTATTTGCTTGGTATATTTTTTTTCCACCCTTTCATTTTTATCATTTTTCAGGTGTGTCTCCTTGTAGATAGCATATTGATGGATTTTGTTTTTCTATCCTATCTACTACTCTTTTTCTCCTCAGTGGTGCATTTAAACCATTCACATTCAGTGTGATTATTTAGAGGCAAGATTTTATTGCTATCATTTTTGTTGAGTTGTTTTTAGTGTTTTTGCTAATTACTTTGGTCCATCCTGCTTTCTGTGGCAGCTCTGTAATAAGGATGTCTCTCAGTGTTTCCTGCAATGCTAGTCTTGTTTTTACAAGCTCCCTTAGGTTCTGTTTTTCTGGGAATATCTTGATCTCTCCTTCATATTTGATTGACAGTTTTGCTGGGTATAGTATTTTTGGTTGACATTTTATTTGAGTATTTGATATATGTCATTCCACTGTCTTCTTTCTCACTTGGTTTTTGCTGATAAATCGGTACTTAATCTTATCTGCTCTCCCTTACATGTTACTCTTTGTTTCTCCCTTGCTGCTTTCTGAATTCTCTCCTTATCTTTGATTCTGGCAAATTTAACTTAAGATTTGCCCTGGTGTTTTTCTTTGAGACCTATTCTATCTCACGTCAGCTCCGCTTCTTGAATATATATTCTCTCATTCTTCATTGTGTCTGGGAAGTTTTCTTCTAATAATTCTTCTACAACTTTATCAGTGCCTTTGCTTGCTTCTTCTTGTTCTGGGATTCCAATGATGTGCATGTTATTTCTCTTGCTTGTGTCCCACGTTATTCTTAGACGTTCTTCTTTTTTCTTTTTTTCTTTTATTCTGCTTTTTGCTCTAACAGGTCAATGGTGACAAGTCTATCTTCTATTTCACTGGTTCTGTGGCTGTTGTCTCTTCAACTCTGTTCATGTGTTCCTCCATCATATTTACAGCATCTGAAACATTGCCCCTCATATTTTAGATTGTGATTTCTTGTTTTTTCCAATGCCTATAGTGCTTCCCTTGTTTTATGTGCCTTGTTTTGAATTGTTTTTTCTTTAAGCTCCTCCTGGATTTTCTTTGCAGTGTCCTGTAATTCTTCAAGTTTGTTTTTCACCTATTGAAAATATTCAATCATTGTTCTTTTAAATTCTGTGTCAGAAATTTCCATCAAACTTCTGGTTTCAGGAAATCCATTGATACTGTGTCATTTTTTAGGGTGGCATCTTGCTTTGCTCCTATGTAGGATGTGAAGTAGCCTGCTTCTTACGTGACATTGCTGTGGTAGAGTTTTTCATGCCTGAGGCAATAATAGGTTCTTCATCTTAAGTCACTGCTTAAAAAAGGGTGGGGCAGTTATGTAGCCTGTGTTTCTCCCTGATCTTCTAATCCAGGAGAAGTTTCAGTTCAAGGCCTGTGAAAGTAGTCTCTTCTGTTTATAACTGTTGCAGCTCAATCAAATTGAGACGTTCTGGACTAAAGACAGTAAGTTAACTGGACATGAAAAGATCCAAGGCAAAGCATGGAGGCACAGGAGCAGGGTACAGGCTTGGGTGCAGGGTACAGGCATGGATGCAGGGTGGGCATGGACACAGGGCACAGGCATAGGGACAGGCACAGGAGCAGGGTTGGTACAGGTACAAGACACGGACACAGGCACAGGGCACAGGCACAGCCTCAGAGAACAGGTTTAAGGCCTGGCATAGGTGCAGGGTGGGCATGGGCACAGGGCATGTGTGCAGACTCTCACTGATTTGGCATGCATGGGACCTTACTCAGATTCCAGGTGTCCAGGTAGCTCCTTGGCTAGGCTGCTCCCCAGCTGGGCCACAGTCCTGGCTTCACCCCTAGTCTGACTGGCTTTGCACGCTATGATTTACAGTTATAAGGGTTTTTGGTTTTGTTTTGGGGGTCTTGTTGGGGTTTTTGTTTTGTTTTGTTTTGTTTTGTTTTTTACATGCAACCTCAATGAGAGTTTTTGAGTTTGCACCATGATTTCATATGGTGACTTTTGATGTTGTAATTTTCAGAATGTTGGAGCACTAACAGCAAATACAAGCTAAATATTATTGAATATCATTAAAAAATAGCTAGACCACAGTACAGAGAACTAGTACATAGAGAATTGTCAGACGTTCAAGCTGGCTTTAGACAAGGTTGTGCTATGAGGAGTATCATTTTTAATATCAGATAGATCCAGGCTGCAAGAAGGAATACTCAAAGAATGTCTATTTTATGCCTTATATATATGTAGATCATAACAAATTATGGCTAACTTGAGATAGTAGAAATACTAGAACACTTGTGTTGTTATAAAACCTATACCTAGACCATGGGTCTATTGCTCAAACAAGAAAATACTTGTTGTTCTTGCTGCTGTTATGTGCTATCAAGTTACCTGCAACTCATAACAACCCAATAAACAATAGCTCTGAACCCTGCCCTATCCTGAGGAAATCACACCATCTCCAACCATCTCTTCCAGGATCTTCCTCTCCTGAGCTAGCCCTCAACCCTTCCAAGCATAATGTACTTCTCCACATATATACTGGTCCCTCCTGGCAACATATCTAAAGCTTATGAGATGGGGCTTCAAAATTCTTTCCTCCAAGGAGCAAACTGTTTTCACCTTCTCTAGGGAAGAACTGTTTATTTTCTTGGAAGTCTGTGCAATGTTCAATATTCTTCTCTAGCACCACCACACAAAGGCATTAATTATTCTATCATCCTTAGTCATTGTCCTTAGTCACAGTGTCCATTAGTCACTCTCTGATACATAACAAGTAATTGTGAAGATTCTGGCTTAGGTCAGGTACAACTTATATAATTGATATAATTGTGTTTTAGCACTCTGTAGATGTCCCTGACAGCAGATTTTCCAAATGCAATTTGTCTTTTGATTTTCTGACTGCTGGTTTCAAGGGTGTTGATTGTAGATCAGAGCAAGCTGAAATTGTGAACAATCTCAACACTTTTCCATCTATCATGGTACTGCCAGTTGGCCCAGTGGTGAGAATCTTTGTTTTCTTGATGTTGAGCTTCAATGCATATTTAAGGTTGCAGTCATTGATCTTCTTCACCAAATGCTTCAGGTTCTCTTCAATTTCAGCAAGCAAAATTGTGTCATCTGCATAGTACAGGTTATTGATAAATATTCTTTCTATCCTGATGCCACATTCCACCTAAAGTCGACCTTCCTAAATGATCTGTTCTGCATTGATAGAAAAGGTATGGAGAAAGGATCTATCACTGATGCATTCCTTTCTTGGTTTTGAATCATGCTGTGTTTTCTTACTATGTTACTCTAGACTAGACATTCCTCTAATACCCTACAGACAGCCATGATCCATTTGACATTGGCTGTGATGTCCCTAGTGCCATGGCCTTTTATGAACCCAGCTTGCACTCCTGGCTGTTCTCTGTTGATGTATTGCTCTAGTCATTTTTGCATATACTTCAGCAGGATTTTATTTGTATGTGATGGATTTGAACTGTGTGTCTTCAAGATTACAGCACAGCTTCTTACCATTAGGTCACCAATGCTCCCTATATTATTTATGTAGCTTTATAATTTCTACATTCTATCAGGTCACCTTTTCACAAGGGAATATTATATGGCTTAAAATTATGAAAGATATTCATCAAGGTTGTATCCTTTCTCCATACCTATTTAATCTGTATTCTGAGAAAATAATTCAACAAGTGGACTGTATAAAGAAGACTGTGGCATCAGTATTGAAGGAAGACACATAAATAACCATTGGTACATAGATGGCACAACCTTGCTTGCTGAAAGTGAGGAGAACTTGAAGCACTTGCCGTGGAAAGTTAAACACTCCAGCCTTCAATATGGCATCTCATTTTCAAGAAATGAAAATGCTCACCAAAGGATCTATAGCAAATATCATAATAGATGGAGAAAATATTGAAGCTGTCAAAGATGTAATCTCACTTGGATTCACAACCAACACTTGGCACCAGCAGCCAGGGGATCAGGAGACTTATTACACTGGGAAAGTCAGTAGTCAGGACCATCTCCAAATTATTGAGAAAAAAATCATGTCAGTTTGAGGACTAAGGTGTGCTTGATTTAGATCATGGCCTTTTAGTCACTTGCTTTGCATCTGAGAGTTGGATAATGAATAAGGATGACAGAAGAAGAATTCATGTACTTGAACTGTGGTGTTAGGGGAGAGTAATGAATAGTCCATGGACTGCCAATAGAACAAATAAGTTATGTCTTGGAAAAGGTGCCACTAAAGGGCAAAAATAAGTTTCATCTCACATATTTCAGGCTAGGAGAGGCTGTTGCTTGGAGAAAGACACTGTGCTTTGAGAGATGGAGGGATGGGGAAGGAGAGAAAGACCACAACCAGCTGGTTTAGTACAGATATTAAAATAATGGGCTTGAGTGTGTCAGAGATTTTGAGCATGGCATAGTATAGGACAGGGTTTGGGCCTATTGTTCATAGGTCCTTGACTTGATGTCACCTAAACAACAACAAAAGGTTGCTTAGGGATCAGCCATGACAAGATGACAGTGAGAACAGATATGTTGCTATTTCAGAGCCACTGTTTGAATTGCTATATAATAAACAAATTCCTTAAAGATGTTGCTTGACATAAAATAATTTAAAATATTTTAAATTCCCCAAATCAACTCAATTCATTGCTGCCAAATTGGAACAAACTGACTCTCTAGTGGGTTTTCAGAGACTATAAATAACATCTGAGGATATTGTCCATGTTTCTTCTGTAGACAAGATGGTGGATTTGAACCATCTGCCTTTGGTTTTGCAGCACAACTCCTTTTACACTAGACTTAAATCGCTCAATCTCCTTCCTCTGGTACTGAAGGCTTTTATAGCCTATTGATGCTCTTTGTCCAATGTTAAATCTCATTTTTATTTTAACTGTAGCTCCTGCTTCTAGTAACTTGTGCATATTATTTATTCAAGTTTAGCAGCTTCATTAGGCTCTGTTCTCTTTGCCTACAATATCCTTGTCCATCACTATATGCCAAAAACATGATCTGGTCCTTGATGCCCGGCCCCAGTGACAGAGAAAGGCCCCTAGAGATAATTGAATACAAATGTTCTGTTGTTGATGTGTTAATGTCAATATCTACCAAGTACTTGCAAAGACAGGCCCTAGTATTTTACAGGAAATAACTTCAGTATTGTTTGAACTACTTGCTCTTAGTCTTCCCAATTTATAGGTGAGGAAACTAAAGTGTAGGAAGATTAAATAGCTAATCATCACCCACAGGTAGCACATTTCTAGAGTCTGAATTTATTTACACAGGCTTTGAGAGTTTGTTTTTGTAACCTTTCCAAATACCAATTTTATAGATAACAATTGTGGCCATGAGTCAAAAGACATTTGGAAGGTCACAGAGATAGCTTATGGTCAAGCTGACCAACCCTCATTGCTGCTGGCAGAGTTTCACAGACTAACTTTAGCAAAACAGTGTCTCTGAACTCTCTTCAAAATTGACTGTGCCCATGCTCCAAGACCTTCCCTGTAGCTGTGGCTTCACCATTGTTCACATCTGTGAATGGTCAGCTCTGGACATTTCTTGTAGCTTGCAAGTGTTAGGTCCAGACAGGGGGACAAGGAGAAGAATGAAGAATTCAAAGAATATACACGTTGATAAAAAGACTAAAAAGCCTTACCTACCTGGTTGAAGGATGAACTATAAATCACCATGGAATGTCCCTCCCTTTCTTCCCTAAAGACCATGTTCTTAAAAACCCTCTCCAATATATTCAAATCTCCAACTCTTCCTTCCACATCTTCAAAATGAGAAACCTTGCCCAGAAGATCCCTTAATAAAGCTACTTTTAAGCTTTTTTCTTGTTCTCTGATCTTTTTCTAAAGTCTGCAGCCTAACAGCAAGGTGTACATAATTTCCTCATGGAATTCTAGTTTAAGCTAAAAGGGAGCTTTGTGTCCATAGGTTTGTGGCTTTCAACCTGAAAAGCCATTAAAATAATCTGAGAAAATGTAAAAAAAGAACAATATTCTTCATTTTTCTGGGATTTTGGTTTAATGGAAGTTATAGGATTGGACCAGGGTTTTTGATACATTCCTTAGTTGTTGCCATGTGCATCCAAGCTTGATATCTTCTGCTCTAATTCACCATCAACTTGGAAGGAGAAATGGCTTCTGCAAAGTCACAATTGTTCAAACACTAAGCCTAAATTGGAAACTAAGCCTTTCTGACCTAAATAAAGTTTATACTCTTTCTCACTAAGTAGGAATCTTTCTTAACCTCTGCAGATATCAATATCTTCCTTCCTGCAGCATATGAGCTCAGGGAAGGCAGAATGACCTAAACGATAAAATGTTAACCTAGTTAGAAAAAGGAAAAGGTTGGGCACAAAACTATGGTGTCATTGACACTATTCTTGGGGCCATATAAATTGTTGGAGGAATAATAAGCATCATCAGTCTTTGTCCTTTACATTAAACTTAGACACTGACCCCACTCTGCTCACTTTCCTCTCTTGGCCCCCACCTCTACCCTCATTGTCATAGTACTGCTCCTTTCCACGGGGATGAGCTGAGTAGGCCTGGCATCTGGTCACCACCTTCCTACCAGTTACCACTGACACAGCATTTCAGATATTGCATACTCTGAATTTTTAAATATAAGAAATTACCAAATGCATCTTACGTTCTCTTTTAATCTGGACCAGTGGCCTTTAGAATCTGCCATGTCCATTACAAAATTATTGTATGTATAAGGGTATGCCAGTTTAAGTGAGGGTAAATGAAACCCACACTTTAACTACTTTGTGCTATGTGGTTACTGTTCTGTCTCTGTCTCCACAGAGACTACTCTGGGCCTAGTAACCATGGTGATATCAAAGACGTGAGCAGATGGGAGCTCTCCTTCCAGAATTTAAACATCCTCGTGTATGTGCTGGTGCAGGGAGTGGTATGTGGGGGAAGGAGAGGAAAGAATGCTAAGAGGGAAAAAGAAAACTTACAAAAAATAATTTTCCTCAGAATAGATTATAATGCTGAGGACAAACAGTAAGGCATGTTTTCTGTTGCCCAGCCAATCTTTTCTCTTTGACCTAAAGTAGTGATTTCTTTCTTTCTGTGACTAGGGTAATAGGCGCAGATGTGTGGGAGACAATGAGATTGGTTCAAGATAGGACAGAGTTCAGAGCTCTTGTGCAAAGGGTCACTATGAGCCTCTCTAAGGCAACTCAGTGGCACATAACAACAAACAACAACATTCTCCTTATAATCAGACCATTCTAGACAATACTACTCCCAGGAAAATGGAGACAAAGCTTTTTGGGAAAAATATACAAACAATTCAAAGGATTTTTAAAACATTCAAATGTATTTATATGTGTGTGTATACTTATAAAAATATAGACCATACAACATTTGCCAATTCAATATTTTTCTGTATGCAATTCAGTGAGATCAGTCACCTCAGTCATGTTGTGCAATCTTGACTAATAATTTTTTGCCAAATTTTTCCTCTTCCTAAATAAAATCTCAAAGCTTCCTAAACAATAATTTTCCCCACTCTTCCTCCTTCCTGTCTAATAAAACAACCACTCTAACAAGCTGATATACTTGCCTGTTCTACTTAGTTTACATTAATGAGATAATACAATTTATGATTATTAACTTATTCTACTCTGCATAATGTTTTCAAGGTTCATTCATATTGTAGCATGTATCAGGCCTTTATTTTTATTTATAGAAGAACAGTATTCCATTGTATGTTTGTCCCACATTTTGTTTATCCTCTTCTCTGTTGATGCTCCTTTGAGGATGAACATTTTTTTTGCTTTGTTTTCTTTTTTTATTATTAATTTTAATAGACATTTACAGAGGTTTTGGATTTCCATTCATTCATTGCCGTACTTTTCTCCCTGCCCACCCCTCCCCACCAGCTCGCTCTCCCCTCCGAAAAAGAAAAAAAATTCCTTCATTAGTATACAATTCCCACATCCCTTGCCCTCCACCCCCCACCCCAAGTACACTTCTCTATGCAACTTTAATTCTGGATTCCTGTGCTAACCATAATAATCATATATCACTTAATTTATCCAGTTTTTTTCTGTCAAACCCCCACCCTGATGTCAGACCCATTCTACAACAGTGGCACCATGCAGTATTTGTCCCTTTGTGACAGAGATATTTCACTCAGCATAATGTCCTCCAGAGTCACCCAATTTGAATAATATTGCATGAGTTCATTGTTTTTCAATGTGGCATAGTATTACATTGTGTGGATATACCATAGCTTCTCTATCCATTCGTTTGTTGATGGGCCCTTAGGTTGCTTCCAACTCTTTGCTATTGTGAACAAAGCTGCGATAAACATGGGTGTGCATATATCTGCTTGGATGGCAGACACGATCTCTCTGGGGTATATTCCCAGTAATGGGATTGCTGGGTCAAATGGTATCTCTATTTGCAATTTTTTGAGAAAGCGCCACACCGCCTTCCACAATGGTTGCACCATCTTACATTCCTACCAACAGTGAATAAGAGTTCCAGTTTCTCCACAAGGATGAACACATTTTTAATAATGCAAGGAAAGGTTAGTCCTTGGAGAGGGACATCATGCTTGGGAGGGTTGAGGGACAGCACAAGAGAGTAGACCCTTGATGAGATGGGTTGATTCAGTGACTGGGATAATGGGTGTAGGTATGTCAGAGACAATAAGATTGGCACAGGATAGGACAGTTTAGAGTTGTTGTACAAAGGGTCGTTACATAGGCAACTTGATAACACATAGCAACAACGACATAATTAAACTCAGAAATTCAGGATCTAAAATGGACAATTTAAAAAACTGAAATCTCTGCAGGTAAGTCAGAATTTACACATAACTAACCCTCCAAGCGTTATTTGGGAAGCTGTAAATCTCATGGGTGAAATGGCTGGAGTCTGCAAAGGTGTGTTTTCTGATTTGGGGTTGAGATTAGAGTGTGGCTCTTGCTCATAACAGGGTGTGAGATGATTGGATTTGACCTCATATTTAAAAAGGCTTTTGGCACCAGTCTGGGGCTGGTTTTTGTGGATCTCCCGAATAAAACAAGCTTGGAAACAGGAGTGGCATCCACTTCCAGAAAAGATTGTCTCTGGAAATTCTATGAACTTGGAGAAAAGATGAATGTTTTGCTTTCAAGACTTTTGTTCATAGGGTCACTATGGGTTATCTATGACTCTACGGCACTTAACAACAACGACAAATCTCATGGAGCTCCAGTGGCCCAGTGGTAAGAAGTTGTGCTTCAATCTCAAAAATACAAGGTTTGAATCCACAAGCTACTTTGCAGAAGGATGGGCATTTTCCTCCAAGGCACTTATTAGCTCTGAAAACCTGATAGAGGGTCAGTTATGAATTAGTTCCAACTTGACAGCACATAACAACAAGTCCCATAGAAGGAGATTCCTCACTTTCTTCATATGAAGAAGCTGATAGATTCAAATACTCAAAGAAGTGTGTGGTGTTTGGGTTAGCAAGGCATCTTCCTGTGGACAATACCACCAGTGCGCCACATGTCAATTTAGTTACAATACAGAGGTGAAGTTTGGAAGATAGATCTAAATCCAGTTCAGTTATCCCCAGAACAGCCTTGGATTAATATCTTTTTCAAGAGATTTGATTTTCATATATAACATTATCTAAGATATCTACTGGTTATTAAGTGAGAAGAAAAATATTATCAGGATATTAAAATGAAGTTTTTACATCTACTTCTGCTGAGGCCCCAGTGGATGGCAATGATAAAGTAGGGGTTAAAACTCATGCAGGATATGAAGAAATTATAAAATCAGTTTCATAGCCATCAGACTAAAATAAATGAGAAGATTTGTCTGAAAAGATATCTTTTAAGAAAGTTTATGGAGAGAAATATCCAAGGAACCACTGAGAGATTGATATGCGACCTCCTAGAATGTGAGGAAACAAAGAATATGTATGTACATGGTCCAGAATGGGGATCAAGATTGAATGGAGCAGCCAATGGTAGCAGAGAGACAAAAATTGTGATTTGGGGAGATAAAGGAAGGAGAAAAAATATGTAACGGAGACAAAAGAAGCTTTAAATTGAACAAAGGAGCTAGAGTTTTTACTTTGGCCTGATTTAAAACCAGTAACAAGAATCCCAAACATGCTTCTTTTGAGTTATTTCAAGTGCTAGTGACCCTGTGAGACAGAATAGGACAATCTCAGAGAATTCCTAAAGCTGGAATCTGTGCTGAAGCAGACTGGCACATCTTTTTTCCCCACAAAGAAATTGGTAGGTTCAAACAGCCAAGAACTTAATCACGGCCATAAAAATTTACAGCCTCGAAAAAACGAATGTGGCAGTTCTCCCCTCTTCTGTTTGGTTACTATGATTTGGAGCTGACTCGATGACCATGATTCTTTCATTTTTATTTGAGGTTTTCAGGGGGAAGATATGAGAACAGCCTGGGATTTCATCCAGGGGTGGTGGTGGGAAAGAACATCCATAGAGAACATTTAATGAGGAATGATGAAAAAGAATGAAGTGGTTCTCTGCTTGCACCCTGCTGTGCCAACTCATTCAATGAAGTAGTTGCAGGGCATGACTATTTTAGACGCCAGCTGCTTGTGTCATTGGCCTGGAAAGAAGAGAGCAGCCCCTTCAGAGTTTCTGCAAACATTATTTCTCAAGTTTGAAAAGAGACTTGAGGTTTTGTTTTTTGTCCTTTCCAACTTACTCCTCATCATCGTGCTTGAATCCATGCTAACAGCAGCCAGCTCTCCTTTCTGTTCTGAATTCTGCAATCTGGCTGTTGCACTACATGTCCTTTGGATTCAGATACATAAGAATTGATATTATTTCTTCTGGCTCTCAAGACTGGATGTGAGCACCAGACCAGAGTATGGCTGTAGGTGAAATAAAACATGGCCTATGTTGCAATCATTCAGTGCAGACAAGCCTGCTGCCACCAAGGATGATAAAGCCCAGGCCAAGTACGCTTTCTCACTGACTCACTGACAATCATTTAACTAGTCTTCTCTTCATGCATCTTCTCAGTGACCACAGAATACAAATGACTGCAGAGACTGCTCTGGCCATCACATCCATCTCATCTACTCATTCCCATAACAGCCTGGAGTAGATCAGTACAAATGGAACACAGATAAGACAATAATGGGCATCCTGTTCCCCCAAATCACTGCTTTTGTCCTTCCATGTCCTCTTCCTCATCACTCGTGAATCAGGGCTAGTATAGTCTCTAACGGGAATTTAGTCTCCAGGAAAAGGGTTGGGAATGAAGGGTATATGTGTAGGAGATGCTGGCGGTGCCTTGCCCAGCTTCCCTTTCCCAGGCTCCTGCAAAGCTTTCCTAACTGCTAATAGTGTGGGTCACACCAGCTGCTCATATTTCCTTCTTTCTCTAGAGAATGCTTTCATGATTGCAAGAGAACAACAGCAGACTATCATGGGAGAGCAAAAAAGTGTCTCTTTGTCTTAAGGTGAGGCCAATTTTAGATAATAATGTTCTAGAGCCCTGTTAGTCAAGTCAAAGCTCGTTCTTGGATGAGACCACGTTTGTGCATAGGTTTCTGCCTTCTCCTGCAGTATGTGCTCTCTCTCTTCTGAAAGAAGTTCCTCAATCCACCACTTTCATAAGAATTTCCTTCTCAGGCTCTACGTCTAGGGAAGTTGGCCTCTTGTAGCATCATTTTTATTCTTTGGAGTCACAGTCAGTCACACTTGGATATTGATATCACCTGGAGCTGATTTTTAAATTCTTACATATAATACATATAATTCTACAACTATAGACTTCATTTCTCTGGCTCTCTATTTTCTCTTCTTGTGTCTAACCCTTGTGTACATCAAAGTGCCTAGTGCATTGATTCTCTACTCTCCTATCAAAGCAAAGATTCTTATTAGTCTCAAATCTTTTGGGCATGTTTTTAAGAGTGGCAGTTTCTGGAAAAAGATATCATGGCTGAGAAAGTAGAGAGTCAGTCAGTGAAGGAGAGGAAGCCTTAACAAGGTGGGTTGACTCTTTATTGCAGTCAACAGGGACTGAAACACAGGAGAGATTGTGAAGATGCTACAGGATTGGGCAGGGTTTTCTTCTCTTGTATGTGGTATAGTTAAGAGTCTGAGCTGACTTGACTACACCTAAGAACAATAAGAAGAAGCCTGACCTTGTTTAATTTTTTATTGATTTCTGAAATCCCTGTCCTAGTGTCATTTTGCTTCATTTTCATGAGAATTCTCCAATTCCACCTTGCTGTAAATTTCCAATTGTTGAAATTCCCATTTCCAGAAGACTCAAGATCAGCCACTGAGGAAATGTATGCAACTGTGTAGATTTCATAGTGGGTGACAAAAAGTTGACCCCAGAACATTCCCAGTCTCCAAGTCGTACCCTGTCAAGCAATCCTTCTATTTCTAAAACCAGCTTTCTTATACATAGAAGTTATTTAAAACCTTTTACATTCTTGAACTTCCCACCCACCACTTCCCACTCTTTCCCAGCAGATAACCTTATCTTCTACTTTGTAGAGAAAATAGATGGCATCACAGAGTGTATTCCTCTGCTTCCTGCCTTCACACCTACAGACTATTCACATCCATTCCCACCCTTTCAAAACTACTTCCCTTAAGTAGAAAAAAGGCCTTTTTTTTTGTTCTGTGATCTAACTGTAAAATCTTTTTCAGCTCAGATTCCCTTACCCTCACCTTTCTTCAAAGATTGAACCCCTTTGAATGCAATCTCTTTCACTTTCCTTTAAAACCTTTTCCTCTCTAGACCTTTTTTCATTAGCTCAGGTTTCTTGCAAGCCTGTCCACCTCTAACAACAGTTCCAAGAAATCCCAGAGGCACAGTAGATTAAGCATTGGGCTGCTAACTCAAGTAGCCCAAACTGAAAGATCAGCAGTTGGAATCGACCAACCACTTCTCAGAGGAAAAAAGAAGGCAGTCTGATTATATGAAGATTCAAAGCTTTGGAAACTACACGGGTCAGTCTATTCTGTTCTGTGGGGTGATTACAAGTCAGAATCAATTCAGTGGCAAAGGAGACTACCTACAGCCCCATCTTTCTCTTTCTCCTCAAAATCAAACTTGACAAAAAATGTATACCATCTGAATTTCACCTTCAAAACTCATTTGAAATGTGCACGTTAGATCCAAGATATCTTGTTGTTGTAAAGGGTTGTTGACTTGACTATAAACAACAGAGCCCTATAAACAACAGAGCTGATCTTTGCCATATCTTTTACCACCTTAAACCTCCACCATATTCAAGTCCACTGTTGCAATCACTTTGTCATTCCAGCTCATTGAGCATCTTCCTCTCTTTCAATGACTCTTTAGTTTTCAAAGACAGCTATGTGAAACTAAACCTTGCAGATATGTTTAAGTAATTCTGCCATCTGGCTGATTTGTGACTTTATCCACCACACCTACTGCCTCATGTTTGCTTCCTTCTCTTCCTTTGTTTTACTCCCCTGATTACACTAAGACCACTTGGTCTGTTTTTCTCAATTTTATAGCTCCCTCTTTCTTTCCCTATGCCTATATTTGCATATCTCTTTCACAATTCCTCTCTCCTTCATCCCAACAAAAGCTCACCGGAAGTTTCCTCTTCCCTTTTTACTGAAAAGATCTAATTCTGATGCATTGATGTTTCACATACAGCTTTAAAGACATGCATCTATCACTTCTCTTGACTCAGAAATTCCACAAACATTAAGATTCTAGCTTATTACAAATAGAATTCCGGGGAGCTCTGGTGGCCTAGTGGCAAGGAGCTGCAACTACAATCCCAGAGGCACACGGTTCGAATCCACCAGATCCTCTGCCGGGAAAAGGAGGGACAATCTCCTCCTGTACCAGTCAGATCTGATTTGACGGTACACTCACACAAAAATTTAAAAAAAAAAAAAAAAGAATTCCTCCTCATTCATTCAAGGCATCTTTTCCTTCTGTGTTCCCAACCAGAGTTCCTTCTATCAGGATGTGACCAAGTCTTGCTGATTCTTTTGGCTTTTTTTGTAACTTAATTTGTTTCCATTTCACTGTCTGAATAGCTGTTATAGCCCTTATCATGTCATACTGCAATCACTCATTTACTAGTCTGTTTTTTTAAGTACCAATGGAATGTTTCTTGTTCTGAGTTTGTTGTATTTTTTTAAACAATTAATTCATTTCTTGGTATCTTTTTGGATGTTGTTGTTATGTGCTTCCAAGTCTACTACCATTCACAGTGACCCTAAGAATAATGAATCTGAATCCTGTTCTAACCTGTGCCAGCCTCATCATCTCTGATATAGTTAAGTCGATTGCTTCTGTCACTTTAACAATCCATCTCAAGGATCTTCTTCTCTCACGCTGACCCTCCACCTTTTCAAGCATGATGTCCTTTTTCAAAGACTTCTCTTAACAACATGCCCAAAGTATGGGTCCAAGTATCTACTTGGATATCTGGTGATTATTTGTAAAAGCAATTCATTAAAATTTCCTCTCTCATTGGCCTAGTAGTAAGGACCTACGTCATCAACCTGAAGGCATGTATTTTGAATCCACCAACTGTTTCTCAGTAAAAACATAGATAATCTCCTCTCATGTGATTTACTGCCTCTGAAAATTCAATGGAAGGTCAACCATGGCTTGTTTCTGACTCAATGGTACATAACAACATATGACAAATCATAGTACTTATTTCTTAAACACTGTGAGTTAAAATAAGTTCAACTGCTCTGACAATAAATATAAAATCTTAGTCACTCAATATTAAAAAATTAAATTCATTGCCATCGAGTCAGTTTCAACTCAAAGCTATGCTCCATTGATTTCCCAGTGTTGTAAATCGTAATGGGAGGAGATTGTCCATCTTTTTCCTGTAGAACTGTGGGTGGACTTGAATTTCTGGAGACATACAATCGTTTGTTGTATCACAGTTTGGTTAGTATCACAATTACATTATATGGACTCTACCAGGTGAAATGTATTTCTCAGTACATTTTAGTTGGGGGTCGAGGGAGCACTGCTCCATAAAATGGTCAGGGAACCAATCTGACAAACTTGTCATCTTTGGACGTAATTTCCAAGTCCCTCTGGCCATCCACTGTAAGTTGGCAGATGGTGAAATAGAGAGAATGGAGGATTATGTTAAAAGGATTTTATGGATCAGATTTCAAGGCAGTTCACAATGCTCCTACCTTGATACTGGTAGCTTGCATTAGGTCGGTGGCCCAGAAAAAATGGAATAGAAAAGATAGCCCCTGGCTAGGCTTGCGCATCTCAGCATGCATCATTGGAAAGCCTTCAGCCTTCTTTACTGCTCTCACTTTGTCACATTTCATTCTTGTTGAGTTTCAATCCTTCAAAACCATATAGAGACTGGTTCTGTCTCCTTCTGAGCTTCCTGGAGGGTTCCAGATTCCACTTTCATGTGCCTCAGTTTCCATGAAAGAATATGAAAATGATTGTTGATCTTGAAAGTTCGCTGATGTCCCAAGTCAGTACCCACATAGCTCTATGGCTCTCTATTTTTATACAAATCAATTTCTGAGCTGGAATCAAGCCTTAGCTTATTTACTGCATTTTCTCCTGTAGGCAAAATACATTCTTATCCACAGGGCCCTGGAATTTAGGTCATCTGCTTGTGTCTGGCAGAATCAGGTGGTGATGCCAAATTTCTTATTTCTCATTTCTTTTTCAGATCTTCCATGATGTGGATTCTGTCTAAAATTTCAGGCTTGATTTTTCACCTCATCTTCCTCCCATGGCTTTCATGAATAATTCATATGCTATCAAACTCTCAGCTCTTCTAAGTTTCTTTGTCATGGTGCATGTTGCTACTTTTACCTGCTGCATCTTACCTGGGGTCTTGGGTTCTTCAATAAACTTGAACTCCCCACATAAGATCATTATTGGAAAGATAGAAGGATAGCTCATAAAACATGTATAGGGGGATAGGGTGGAAGTAGAGGGATGGGGATGAGTAGGAGGGAAATCACAGGGTTGCACAATCTGGTGGATGAAAGGAGGAGTAAAGAAAATGGGAAAGATCCAGTGGTGACCTGAAAAGATGGGGTAATGGTGGACATAGTCCAATGGTGGTTAATTTTATAAAACACAATGTATGGTCTTTGGAGAAAGATATCATGCTTAGAAAGGTCAAGGAACAACACAGAAGAGGTAGACCTCAGATGAGATGAACTGACACAATAACTGGGGTAATGAGGGCAGGTGTTTCAGAGACAGTGAGATTGGCTCAGGATAGAGCAGGGTTCAGAGCTATTGTGAGGACGGTTGCTATGAGTGAATCATAAGCAACTCAATGGCATATAATAACAACATGAAACAATGTCAATGAAGGAAAGTGTGGGGTTGGAATCTGCATTAAAAATAAACTTAAAAAATCCACCCCACAAAATTTGAACTAATTGTCAGAATATACCCATAGATGACCGTCCTGCAGGTTTTTGGAGGCTGTAGATCACATGGAGGTGGGGGCTGGATTGGGGCCTGGGGACTGAAATGTCCCTCCGACTGGCTGGATGGCTGGTGTCTTGATGGTGGCTCATCTTGATGGCAGTCAGGCAAGAGAAGTTTCTAGAGTTCTTTTTGTTGTGTGTTACTGTTCTTCCCCCCCCCCAATAGTGGGTGGCTCTTGAGCCTTAGACTAAGGATAAGCATGGAGCCCTGCTTGAGGGTATGGCTTTAACATCCTGTTAATTTTTTAATTTTAGAAGATTATTCTTTAAAAGACATAGCAAACAGTTGTCTATTGGCTATACTGAACAGCTTGGAGTTGCTGTGATGCTGAACACTATTCCATAAGCATGTTAAAATACTAAAATGGTTACCTATTATGTACAATAGTTGGATGAGCTTCCAGATTGAGTCATGTTGGGAAGAAGGAGTGGCATCCACTTCCTAAGATAGATGCCTCTGGAAACTCTACAAACCCTTACAAATGTACAGAAATTATGTTAATTATAAAACAGAGTTCAGGTCTTTTGTGCACAGCTTACTCTAAGTCATATTTGACTACACAATACTTAACCACTGCTAAATGAGACTAGTGCTGTTATATCTGGAGGAACATTCTTCCACTTTGCACATCACTTTTTCACCTTGGTTTGCTGTGATGCTGAACCTTGTGTCATGAGAATATTAGTTACTATAATGGTTTCCCATTGTGGACAGTGTTTGGTAGAGCTCCCAGTTGTAAAACAGGTTTGGAAGCAGGAGTGGCATCTACTTCCTAAACCACATGCCTATGAAAACTCTATAAACTTGGAGAAACAATAATAGCTATGGAAAGGCATTAGGTCTTTTGTTCATAGAGTTGCTGTAAGTTGTGTTTGACTTAAGAGCAAACAACAACAACAACAAATCACATGGGAGATGGTCCATCTTTCTTCTGAGAAATTGCTGGTGGATTCAAACTGCTAGAGAGTCAACACCTATTATGGGTTAGCAGAAAACTCCTTATCAATTTTGCTACTAGAGCTTCTCTCTTAATTTTGTAGTATTTCTGAAACAGAAATACCTCAAGTTGGTGGTTATGAAGAATGAATATCTATATCCTCATCATTAAGGAAAGTATGAGTCCAAATTCAGGGCACTGCCTCTACAGAAGGGTTTCTTTCCATTGTGTCTTTGAAAGATCTCTTTCAGATTCTATAGGTCCAGCCTTCTTTTGCTTCCTGGTGATTCTCTCTCTCTCTCTCTCTCACACACACACACACACACACACACACACACACACACACAAACAAATCTATCTATCTATCTTTTATCATCTTCCTCCAAGTGGGCTTGCTTCTCTGAGCATAAGATGATCTTTTTGGAATCTCAAATGTGAATGGCCTTAAGAAGCATCCCACATTTCTATGGCCTCATTCACACGACAAAGAAAACTTTCTTTTCAATGAATTGCATCCACAAATGTAGGAGATAATGTTTCACTCAATACCTTTGTTGGACATAATTCAGTGACAGACCTGGGATCCATCAGCAATCTCCTAAACCTTCAGCACTGTGCCTGCAGGTTCCCTCTTCCACAGCATGCTCCCTGAAGCTCGGCAGAAAAGTCAGTTCCTCACTTTTCTGTAGTTCTCTTAGTCATTTGTACATTCACATGACAGCATTCATCAATTATGGATTCATCTTCTTCACCCATCCCCAACCCACTCTGGACTGTGAGTGCTTTATGAGTTAGGGGTTAGGATTTTTGTTTTGTTTTCTATTTTGAGTCCTCTGTACTCTGCTCAACAATCACATTGCATTCACAAGTCATAATACCCTTGGCTGAATCAGCTCAAATCAACCATTTTTTTAAAGGAAGAAACTTAGCAACCAGCAAACAAACTCAACTGTTATTTGAAGGAAGAGCAGGTGGAACATGCTGAGGCCCAGATAATTTACGTAACTGAAATTTGCCGAGCTTGTTGGCAATATCTTGGGGACTTTCAGAAGACTGCCTTGCCCTCAAATAGATTCCAACTTGAGTAAATCTTTTGCATGTCAAATTAGAATAGTGTTTCATAGTGGTTTCAATGACTGATTTGTCCAAAAGTAGATTTCCAAATCTTTCCTCTGAAATACCTCAATTGTTATTGTGTGTCATTGAGTCAGAATTGACCCAATTGCTGACTCTCTAGCAGGTATTCAAAAGCTGTAAATCACATGGGAGGAGACTTCCTGTCTTTCTTCCATGGAGCAGTTGGTGGCTTTGAACTGTATGCCTTTGGGTTGGCAATACAACTACTTACTCCAGGCCATCCCTCTGTCATGGTTGTTGTGTACCACTAAGTTAGAACCAACCCATAGATGATGCTCCAGTGGGTTTTCAGAGGCAGGAAATCACACGGGAAGAGATTGCCTTCTTTCTCCTGAGGAGCAGCTGGTGAATTCGAATAAAGTACCTCTGTGTTGGCAGTGCAATTCCTTGCCACTAAGCTATCAGAGTTCCTCATGTCATACCTCTAAGTAAAGTCAAATACTCAACCAAAGCAAAGCACGTTAACCATTTGCTTAGGGACTTCACTCTGGCTCAATTTCAGACTACCTCCTTGGCTCTTTAGAGAATTGTGTTCTTTTCTTGATAAACAATATTGTGGTAGACTTTTCTCGTTAGCATGTTGTCTTCAGACACTGGCAAGATCTGGCCAACGACAGACCTTGTACTAGAAGGCCCAAATCAGTAATTTCTCCTCTCAACTTGCAGACATGTCTGCATACAACAAAGCTGTGAAAGGAGGTTTCTCTTCAAACCATGCCTCAGAATGGGCACTATGTCCCTTCTATGCAATTCCATTTCTGGAGGAGCAGCGGGGACCAGTGTAATGTCTTGTAAAAAGTTCACCGACCAGATGGACATAGCAGGCACAGCACAGGGAACTCAGAAGATACTTCTCAAGTGTCCTGAGTTGGCTTGCTTCCACAGTCTAATCTGACTCTGGCCAGGGCGTGCGTGGGTGGAGAGCAGGGCTGGAGATTGATCCAAACAGTAAGTAAAAACAACTGTGAAGGGAAACTGGCCCTCTGACCCACACGGCTTCATGCTCACATTGCGTCTGTCTTTTTATTCTGGCTTCCTCTCATCTGTTTTTTTGGTGGATGACTCACTGAGGCCAGCTGTTGTGGTTGTTGTTAGGTGCCGTCCGTTTGGCTCCTACACATAGTGACTCCTTGTATAACAGAACAAAACACTGTCTGATCCTGCGCCATCCTCACAGCTGCTGCTCTGTTTGAGCCCATTGGCACAATCCCTTTGTCCAGCTATCTTGTTGAGGGCCTTCCTCTTTTTCATTAACCTGTACTGACCATGATGTCCTTCTCTGGTTACTATTCCCTGTGGCATCACACTCCAAGTATATGAGGTGAAGCCCACCAGCCGTGGGGCATTCCTCTGTTGCTTCTTTGAAGACACAATTGTTTGCTTTCTTTTTTGTTTCCTATCTTTGTCATTAAAGTCATATCACAAAGGCATTGATTCCTCTTCAATTTGCTTTATTTATTATCCATTTTTCAAATTAATATGGGATGATACAAAAGTCATGGCTTGGGTCAGTTGTGCCTTAGCCATCAGGTGAAATCTTTGCCCTTTAACACTTTAAAGAATTATTTAGCTTCAGATTTACTCAGTTGTTGTTGTTGTTGTTGTTGTTGTTGTTGTTGTTATGTGCCATCAAGTCGTTTGCGACTCATGGAAATCCTATGTACAACAGCCCTAAACCATGCTCTATCCTGTGCCAATCTCATTGCCTCTGACAAACCCATCCCGAGTACCCCAGGCACTGAATCAATCCACCTCATAGAGGGTCTTCCCCTCCTGCGCTGTCCCTCCACTCTACCCAGCATGATGTCC
>NW_006399759.1:24807696-24809262 GCF_000299155.1 Elephantulus edwardii | reverse complement strand
ATCGTCCACCAATCCTAACGCCACGCTTCTCCTCATAGAGCCCAGCCTCCCGGATAATCTGCTCTGCATACAGGATGAAAAGGTATGGAGACAGAACACATCCCTGACGTACACCCTTCCCAATTTTGAACCATGCAGTGTTTCCCTGCTCTGTTCTGACGACTGCCTCTTGGTCCAAGTATAGGTTTCGCATTAGCGCGATTAAATGTTCTGGGATTCCCCTTCTTCTCAGAGGCAGCCACAGTTTGTTATGATCCACACACTCAAATGCCTTTGCATAATCAATGAAACACAGGTAGATATTCTTCTGGTATTCTCTGCTTTCAGCTAAGATCCATCTAACATCAGCTACAATATCCCTAGTAGTACCACGACCCCTTCTAAACCCAGCCTGGACTTCTGGCAGTTCTCTGCTGATGTACTGTTCCAGTCTTTTTTGGAAGATTGACTCAGTACGATACATAATTTGATTTCTTGACTGCTATTTCTGCAAATTCATTGTGGATCTAAATAAAATGATGTTCTTTAAAACGCAATCTCTTATCCATGTTGTTGTTGTGTGCTGTTGAGTTGGAATTGACACATAGTTGACCCTCCCGTGGGTTTTCAGAGGTTGTTAACTGCACAGGAGGAGATTGCCCATCTTTCTACTGCAGAGCAGCTGGTGGATTTGAACTGCATGACTTTGGTATTGCAGTGCAGCTTCTTACCACTAGGCCACTAGTCCAGTTAGGAGGACTTTTTTTTCTATATCTATCTATCTATCTATCTATCTATCTATCTATCTATCCATCCATCTATTTGTTTTTCTTTCTGTGGAGGATTCTTTTGTTTCCTGTGGAGAAAAAGTCCTTACTGGAAGCTTATGTCTTTGGTCTTCTTTGCTAAGTGCTTCAAATTCTATTCATAATCGGCAAGCAAGAGGTATATCCAAGGTTGTTAATGATTTGATCATCTGATAGCATTTTTCTTGTTTCCATCAATATTTTTAATACAGCTTAGATACCTTGCATCAATACCTTTGGTTTCATGTCATATGCTACCTCCTAAAATGGTTCAACCAGACCAATTCTTCTTGGTACGATGACTTTTTAACTGCTTCCTGCAGCATTCAATATTTTCCCTGTAAAATATTTTGTTACGGTAACTTGTGACTTGAACTTATTCTTAAGTTCTTTCAACTTGATAAATGCCATGTTTGTTCTTCATTTTTGGTTTCCTAACTCAAGATCTTTGTACATTACATTTTAATAATTCTGTCTTGAATGTTCCTTTGAAATCATCTGTGATTTCATCATTCCTTCCGTTTTACTTTAGCGACTTGACTTTATAGAAAAAGCATCTCTCCCAACATCTGCTTGGTCTCTCCTATTCCTTTGTTTTTATAATAAACTTTTGTTGTTTTTTTCTCTTCATATTTGATATTCTTAATGTCATCCTACAAGTCCTCTGGTCTTTGGTTATTAGTATTTAATGTATCAAATCTGATTTTAGTATATGTTGGCTTTCTCTACCGTGACAAAAAGAATACAGAGCCAGAACTAAGAGAAACAATACCTTTCACAA
>NW_006399759.1:24786942-24805520 GCF_000299155.1 Elephantulus edwardii | reverse complement strand
AAAAATGTATCAAATCTAATTTGAGATTCAAATGAAGTATACCCAAGATCATATTTTGGCTCTTGTAAAACTGTTTTCCTTTTTGTCGTCTTCAAGTTGTGTATGTATTTTGTTTCACAGTCACTTTCTGGTTATAATCTAACTGATGATAGTGAGCTTCACCACTGTCTATTTGCAAAGAGAGTAGATTTGATGTTTTGTGTATTCTATCTGAAGGGTCCATGTGTAAATCACTATGTTGTTTAAAAGAGTATTCCCAACAAATAGATGATTCATCTTGCAAAATGATACAACCTCTTGCATCATCTCCACCAACAAGGTCATGTTCTCCAATTACTGTTCCTTCTTTGTTTCTAACTTTAAAATTTAAAAAAAATTTAAAAAAATTTCATGTACCAGTAATTAACAATACAACTTGATTGGATATGTTATCAATTCCATATTGTAGAAATAGCTAAAAATTTTATCATATTTTTACATTAGTGGTTGCTGTATAAGTTTGCAAAACAGTGACATGAACTTATCTTCCTTGTATGTGGACGGATGTTATCCTATCATTAACTGTGTTGTACTTCAAGAAATATCTTGACACATTTTTTTACAGTGGATACAGTGGCATTTCATTTCAATTTGCCAATCCTAATAGGAGACTATATGGGTATCCTACCCAAAATAGCCAATACTAATTTATTTCAGCTCATTTTATTATTGTGCACATTTCATCTTGACAGCTTTCCATTTTCTTTGAGTCACCCTTTGTTTAGTGCATTTTCTCAATATTCTTCTTCTTTTTTTTTAAATTTCCTTCCAACCTAGGATCCTCCAGTACTTTGTTACAGTGCTTTGCTGCTCTTTGTTAAGTTTTTATTGGTTCTCTTTTAAATACATAGACTTCCAGGTCTTTTGGTCTAGTCTATTTTAGTTTGTAAACTGCTGAAATCTACCCACCATGGTTGACCATCTGGTACTTGAGTTACATAGCTTCTAGCATCACAGCAATATCCAAACCTCTACAGTAGAGCAGCTGATGAGGCCAGCAACTCCTACGGAAGGGTGCTGATGCTGCACACCCAGCCTGAGCTTCGACAACCCTGAGTCATGGTAAACATGCAATTTCAGACTATTTCATCAGGAAAAACGAGTGAATGAAGAAACAGGAAGGCAAGAGCTTTAAATATCCTCCATGGTTACTGAAATCGCATACTAATTATCACATAAATTGCATCTAGCAGATTTTTATACTGTGATT
The DNA here is from genome assembly GCF_000299155.1 of Elephantulus edwardii. Lineage (NCBI taxonomy): Eukaryota > Metazoa > Chordata > Mammalia > Macroscelidea > Macroscelididae > Elephantulus > Elephantulus edwardii. Next base: position 24,804,271 of record NW_006399759.1, on the reverse strand, counting down.
TTATTTAAAAAGATGAATTTTTCATACTAATTACAACACTTATAATTTTTGTGTGTGTGTGTATATGGATCTGTGCCAAGAAATGGCAGCACTTTCAGCAGGCAATGCCTACCTGACTGTGTAGCACAGCCCTGAGTCAAGCTTCATCATCTTTCTGCATGGACAGCAGCACACTGTGGCACTTCTACCTGGCACCCTGGCTGTGATTACATCCAACAAAGTGAGACAGTACCACAATACTATAACTCTTTGATGGCAACTTAATGCTTTCAGAATAATGCTAAGATCCTCCCAAGACACAATTTTCCAGTTCTTATTCTCTATGCAGTACCCCTGCTTCTGCCCTTTATGGGCAAAGATAACAATGGAAGTCCACATGTGAGGACTTTTGGGATCAAGCTTCAGTGTGGTATTGCTCCCATGCTTATTTCTGATTACAGGAACATAGGCTAATGGTTTTGCACAAAGTAAAGGGAGTGAAAAATGTGACCCTTGGCTAGGTTTTCAATTCTCAGTAACAGGTGCCTTTACAAGACAGTCTCTGCCACTTCTTTGAAAATGGAAATGTCCTTTTTACTAAAATATTCACACAGTACTCCATTCCAAACTCCATATGTCTTTCATGACCTATGTCTTTGGCCCCACCGCTTCTCTACCTGGAGCCTTTAACCTCACAGCCTTTGAGATTCAATGCCTCTGCTATGACCGTTCTAGCCATCCCTTCTACCTGTCACAATTAGAATGAGGCCCTTGCTGAAGCGTCTGTCTCTCTTCTGCCTTACTGCCTGCAGCATTCTATTTTCGTTGTACATGTATTTGTCTGTCTGCTCACCGGTTGGTACATTCCTGGAGACGTACATTGGCTCAACCTTGGGATACAGACCCAGACAAAGAGCTCAGAGACAGAGAACAAAGCCTGGGGAAAATGGTCTCCATCGAGTCCTCTCAGAGCCCCTTCCTGCCTTTGCCCGTGCAACATGCAGGCAGGGCTCACAGCCAAAGTTTCTGGGTCAAAGAAACAACTGTGCCGTGTGTGACCTCTTAAAAAATGAAGATTGCAACATCCTCTAGGCCTTAAGGTCAGGACTGTGGGAGGACTCTGAACATGGTAATGGAGGGGTAGAGAAGGGGCCATGGGTGGGGACATGGGAACTTGGAGAGCACTGAGGGAGTCAGGCTCAGCCTCCAGGATGTTACTCTCCTCAGCTTCCTTCCCACGTTTCTCTTGTCCCTGTACTTGATTTATGTGTCAACTGCTTCTGGTCTCTTGGGAATCAGCAACCTCATGTATTTAGTAAACATCAGCCTGAGTTCTATTTGTCTATGTGCCATCAAGCTTTCAAGGGCATTCAAATGACCTGTTTAGCTACTTTGCACGGTACCTTGGAGAGTGGTGCCACCTGGTGGTGAAAAAGAGTCAAGAACTGAATCTTCAGGTTGGAGAAAGCGTAGTAGACTCTGTGGTCCCGCTTGAGTGTTACATTAAATCCGACTGCCCCTGAGTTGTTGGTTCAAAGATGACAGCGTTGAATGTGGGTGGTCCCGCTTGAGTGTTACATTAAATCTGACTGCCCCTGAGTTGTTGGTTCAAAGATGACAGTGTTGAATGTGGTATATATCTTTACAGCTGGAGACAGCTGGCCAACTTTTCGTGTGTGTGTGTGTGTGTGTGTGTGTGTGAGATAGCTGAGTGAGGATGCTGAAAATTTATGCTTCTAGAATCTGAAAACTGCAGGGTAACTTGAAACCAAAGAATTCCATCCCATTCATTTCTTTCACTAACACCTAAAGATACTCAACGTCATGTGACGTGGATTAGAAAGGACAAAAACTGACTCAAATCAGAATTTTCAACCCCTGAGATATTCCTCTATTTTAGCACTTTAGAATATTTCTCTCTTAAGTCCTAGTCTGTATGGATCTCCTCCCTCCTTCTGCAATATCTGTGCATCGGAGTTCAAGTTCAGTCACTCTTCCTCCAGGAAGTCTTCCCTTAGTGGTAAGAATTCTCTCCTCAGAAGTCATGGAGTCAGTCAGCACCACTCCCCTACTAGTCTTTTAGTCTGATTTGCAATTTTTTGTGATGCTGGAAGCTATGCAACCTGTATTTAAAATACCATCCGAATACTCATGCTGAAGATGTTCCCCTGGAGCTTCCAGACTAAGGCAGGCAAGGAGGCAGACCTGATTGTCCCCTTCTAAAATAATGAGCTTTTGACAATGTTAAGAATTACAGATAAATATTGTCTGATACAGTTTCAGAAGATGAGCCCCTCAGGTTGGAAGGTACTCAACACATGAATGGATGGTGTAATACAGTTAACAGCAAATAAAGAACATTTGATAATATTACACAACTCAAAAAGAAGAAAAAGAAGTGCAGACATTAATTTATATTTAGAATGTGAAAAGTATAAAATATGTATTTTGGAAAATGGGAAGTTGTAAAAACTAATTAGAACATGTAAAGATATCTGATGTATTAGTGAACTGAAATAGGATGTTATTGGTCACTTAGAATCAGAAAATGGTATGGTATGGTATGGTATGGTATGGTATGGTATGGTATGGTATGGTATGGTATGGTATGGTAAGGTATGGTATAGGGTGTTTCAAATGATAAATTGAAGAAACATCATTAATTGTCAAAATGAGCATTTCAAGTTCGATCTTGAAGCATGTCACTATTGGTTATGGAATAATACCTATGCATATACAAGGAGGACCTACTAATCTGATTATTAGTAGAATCTAAGCATTAATAACTAAAGTTAAAGATTAAATTGATAATTTCTATTAACTACTGCATTCTAAAATTAATGTAATCCAAGATGCATTGACACTAATTGTTGATCAGAATGTGAATATTGGAAACAAAAGAAGAGAGTTGGTGGTTGGAAAATATGATGTAGTGATATAGAGGAGATGGGAAATTGTTTTAGAAAATGTTGTTAAGACCCACAGCTTTTCTCTATGCATACTTATGTGGCTAGTTGGTTAACAACATAAATTATAATTGTTACTTGGGTCTCACTAAATGAATATATAGGAATCAAATCAACTACATGTGTGGAATGAGACTGTGGAAAAGTTCAATATCTTAAGTCAGAACAAGATCAGGAACCAGCGGTGCAACAGGCCATCACTGTGGCATATGTAAGTTCAAATTGAAGCTGAAGAAAAAGTAAAACAGTGCAAAGGAGTCAAAATAGGCCCTTGAGTATATCTCACCTGAATTTAGAGATAATTTAAAAAATAGATTTGATGCATGAATGACTGAAGACCAGATTAGCTATGGAATGACATAGAAGTCATCATTCATGTTTAAAGCAAAAGACCACTAGAAAGAAATAAAGAAAAACCAAAATAAATACCAGAAGAGACTCTGACACTTGTTTTAGAACATAAAGAATTTAAAGTGGATAAAAGAAATTATGATATCAAGAACTGAAAAGAAGATTTCAAAGGGCAGCTTATTAAGACAAAGCAAAGTATTATAATGAAATGTGGAAGAACATAGAGTTAGAAAATAAAGAGTTTGGCATTTTCCAATGAAAGAAATGAAGAACTTATTCAAACGTTAGACTGAAAACGGAAAGATTCTATGGGCACAATATTGAATGAGGTGGTTGTTGTTGTTTTTATGTGCTGTCGAGTTGCTTGTGACCATAGCGACCCTATGTACAACAGCTCTAAACTCTGCTCTGTCCTGTGCCAATCTCATTGTCTCCGACACACCCATTCCAATTATCCCAGTCACCGAATCAATCCACCTCTCAGAGGGCCTTCCCCTCCTGCGCTTGCCCTCCACCCTCCCAAGCATGATGTCCTTCTCCGAGGACTGGTCCCTCCTTACAACATGACCAAAGTATGTCAGACAAAGTTTCAGAATCCTTGCCTCCAAGGAGCAGCCAGGTTTAACCCTGAATCTGTTTTCTTAGCAGTCCATGGTACCCTCAGCACTCTTCTCCAACACCAAAGCTCAAAACCATCAATTCTCCTTCTATCCTCCCTGGTCATTGTCCAGCTCTCTGATGCATAACAAGTGATTGCAAAGACCATGGCCTGTACCAGACTCACCTTAGTCTCCAGAGCAATGAAAAATGATGGAAGGAATACAGAGTAGTACTAAAAGCTGATTCTCATTTTGTGAAAGATAAGATCAAATACCAAAAATAATGAAAAGTCTAAACTGTACTGAAGGTACTGGAAGAAAATAAAGCTGTAGGAAGTAACAGACCTCTACTTAAGTAGTTTTAACAAATAGGTACAGTACTGGGCATATGTATTCATCCACACAAAGAAATTTCGTAGTACTAGCTACTTGGTCAGTTGATGAGAAGAAATTCACATCTGTGCTATTCCAAAGAAAGAATACAACAAAAAACTGAGATTGTAAAACAATATCCTTAATATGACACCCTAATAATATCTTACTGAAGAGAATTAAAAATAACTTGAACAGCAATCACTGACACAAATCCAAGCTGTATTGGGAAGAGGCATAGGACAGGGTATATCATTGCAGTAAGATGCTTGCCTATATTTTACTGACTATATAAATGTAAGTGAGATAGTAGTAGAGGTAGAACTTAAATTGGAAGTCACTCAAAAATAAGGAAAATAGCTACAAACATCCAGTAATAATTGGAATGTGGAATGTAAGAAGTAGGAAAATTGAAAGGTGTCAAAAGTATAATGAAGTGCTTAAAGATAACATTCTACTCATGAGTGAGCTGAGATGAGCTGATACTGGCCATTTTGAATCATATAATCATATACCTATTATGTCAGGAATGAAAAATCGAGCAAGAATGGTGTTGTAATCATAATTAAAAAGACTGTTTCAAAATCAGTGCTAAAATAAAATGTTGTAAGTGATAGGATACTATCCATATGTATGCAAGGAAAACTTGTTAACACAATGCTGTTATTATTTACCTTTAAATTGGAACTGACCCAAAGATGACCTTCCAGAGGGTTTTCAGAGACAGTAAAACACCATGGACCACCAAGAAAACAAATAGGTCTGTCTTAGAGAGGGTGAAGCCAAGTTTCTCCTTGGAGGCTAGGATTTTGAAGGTCTGTGCCACATACTTAGGGCATGTGGCAGGGGAGACTGGCCTTTGGAGAAGGACGTCATGCTTGGAATGGGGAGGAACAAAGTAGGAGAGGAAGACCTCAGATAAGATGGATTGATACAGTGACTGGGGCAATTCTATATCGGAGTCAGTGAGACTGACTTAGGACAGGGCAGGCTTCAGAGTTATTGTACATAGGGTCACTATGAGTCGCAGCTGACTTGACAGTACATAACATCAACAAATCACCAGGAAGGAGATTGGCTATCCTTCTCCCATTATAAGCCAAAGATGAAGGAGTTGAGGAATTTTACCAATGTTTGCAATCTAAAATTGATCAATAATGTGCTTGTTGTTGTTGTTAAGTGCTGTTGAGTCATAGACGGCTCATAGCAACCCTATGAACAAAAGACCTGAACACTTGTATAACTTTCATCCTTTCTCCAGATTCATAGGGTCTCCAGAGGCAAGCTATCTCATAAGAGGATGCCACTCCTGTTTGTAAGCTTGTTTTACTTGGGGAGCTCCACCAAACACTGTCCACCATGGGTAACCATTATCACATTTGACACATCAGTGTCACAGTGTTCAGCATCACAGCAACCACGAGTTACCTCTGCACAGCACATGGACAGACCAGTGCTATACACTTAGAAGAATGTTAGAACAAAACCAAAACCAGGCTTGAGGGCTGCAGATTAAAATCACCCACCTTTGGCTTGGTAGCATCACTTTCTGTTCACTAGGCCAACTGTTGTTGTAATTATGTGATTACGATGTATTAATAACAATTGGTGACTGGAATAGAAAAGGTGGAAACAAAGAAGAAGGACCAGCGGTCAGGAAATATGGACTCAGTTACAGAACTGAAACTTGATGTCAAATGTTTGAATTTTGTATAGTTGATTATAAATACCTTTTTAGAAAAACATAAATGGTGACTATATACACGGACTTTACTAATGGAACACACAGGTATCAGACTACATTTGTGGAAAGAATCATTGGAAAAACTCCAAGTTGGTAATAAAAATGAGACCAGTCAAGTGTTGACTATAGAACAAACCATCAATTACTCATGTTCAAGTTTAAAATGATGCTAAACAAAATCAAAACAAATCTTTGGGGGTTAAAATATGATCTTGAGTCAATCCCATCTGAATTTAAAAAGCACGTGTCATGTCTGTGCTTACAGCCAAAGCTGGATGCTCAGGTTCAGGGGTCAATTGAAAAAAAGCAAGAGCTGAAGGAATCTTAGACATCCCTTTATTCTGCCCCTCACAGACTACAGGGAGTTACGATCCACATGGGAGCTCTCCCACCCACGAAGGTCTTATAATGCTGAGAATAAAGATGACATCCTGCTACACTTGCCCAGAAATCACTCACCTTTTTCACTCTATGCACATGCTCAGTTACACTGAGCTTTACATAATACTGATTCAGCTATGTTTACTCAAACATGGCAGTGGTTTAGCTTAAAACTCATTGTCGTGTATATAAGCAAATTAAGGTACCAAAATCTTCCTGTAGTGTATATACAGCATCTTAAGTGTAAGTTTGAGGCTTTGAATACTAATGAGTTAAGGATATCATCCTTGAAGAAAACGAAAGGTCATTACAAAGACAGAGGAGAAATAACAGACCAAAATAGATATTAGAAGAGTATCTGAAAATTACACTACTATGACTAGAAGCCAACAGAGTGTAAAGAAATGCCAAAGTAATGATGGACAGTAAATTTCAAAGGGCAGCTTGAGAAGACAAACCAAAGTAGTATAATGAAATGTACAAAGAACCGGAGTCAGAAAATAAAAAAGGAAGAATTCGCTTGACATTTCTCAAACTGAAGGAACTGAAAGCCAAGTTCAAGTTTTGAGTTACAGTACTGAAGGACGCTTTTGGAAAGATCTCAAATGATCCAGGACTCTTTAAAAGAAGGAGGCAATATACAGAGTCACTGTGCCACAGTTGATTGACACAGAACCCTTCCTAGGAGATCTCCCTCTGCCATAACATCTATCTTACTCCATAAATCCCTCGGCTGCCTTGTATTCTTGTTTTGTTTTTTATTTTATATTGGTTTGCTCACAAAGTTCATATACACTGTGTTTACATTATTCTTCATTCACATTGTGTTTCATTCAATTATTCCCATGCATTATGCTTTATAAAATCAGTCACCATTGGGCCTTGCCCATCATTACCCAATCTTTTCATGTCCCTGCTGGATACTTCTGATCTCCTCTGACAGTCCATAGGATATTCAACATTTCTCCAACACCTCAGTTCAAAGACATCAATTTTCTTCTGTCATCCATATTTGTACTTAGATGCATAGCAAATGAAAAGACATTAATATACATTTTACTGGAAACTCAAATTTCTCCTCAGATTGAATTTCTAAATTGCCTCATAAAAATATTTATTCCCATGGCCATTTGAATCACTTATGATGCATGTGAGACATGGACAATTAATAAAGATGGCAGAAGAAGTATTGATCCCTTTGAGCTGTGGTATAAGAGATGAGTACTGATTATCCATCCCATGGACTGCCAAAAGAAGGAACAAATATGTCTTGGAGAGTGCAACTGGAGTGTTCCTTGGAGGCAAAAATGACAACATTTCATCTCACATATTTCAGGTACATTATTAGGATAGATTCTTCCTTGGAAAGAGACTTAATACTTGGAAAGGTGGAAGGTCAGTGAAAGAGAGGAAGAACCTCAGTGAGATGAATTGACTTAGGACTACAGCAATGGTCTCAAGTATGTCAAAGATGGTGAGGATGACAGGATAGAGTTCAGGTCTGTTGTTCACAGGATAGCTATGAGTTGTAACTGACTTGGCAGCACCTAACAACAACAGTGATTTAGAGAGAATTAAACCTCAAGTTTTTCAAAGCCCTGATCATTATGACAAAATTATCAATAATGAAAAGAACTGGATTAAGTGAGTCTGTAAAAAATGAACATGTTGATGTCTTTTACATGAGATTTTTGAAAAAATTTTTTAAATTTTTTATTATTTGTGTGTGTGTACTGTCAAATCAGATCTGACTGGTAGAGAAGGAGATTGTTCCTCCTTCTCCAGCAGAACATCTGATGGATTTGAACCGCATGCCTCTGGGATTGCAGTGCAGCTTCTTGCCACTAGGCCACCAGAGCTCACCAAGATTTTTTAGTGTACAGGATAGAGAGTGCTGGAAAAACTACATCAAAGATTTGTTATTGCAGAAGGGAGCTGATGTTTGCCTCAGTCACTGTGGGAAAGGTCGTGATCTTTCCAAGGGTAATAATTTCATGAGGAAGTCAATATTATACAACAGGATCATCCCTAAATATTAAGATGAGTCTCCTGGGTGATATTAATAATCTAGAATCAATCTAAGACCATAGATCTTTTCTTTTTTTTTTTAAACCTTAGAGTCTGGTTTTAAGGGGGAACTATCCTACTAAAAACATTTAAAGACCAGAAAATAAGCTATTTATTCTAAAAAATGAAATGTCTTTTTTTATTGACATAGAAAATTAAGTTAAAAAATTAAAACTGTCACTTGTGATAGAATATTATAGAAATTCTCGCTGTTTTATTAATTCATTTTACACAGCAAATACAATTTTATATCTATATTTTTAAACGTCTTAATTTAGATTACTGCTTCCAATTCAATATTCATTTAAAATAATAATAATATCTTAGGTATATTCTATTGTCCAGTAGGCTTATACTTTATAAAGCTTATTTTTATCTTATTTAAAGATGTACAGTACATGGATTTTTAAATAGTTTTAAAAGAGTTTATAACACAAAGCATATTCTTTTCTCTACTAGAACCTAATCCCCTTCTTTGTAGGTTATTATTACTAACAGTGAATGAGATGCTAAAAATCAAGTTGGCTTCATTTTCAACAGAAGCACCAACTGAGAGCAGTACTAAGAGTGCAGAACTCATCTTTCCTGACACCTGCAGGTGCGAGACAGCCTGAGTGAAGGGCTGTGAAGCCATACAAAACAGTGAGAGTGGCATGTGAAGAGAGATGTGGGGATGCTGTTAGCTTCCCTCTTTCTCCCAGGTTACTCAAGCAAGGAGAGGGGATTCTTTTTTCCTCCACTATAAATGTAAAACAAAAACCTTATGGTCTTTTGAGTTCCCTGAAACTTGATGAACTTTGAGGGACCAGGAGTTTAAAACATGCCTGCGAAATTTAATTAAAGCCTGCACCTTGGTCTCAATACAACAGAGAAACACAGGGCTGGTCTGGGAGCTAGAGATGTTACACCACTGTGGCATTTCGTCAGTGGACCCATGGAATGGAAGAAGGGTTCTGAAGTCTCTTGACAGGATCCAGATACAGGAAGAATGTGTTGAAGTGATGTTAAGATAACATGACTCCAAAATGGATGTCAGAAAAGACTCTAAAGATTACACTGGAATGTCACGAAGCCAAATCTAAAGGAAAACATGTTGAAATAAAAGAGCTGAACAGATGGTTTCAAAGGGCAGCTCTGGAGGACAAATCAAAGTATTCTAATGGAATGTGCAGAGAGCTGGAATTGGAGAATAAAAAGGGAAGTACTTGCTCTGCATTTCTCAAGCTGAAAGAACTGAAATTCAAATTTAGGCCTTGTGTAGCAATGATGAAAAATTCTATGCACAATATATTGAATGGCACAGAAAACAACAAAAAAAGATGAAGGGAATACACAGAGTCACTGTACCAGAAAGAATTGATTGACACTGAAAAATATCAGGAAGTACCATGTGAACACGAGCCAATGGCAATGAAAGAGGAAGTAGAAGCTACATTGAAGGCACTGGCAAAAATTAAGACCCCAGGAATTGATGGAATACCAATTGACTTGTTTCAAATAAAAGATGCAGCTTTGGATGCACTGACCAGTCTATGCCAGGAAATTTGGAGGACTGCTGCCTGGCCAACAGATTGGAAGAGGTAGGTATATATTTGTTCCTGTTCCCAAGAAGGGTGATCCAACTGAATGTGGAAATTATCAAACAATATCATTGATATTCCATGCTAGCAAAATACTGCTGAAGATAGGGAATTGCCAAAAGTTGAAGCAAGATTTACAATAGGTCATGGCACTAGGGACATCATTGCTGATGTCAGATGGATCGTGGCTGAAAGTAAGGAATACCAGAGGAATATCTATTTGTACTTTATTGACTATGCAAAGGATTTTGACTTTGTGGATCACAACAAGTTGTGGCTGACATTGAGAAGAATGGGAATCCCAGAGCACTTGATTGTGCTCATGAAAAACCTGAACCTACACCTGGATCAGGAGGCCGTTGTGAGAACAGAGCAGTGGAGTATTACGTGGTTTGGAATTGGGAAGGGAGTGTGTCAAGAATGTATTCTGTCTACACACCTGTTTTTTTTTTGTTTTTGTTTGTTTGTTTTAGCAACTAGGTAAGAACTTTTCTGTTTCCTTATTACTTTTGCTCATGGCCTCTTCTGTGTCAGGAAGTGTGAGGATAGCACAGGGTAGAAGAGGGTTCAGATCTTTTGTTCACGGGGTCATACTCGACTCAATGGCACCTAACAATAACAACATGGCCTTCAACTCTGAATGAATCTGAAGCCGCAATATGTGAGAGCAATATGTGAGAAGATGAGATGGAAGAATATGAATATCATGTCTCCTCCTCTGATACAACAAGGCAAGATAATCTTCTAAACCTGAGTTTGGTCTATATAAGGATAGTAGGAAATTTGGATACAAATTTGAGATTTTGATCAATGAGACTTTGTACTTATAAAAATGAAACTTTCCTTTTACATACATGAAAGTGACATAGGGACATTTCTTTTGGAAGACATGTTTAGGAAAGCTTTTGACTTTTCTAACTTTTTATTCAAGGGGCAGAAAAATATATCATCTATAGGGAAGACAGAAGGACAAAGAAAAGGTAAAATAATACTAATTGCCAATCTATCTTATTGAGTTCAACTCATTTAATTATTTAGTTACTATTTGTTTGCTTATTTAGTTAATGATTAATTTTTTAAGTTTTCTAGTAATCATCATTATCTTATCAATTGTGTGAAAACATGTTGTTATGTGTCATTAAGCTGACTACAACTCATAATGCTCCTTTGCACAATAGCTGTGAACCCTGCCCCATCTTGAGCCAATCTCACTATCTCTGATACATCTGGCCCCATTGCCAGAGGTACTGTGTCAATCCATCTCCTCCAGGGTCTTCCTCTCCTGTGCTGACTCTCCACCTTTCTAAGCTTAATGTCCTTCTCCGAGGACTGGACCCTCCTCACAAAATGCTCAATATGTGTGAGATGTAGTTTCAAAATCCTTGCCTCCAAGGAGCAACCCAGGTTCCACCCTCTCTAGGAAAGAACTTTCTGGGTTTTTTTAGCAGTTCATGGGATGTTCAAGACTCTTCGATAGACCACAACTCAAAAGCATTGAGTCTTCTTCTGTCATTCTTAGTCATAGTCCAGCTCTCAGATGCCTAGCAAGCAATTGAGATCATGATCTGAATCAGTTGCCATAGTTTCTACACTGACATCATTACGTTTTAGCATTCTTGAGAGGTCCCTGACAGAAGATTTTCCCAGGGAAACTCATCTTTTGATTTCCTGACTGCTGGTGCTAAGAGTGTTGACTGCGGATCTGAGCAAGATGCAATTGTAAATAACCTCAATCTTTTCTCCATCTGTCATGATGCTGCCAAATGGCTTGCTGGTGAGAATCTTTTTTATGCTTGATGTTGAGATGCAATTCTTACTGAAGTCTACAGTTCTTAACCTTCTGTAGCAAACTCATCAAGTCCTCCTCAGAATCGGCAAGCAAGGTTGTGTTATATGCATCTTGAAGGTTGTTGATGGGCCTTCCTCCAAACATGATGCCACATTCTTCTTCATAAATCCAGCCTTCAGAATAATCTGTTCCACATATAGATTGAAAAAGTCTGGAGAAAGGACACATCTATGATGCCCTCCTGTCTTGATTTTAAACTGTGCAGTGTTTCCTTGATTTTTATAGAATGTCTCCAACTCAACACAAACAACAACAATGTGAAAGCAGCATAGATGACATAGATGAGGAATATATATATGTATATATATATATAATATATATATAATTATATATATATAATATATAATATATATACATACACTTTCTAACCTTCATTATTCTTGTCTCTGCATATGCATTTTGTCCTGATTTATTTTATCAAATTGTCCTCAAGGAAGATTATATTACATCTATAAAAGCTCAAGAGTGCTATTTTTTATGTTTTTTGGCAACATGGAAAACTAAATGTTGCCCACATCCCTTTATTATTACACACGTAATAAGGGTAGAGGAATTGGTACGTTCTTCTCTATTTGTCTAAAATATATGTGAATTTTCCCCCTGTATATTTATTGGTCATTAGCTTTTCTAGTTCTTTGAAACTGCTGAAGTATTGTAGAAGGGATCTCGAATATGTGCGACTTACTGTCTTTCTGCTGACACTCTTCCTATGCAGGCATGGAAGCTATATGTGTTTTCCCTGTTCTTTCAAGTTCAGGTAGAATTCACAAATTGACAGGAATTTGTTTTGTTGGGTTCCCCCTCCACTGCCGCTGGTAAGTAGGGAGCTCTAGTGGCCTAGTGGCAAGAAGCTGTGTTCCAATCCCGAAGGACAACGGTTTGAGGCCACCAGCAGCTCTGCAGGAGAAAGATGGGTAATTTGCTCGTATGTGATTAACTGCCTCTGAAAATCCACCAGAGAGCAGCTATGGTTTGATTCTACTCTGTGGTGCACAATAAGAACAAGGCAGCCATATGTGTATGAACCTTTGCATCTGCTATTCCTCTTACTTTTATATTGTTTCTTTTCCTTTCTAACCAAAGAACTAATGCCACACTCACTTGAATTACTAATATCAGATTAATATCATGGAGGAATAGAGAAAACAAGCATTCGATATATATATCTTCAATTCTTCCTGAGTCATGTTTTAAGTTGTGTACTGTTTTTGAAAGTTTCTAATTTCTTAATTCTACCTTTCCAAAAATATACTTATGTTTTTATATTCCATTTACTCCATAAAATCTTTTTCCCCCAATTCAACTCTACGGCACCTACTCTTTTCTTTTGAATATCTATGGATGATATCAGAACCAAATATAGATTAAAGTTCTGTTTTGCTAATGGTCTATAAGTTAGCCTCTAACTCTGTAAAACATTTAGACTTTAAACAATTATAAACAGTGAGTAAAACAAAGCTAGAATTCCCAAGACAGTGCTATTACTCTCAGGTAAGGGCAGTTTTAAGATGCTTTTAAAAGGCCATGCAAACATCTTTTGCTTTATTATCAGTTGTTGTTGTTGTTAAGTGCTGTTGAATGACCTGCAACTCATAGCAACCCTATGTACAACAGCTCTGAAGCCTTCCTGTCCTGAACCAGTCTCACTGATTCTGCTACACCTACCCCATTGCTCTAGTGTACCAATCTATATCATCTGGAGTCCTCCTCTCCTAGGCTCTCTCCACCCTTCCAAACAAGATGTCTTTCTCTAGGATTGGTGTCTTCTGGCCATGTGTCCAAAATATGTGAGATGGAGCTTCAAAATCCTAGCCTCCAAGGAGAAACTTGGTTTCACTGTCTCAAAGACAGACCTGTTTGTTTTCTTGGTGGCCCATAGTATGTTCAATACTGTTCTCCAGAACCACAACTCTTCTGTCATCCTTAGTCATTATCGAGGTCTCTGATGCATATCAAATAATTGCAAAGACTATGACCTTGGTTAGGCACACCTTAGTCTCTAGACTGATATTGTTGCTTCTCAGTACTCTGGAAAGGTCCCTGAAAGCATATTTACCTAATGCAATTTGTCTTTTGATTTCCAGACCTCGAGTGCCAAGAGGTAACTCTTTGTGTGAAGCTGAACACTGACACTGATGTATCAAATGCGATAATGGTTACCCAAGGTGGGTTGTTTTGGGGGGAGCTCCCTGATTAAAACAAGCTTGGAAGCATGAGTGGCATCCACTTCCAAAATAGCTTGCCTCCAGAAACTGTATGAACTTAGGGAAATGATCAAAGTTACACAAGTATTCAGGTCTTTTGTTCATAGGGTTGCTGTAACATTTAACAACAACAACAGTGCCAAGATTGTTTTTTGTGAAACCAAGCAAGCTGTAACTTTAACAACCTCAGTTTGTTCTCTTTCCATCATGGTGCTGCCAATTGGCCAGGTGGTGAGAATCTTTGTCTTCTTGATGTTAAAGACTACAATCCTTGACCTTCTGCAACAAGTGCTTCAGGTCTCCTTCAGTTTCAGCAAGCAAGGTTGCATCATCTGCATAATACAGGTTGTTGATGAATCTTCCTCCAATCCTGATGTCACATTCCTCCTCCTATAGCCTAGTCTCTGGAATGATCTGTTCTGCATGTAGATTGAAAAGGTATGGAGATAGGACATATCCCTGATGGACCCCCTTTCTGATTTTGAACCATGCAGTGTTTCCCTGCTTTGTTCTGAGGACTGTTGCCTGGTCCAAGTATAGGTTTCATATAAGCATGAGTAAGTGTTCTGGGATTCACACTGTTCTCAAGGTTAACCACAATTTGTTGTGATGCATACAGTCAAAAGTCTTTGCACACAGTCAAATGCCTTTGCATAGTCAATGAAACATAGCTAGATATCCCTTTGATACTCTTTGCTTTCTGCCAAGATCCATCTGACATTGGTGACAATGTCTCTAGTGTTATGGCCTCTTCTAAACCCAGCTTGTATTTCTTGTAGTTCTCTATCTTTGGAAAATATCCAGTCATTTCTGGAAAATCTTCCGCAGGGTTTTGCTTGCATGTGATATGAGTGATATTGTATGATAATTTTCACACTCTGTCAGGTCACATTTTTTGGAATGGGAATAAATATGGATCTCTTCCTGTCAGTTGGCCAGGTAGTTGTCCTCCAGATTTCTCGGCAAAGCCTTATGAGCAGGTCCAGCACAGCATCTGTTTCTTAAAATATGTCCATCATAAATTCTTGGGGCTTTATTTTTTGCCAAATCCTTCAGAGCAGTCTGAAGTTCCTCCTTCATCGCCTTTGCCCTTTAAACATATGTTGTTTCTTAAAATTCTGTGTCAGCTAATTCTTTTTGGTACAACGACTCTGTATATTTCTTCCATCTTCTTTTAGTACTTCCTGGATCATTCAATATTCTACCCATAGCATCCTTAAGTATTATAACTTGAGTCTTGAATTTGTTTGTTAGTTCCTTCCACTTAAGAAATGTAGAGCTAATATGACTTTTCTTATTTTCGGACTCTAGTTTTTTGCACATTTCATTGTAATTCTGTGCTTTGTCTTTCCATGCTGTCCTTTGAACTTTTCTGCTCAGCTTCTTAGTTTCTTGATTTCTTATCTTTGCTTTGGTTTCTCAGTGCTCTGGTGAAATATTCAGTCTCTTCGACTCTTTTGTTTCTTCTTCTTCTTCTTCTTCTTCTTCTTCTTCTTCTTCTTCTTCTTCTTCTTCTTCTTCTCCTTCTCCTTCTCCTTCTCCTTCTCCTCCTTCTCGTCTTCCTCCTCCTCCTCCTTGTCATCCTCCTCCTCCTCGTCGTTGTCGTCGTCCTCCTCCTCCTCCTCTTCCTCCTCCTCCTACTCTTTGTAATGACCTTTTGCATTCTTCATGGATGATACTCTTCATGTGTAAATAAAACCATTTTAACTCTTAGTTGTATTTTGCTCCATAGTAAAGTATTTTAATTAATATAAACTTGAAATTTGACATTAAACATTCAATTGGGGACTAAATAACTACTTGTTGTTTTTAGGTGCCGTTGAGTTAAGTACAACTCGTAGTGACCCTATGAACAGAAGATCTGAACTCTGTTCTATTCTGTGCAAGCCTCACACATTCTGAGACATAAAAGCCCTTTGCAGCAGTCACAGTGTCAATTCACCTGGTTGAGGCTCTTCCTCTCTTTTACTGACCCTCCCTCCACCTTTCTCAGCATCATGCCCCTTTCCAAGGAATAGCCCCTCTTAGTAACATATTCAAAGTATGTGAGGTGAAGCCTCATCATTCTTGCCAACGAAGAGCTTTCTGGTTTCACTCTCTCCAAGACATATCTGTTCTCTTGACAATCCATGGAATGTTCAGTGCTCTTCTCTAACATCACAGCTCAAAAGCGCCAGTGATCCTAATTTATTGTTCAGCTTTCAGATGCATAGCAAGTGATTGGAAAGATTACGGGCTGAATCGACGCATCTTGGTCCTCAAACTAACATCACTACTCCTCAATAATTTGCAGATGTCCCTAACTGCAGATTTTCCCAGTGTAGAGAATTTAATATATTTTTTAATGTGGAAATATAATTAGCTATCATATATATAGATACTACAAGGCCGCTAGTGATGTATAGATGCTATTACCAGGGGTCTTGCTGATGACTTGAATCAATTAGTCATCTTTATTAAAGATTAATATAATTAATTACACCATCTTGAGATGTTAAGGTCTAATTTCACTAAAATTATTCATGGAATAGGATTTCTGGTAGAAAGAAGACATGCAAGTTATAAATCAATATTAAAAGCATAATATATGCCTGTGCACCCTGGACCACAATATTTCATCATAGGGAACTCTGGTGAAAAATTAGACTGGAGTTTGGCCCCAAATGCAAAGGTACACATATTGTGCTTCATCATGCCTCATCAGCTGTTCCTCAGGAGAAAAACCTCTTCATGTTATTTACAGCCTTTGAAAACCTGCTGAAGGGTCAGCTATGAGTCAATTCCGACTTGAAAGTAATAAAATTAAGTTTTGTTGAGTTTATTATAGCTTATCATTGGCAGAAATTAAATTCTCTGGAGTTGCATACAGATTTGTAACTGAATAGATACTATTAAAGAAGCATGTGACACAGATCTAATCTAAAATACTATGTACTATATACAAATAGTAGCTATGAATGATATACAAACTAAATGTTCATGTCATAATTGATATTTTATGTGTAGACTCTTTGGAATATAAGCCAAAATAGAGCCCTGAACAGGAGGGATAATTGCAGGTAACAAGATCTGATATATGTAAACATTAAAGGAAAATCAAAGCCACTACCCTCAAGTTGATTTTGACTCACAGTAATCCTCCATCAGGTTTCTGAAGCTGTAACTCTTAATATGAAGAGATTACCTCAGCTTCTCTCAGAATGACTGATAGGTTCAAGCGGCCAACTTAAAAAAAAA
>NW_006399759.1:24769955-24786602 GCF_000299155.1 Elephantulus edwardii | reverse complement strand
TAATGTCCTCCAGGGTCACCCATTTTGAATAATATTGTATGAGTTCCTTGTTTTTCAATGCAGCAAAGTATTCCATTGTGTGAATATACCACAGCTTCTCTATCCATTCGTTTATTGATGGGCACTTAGGTTGCTTCCAACTCTGTGCTATTCAAGCTGCCAACTTTTCATTTAGCAGCTCTACATTTAACCTAGATTGATAACAGGGCTCCTCAACACATTAAAAACATTAAAATATGTGGCATCAGAAGTTAACTTTTGTTTCAAATTTTCTCCTTTAAATCAATCCTATTGCCAAGATATTTCTAACTTCTGGTGAACTCATAGGGAAGAGTAGAACTGTTCTATAGGGTTTACCAATGTGTGGAAACGTTTCAGAAGTCGATGTCTTTATTTTTTTCCTCACATGTAGTGACTGGTTAGTTTGAACCAGTAACATATAGATTAGCAGCCAAGCAAGCATTCAACCACTGTAACGCCAAGGTTCTCTGTGGAAGTCTTAACAAACAGAAATCCAAGGCTATAAATCCGTGTGGGAGAACATTGCCCACTTTTTTTTCACTTAGAGAATTTTGTAGATTTGAATTATTAGCCTTTCAAGTAGAACCACAAAATGCAATGCCCTGCACCACCAATATTCAAGTATTTTTCTAGTATTCTCTTTTTCAACTAGGATCCATCTGATATCAACAATGATATGCCTGGTGACACAGACTATTTTTAACTCAGCTTGAACTTCTGGCAGTACAATATGCTGTTTTTGGACGATCTTCATCAATCTTTTGCTTGCACATTATATTCATGATTTTATTTGATAATTTCCATATTGTACTGGATTACCGTTTTTAGAAATGGGAACAAATACAGATCTCTTCCAGTCAGTCAGCCATGCAGCTGTCTTCCGTATTTCCTAGCATAGACCGGTAAACACATTCAGGGTTGCATCTGTTAGCTTAACCACGTCAATCAGTATATCATGTATTCCTGGGGCCATATTTTCTCAAGTGCCTTCATCGCAGCTTAAACTATCTCCTTGTAATCACTAGATCTTGTTCATATGGAACTTCTTGAGATTTTTTTCCCTTGTCAACTCATTCTTTTTAGAACAGTGATTCTGTGTGTATTCTTTCCGTCTTTTTTTTCTTCTGCTTCTTGAATCATTCAATCTTTCCCCTAAGACATCTCTTTAGGATAGCAACTTGAGGCTTGAATTTGTTCTTCATTTTTTTCAGCTTGAAAAGAGCCAAGTGAGTTCTTTCCTTTTTATTCTCTGTCTCCAAATCTTTGGACATTTCATTGTAATAATTTGCTTTTTATTCTCAGTGCTGCCTTTTGAAAGGTCCTGTTCAGGTTTTTAATTTGGCATCTTTTCCCTTTGCCTTGACTTCTCAATGCTCTAATGCTGTTTTCTTAGTTTCTTCTGACATAATTTTGATTTTTTCTTTCCCCTTTGCTTTATAATGACTTTCTGCTCTCTTCATGTATGATATCCTTGATTTCAACCTACAACTCTTCTGGTCTTCGATCATTTGTGATCAAAGCCTTAAACCTGCTCTTAAGTTATTTTTTGAATTAAAATGGGATAAACTCTATTTTGGTTCTTGTGGCTTTGTATTAATCTTCTTCAGTCTCAATTTCAAATTGCATCTAAATAATTGGTGTTCTGTTCCAATAGTTGGCACCTGGCCTGGTTCTGACTGCTGATATTGAGTTTCTCCATTCATTTTATTCATGTTGTTGTTTGTTGTTATGCACTGTCAAATCACTTGCCACTCATAACGAACCTGTGAACAACAGCCTTATATTACTCTATACTGTACTAATCTTATTGTCTCTGACACACCTACCCCCATTTCCCCATCACTGAATCAATTAATCTCATTGAAGCTCTTCTTCTCTTGATCTGTCCCTCCACCCTCCCAAGCATGACATCCCTCTCCAAGGACTGATCCCTCCTTCCATCATGTTTAACATATGTCAGACGAAGCTTCAGAATCCTTGCCTCCAAGGAGCAGCCTGGTTTTACACTCTCCAGGATGAACCTGTTTGTTCTCCTAGCCTTCCATGGTATATTCAATATTCTTCTCCAGCACCACAGCTCAAAGATATTAATTCTCCTTTTATTATACCTAGTCATTGCCCCATTTTCTGATGCATAGCAAATAATTGCAAAGACCATGGCCTGAATCAGGCATACCCTAGTCTCCAGACTGACATCTTTGCTCTTCAGTACTATGGATAGGTATCTGACAGCAGACTTTCCCAATGCAATACATATTTTAATTTACTGGCTGATGGTACCAAGAGTGTTGCTTGTGGAGCCAAGCAAACTGAAGCTGTTAACATTTCTATGTATTCATTGCCTATCATGATGCTTGATGCCAGTTGGCCCAGTGGTGAAAATCTTTTGTTTTTTCTCTTGATGTTGACCTTTAATCCATATTGAAGGCTGCAGTACTTCACCTTCTGCAGAAAGTGCTTCAGATCTTCCTCAGTTTCAGCAAGCAGTGTTGTCATGTGCTTAATGCAGATTGTTGATGTATCTACCTCCAATCCTGATGCCACATTTCTCCTCATAGAGCCCAGCCTCCTAGATAATCTGCTCTGCATATAGACTGAAAAGGTATGGAGACAAACTATATTTCTGGCATACACTCTTCCCTATTTTGAACCATGCAGTGTTTCCTCGCTCTGTTCTGATGATTGCTCTTGGTCCAAGTATAGGTTTTATGTAAACACTATGAAGTGTTCTGAGATTCTCATTCTTCTCAAAGTAAGCCACACTTCATTGTGGTCCACACAGTTGAACATCTTTGCATCGGCAATGAATAACAGATAGACATTCTTTTGGTACTCTGCTTTCTGCCAAGATCCATAGATACAGTAAATCTGATCACTGTGCAATCTGTCAGGTGAAATTCATGTGTAAAGTCACCTTTTGTTTCTAGAAAAAGGTATTTACTATGAATAAATTATTGAATATACAAAATTTACTCATTCACTCTTCACTCTCATTTCTGCCACCAAACTTTTACTTTCTGACTACCATTGCTTCCTAATTTCCTTCAACTTTTGCATTCTCATTGTTGTTGTTGGTAGGCGCCGTTGAGTCAAGTAAAACTCATAATGACCCCATGAAGAAAAGATCTGCTCAATCCCGTGGCATCCTCACATTTCCTGACACACAGGAGCCCATTGCAGCAGTTACCTTGTCAATCAACATACCTGTTTGAGAGTCTTCCTCTCCTTTGCCGATCCTCCACCTTCCCGGTATCATGTCCTTATCCCAGGAACAGCTCCTTCTAGCAACATACCCAGAGTATGTGAGGTAAAGCCTCATCATTTCTGCCTCCTAAGAGCACTCTTGATGCATACTTTCCAAAACATATTTTTTTATTATTTTGACTGTCCATGGGATGTTGAGTGCTCTTCTCCAACACTATATATAGATAAAAAGCATTGATTGTCTTTTTTTTTCTGTCATCCTTATTCATTCTCCAACTCTCAGATGCATAGAAAAGTGATCTGAAAGACTATGGCCTGAATAAGACACACCTTAGTCCTCAAACTGACATCATTACCCCACAATAATTTGAAGAGATCCTCAACTGCAGAGATTTCTCAGAGATTTTCACCAATGGATCTTAATTGTACTTTTTGTTAATTTCAGGCTGCAAAAATTGGTTGAAATCCTCAATTACATTGTTTTAAAAAATGATGACACAACTTTGCCAAAAATGAGGAGGATTTGAAACATTTGAAAACAATAAGGGATCAAGGAATCAAAGACTACAGTCTTCAAGATGACTATATCTCAACATCAAGAAAACAAAGTTCCTCATTATCAGACCAATAGACAACATCCTAATAGATGGAGAAAGGATTAAAATTATCAATTATTTCATATTGCTTGGATCCACAATCAACATCATCCATTCCAGCAATCAGGAGATTAAAAGTATTGCATTGGATGAGCCTGCTGTCAAGGACCTCTCCAAAATACTGAAGAGTGATGATATCAGTTTAAAGACTAAAGTGTACCTGATTCAAGCCATAGTCTTTCCAATTATTTGCTATATGTCTGAGAGCTGGACAATACATAAGGATTACAGAAGAAAAAGTTGATGCCTTTGTGTTGGTTGTGATGTTGGAGAAGAGTGTTGAAAATCCCATGGACTTCCAAATGAACAAACAAGTCTTGGAAAAGGTGCAACCAGAGTGTTCTTTGGAGACAAGAATGGGGAAGCTTCATCACTCATACTTTAAACATAATGCTAGAACTTCATGCTTGAACATCATGCTTAGACGAGTGTAGTGTCAAAGAGAAAGAGGAAGATCCCAATGAGGTGATTTGATAAGGTGACTACAGCGATGGTTTCAAGAGCAAAAGGTCATTAAAAGGACAAAAGAGGAAGAAAACACTAAGGTGGATGTCAGAAGAGACTCTGAGTATTGCACCTGAGTAAAATACTAAGAAGCTAAAGCAAAGGGAAAATATCAGGAAATTAAGGAGCTGAACAGAAGATTTCAAAGGGCAGCTCAGGAAGACAAAGCAACACATTATAATGAAATGTGCAGAGCTGGAGTCAGAAAATAAAAAAGGGCAAACTCACTTCGCATTTCTTAAGCTGAAGTAACCAAAAAACAATTTCAAGCCTCGAGTTGTAATATTGAAGGAGACTGTGGGTAGAATATTCAATGACCCAGGTAACAAATTTCAGTGGAGTTTGTAGATCCAGGAAAGATTGAAAAACTGGCCATACACTTCTTAAATAATAGTGTTTAAAAATAAAATCATATAATGGTAAAATCAGTATCTCCACAGGAGAAAAGATAGACAGCCTCCTTCTACTGACATTTGCTGTTGCTGTGTACCATCATGTCTGAAGTGACCCTTAGAAGACTGACTAGTGGATTTTCAAAGGCAGTTTAATCACTCAAGAGGGAATTACCCACCTTGCTCCTCTGGAGCAGCTAGTGGAATTGAACCCCTGCCTTAGAAATTGCAGCACTTAACCTCTGGGCCACAGCAAAGAAAACATGATGGGGTAGCTTCGAGTTGGAACTGACTTGGAAGCAGTGAATGAGTAGAATAAACTCTCAATAACCACTGAAGTTCACTGTCTGTGCTTTGTGTTATGAAAATAGTAACTGTACCATGTATTCCGTGTCCCCTCTTAATATCTCTCTTGAGTATCTGATAGATTCCTGACCCCATGACATGATGTTTCCTCATTTCTGAGACCAACCACAAGAGGCTCTGTTATGGCAGGATATTAGAGTCAGCTCTGTTCTCCAGAATCTAGCATGGGGCCCTCACTTAGAGTTGACGCGTATTAAAGGAGAAATCACCGATGATGGCTCATTATTTTTGTTGAGTACTGTTGAGTCAGAACTGACCCATAGCTGACCCTCCTGAAGATTTTCGGAAGAAGCAAATGGCACAGATTGTCCATCCTTTTGTTGTGGAGCAACTGGGGGATTCAAGTCAGGTACCTTTGAAATTGTGCAGTTTCTCACCATTGTTTGTTATGTGCATTGAGTCTCTCATGACTCATAGCGATCCTATGTCCAACAGCTCTGAACAGCTCTACCCTGGACCAACATTATTGTTTCTAACACTCCTATCCCCATTATTCCAGTCACTGAGTCAATCTATATCATCAAGGGTCTTCCTCTCTTGCACTGTCTCTTCACCCTCCCAAGCATGACGTCCCTCTGCAAGGACTAGTCCCTCCTTACAATATGTCCAAAGTATGGCAGAAAGAGCTTCAGAATTCTAACCTTTATTGAGCAGTCTTGCATGACCCTCTCTAGGATGAACCTGTTTGTTCACGCAGTCCATGGTATATTCAAGACTCTTCTCTAACACCACAGCTCAAAGGCATCGACTCTTTTTCTATAATCCCTAGTCACTGTCCAGTTCTCTGATGCATAGCAAGTAATTGCCAAAACCATGGCCTATATCAGGTGCACCTTCGTCTCCAGACTGACACTGTTGCTCTTGAGTATTATGGAGAGGTCCTTGACAGCCGACTTTCCCAATGCAATTCATGGCTGCTGGTATCAAGAGTATAGTTTGTGGAGCCAACCAAACTGAAGGAAGCTCTTAACAGTCTCAATCTCTTTACTGTCTATCATGATGCTGCTAATTTGCCCAGCGGCGAGAATCTTTTTCTTGATATTGAGCTTCAATCTGTATTGAAGGCTGAAGTCTTTGACCTTCTGGAGTAAATGCCTCAGTCCCTCCTTAGTTTCGGCAAATAAGATTGTATCATCTGCATTATTCAGGTTGTTCAGAGTCTTCCTCTAATTCTGATGTCACATTTGTCTATAGATTCAATAAATATTTGTCAAAGGATTAATTGAATGAATGACTACATTTTTATAAAGCATATATTGTTAAAATTACCTTATTATATATACATAACAATAGACATGTAATATATTGGGGTGCCTAATCATCAGGCAGGAGGAGAAATGTGGGGTCAAGATTGGTGGAAGATCTATCAACAATCTGCGTTATGCAGATGACACAACCCTGCTTGCTGAAACTGAAGAGTACCTGAAGTGCTTGCTGCAGAGGGTCAAGGACTGTAGCCTCCAATATGGATTGAGGCTCAATGTCAAGAAGACAAAGATTCTCACTACTGGTCCAATTGGCAGCATCAGGATGGATGGTGAAGAGAATGAGATTGTACACAGCTTTAGTTTGCTCGGCTCCACAGTCAACACTCTTGGCGCCAGTAGCCAGGAAATTAAAAGATGTATTGCCATGGGAAAGTCTGCTGTTAGGGACCTCTCCAAAGTACTGAAGAGCAATGGTGTCTCTCTGGAGACTAAGGTGCGTCTGATACAGGCTATGGTCTTTGATATCACTTGTGCATCAGAGAGTTGGACAATGACTAAGGAGGATAGAAGGAGAATGGATGCCTTTGAGGTGTGGTGCTGGAGAAGAGTATTAAGGGTACCATGGACGGCTAGGAAAACAAACAAATTCATCCTGGAGGGGGTTAAACCGGGTGGCTCCCTGGAGGCAAGGATTTTGAGGCTCCATCTAACATACTTTGGACATGTTGTAAGGAGAGACCTGTCCTTGAAGAAGGACATCATGCTTGGAAAGATGGAGGGACAGCGCAGGAAGGAAAGGCTCTCAATGAGGTGGATTGATTCAGTGACTGGGGTAATAGGAATGGGTGTATCAGAGACCGTTCAATTGGCACAGGACAGAGCAGAGTTTAGGGCTGTTGTACATAGGGTCGCTATGAGTCACAATTGACTCGATGGCACATAACAACAACAACAAGAATCAGGGTTTTTTAGGAGTGCTGAAGAAAATTATTTAAAGACCACTGGTGTAAGTACGGAATGTGGTATTTTAAGGTAAACCTAACACATTGCTCACTATGTCCAGGAGATGGTGCTCACACACAAGTTACACCAATACCAAGCCCTCCATACTGTTGTCTGCCTGCTTTCAGAAAAGTTCAGCTGCTTCTATCATAAGAGTAGTCACTGGTGGCCCTGATGCTACCTTGTGACATAGTCATGCTGGTGCTTGGACAGTTGTGCCCTGAAATTTCTCTTCAGTAGAGAAGAATTTGAGAGCAATGTTCTGCAGCCACAGAGAACTCAGCTGCCAGGTGCTAGGGGAGCAGGCCTGCCCCAGAAGAATGTAAAATGTTCATGATGTGAGGGAGTTGACAGAGTCAGAGCTTGGCTAGTGGGGGAGCCTGTTGGAGCCCCTGTTTATTCTTAGCCCTCTGTTCTTTCCTCACCTCCCTACCTCACCAATTTAATGCAAGTCTTTATCTTGGGGCAAGATCACTTAACACTTAGCATGTAAGTGTGACTTACTATCCTTACAATGACTGTGATTCATTAAGCCTTATCAGTCAGAGTCCTGTGGTGAAAATGGTTAAACTCACAGGGCGCCCACTGAAAGGTTCAGGTTTTTGAATGACCCCAGAGACACCTCAACAGAAAGGACTGGGGCATACTTCTAAAAGTACAAGCATTGAAAACTCCAGGGAGCACAGATTATTCAACTTAATGGCAACTATTATTTGTTAGGAATTATGAGAGATCTTTTATATACTTTATTTCCCACAGCTTTGGAAGGAGAGTATTTGGAACCTTGTTTTTCAGAGGAGAAAATCAAGGCTTCAGAATCTCAGGAAGACAACAGACAGTCTCTACATGCTGTTTCCCAAGCACCCAGACTTCCCAAACACCACGACATTCCAGCTCTTCAGTCGTCATCTGTGTAGTGGGAGAGTGAATTGGAGATGGAGAAGAAGAGACAGAAAATAAGAAATTGAAAATGAGAGAGAGAGGAATTCTGCCATCAGACTGGGTATCACACTGGTACATATGTTGCTAACACGCTGAAAGAAATCATTGAATCCTCAGATGCTTCTGTGTAGGAGCTCTGGCGGCCTCGTGACTAGAGACTAGAAACTGTGCTGCAATCTCAAAGGCATGCAGTTCAAGCCCACCAGCTGCTCCTCGGAAGATGGGTGGGCAATCTCCTCATGTGCAATTGATTGTCTCTGAAAACCTGCCGGAGGTTCAATTATGTGTAGGTTCCGACCCAATGGTATATAACAACAATGTGCTTCCATGTTATTTTTTCCCCCCAGTTTCCAAAGGCTTTTTGATAAATGTGCTTTGATAAATGTGCTTTAGAAAAGGATCTTCATATATGCACCCATGCTTATTGCAGCTTTGTTCGTAATAGCAAAGAGCTGGAAACAACCTAAGTGCCCATCAACAAATGAATGGATAGAGAAGCTCTGGTATATTCACACAATGGAATACTATGCAGCATTGAAAAACAAGGAACTCATGAAATATTATTGAAAATGGAAGACCCTAGAGGACATTATGCTGAGTGAAATATCTCAGTCACAAAAGGACAAATATTGCATAGGGTCACTGTTGTTAAACAGGACTGACATCAGAGTTGAGGGAAGACAGAAAAGACAGGGAGGAATGATGTATATTGCATTGAAGCAGATAAAGGAGAGAACTGTTTAAAAGGGATATATGAACGTGTATTCTTGTCATTACCAAAGTCCAGAGTGAAGCCTACATAGTGGAGTGGACTTGAGGGGAGGGATTGCATAACAATGAAAGAGTTTTTCTTTTTCTTTTCAAGGAGATGAGTCAGTTGGGGGGAGGGAGTGGGAAGGGTGAAAAGTGCAACAATGAATGACTGGAAACCTTAAGTCTCTGTAAACTTTCATTAAAATTAATTAAAAAAAATAAAAGAAAAGGATCTTCAAGCCTCTCAGTTGCAAGCCTAGAGTGAATAGCTGTTTGTAGGACCACATTGAGCAGTGTCAGGCCATCTTGTCCACCTCCTATTCACAGATCCTGTCCTGACCACAAGGTTCCTAGTCAACCAATTCTTCCAGATTAAACCACAGACTGAATCGTTGCCATGGAAGATGTTCCTGCCAACTTGGATCCAGAAGTCCCCACAAATGGTATCTGATTTAGAATCTACTGGGTTAGCTTCTCCAGGCTTCACTTGCCAGGTCTTCACCACATTCGGCCCCTCCCAGAGCATGGCCACATGGATGCAGAGTTCAGGTACTTCACCAGTCCTGGGAAAAATGGGTGCTCTTTCAAGTCAATGTAGAGCTGCTTCAGGTGTTCCTCTGAGGCCTGAATAAGATTTACAGCCACAAAGCGGAATCCTTTCTGCTCAGAGAACTTACTGATGCGCCCACCAGGCTGCGCTGCATGCTGTGTGGCTTGATGGCCATGAAGGTGCCTCAGTGGACCATGGTCCTCCGGGTGGCCAGGTTCACCCCACTTCCATGTTATTTTACAATTATAGATACATGTTTGTTCTCATATTCCCATGTGGGATTTTCTAGAGCAGTGTTTCTCAAGCTTTAATATTGAAAATACAGATTCTGTCTGCAGTGGGACCTGATCTTCTGAAATTCTACCACCTGTCATGTTTTTGGGATCTCCAGTAAAACAGTCAAAATTTTGCACTTCCTCAGGAGACTGCTCTTTGGGAGAAAGATGGGAATTCTCCTCTCTTTACGATTTGCAGCCTTAGAAGTCTGAGTAAAGGTCACTATGAGTAGGAACTGACATCTCTCAGTGGGTTTGGGCCACATAATTCTAATCGTGCATAACTTATCTGGCTGCTGATCAAAGACAGGTTGATTGAATCTGTTCTGCCCACGAAACGCCCCTCAAAGGAATCTAAAAACACATCTGAAATGTCAAGAGCGTTTATTATGTTATTTCCACGGGTGGAGACTTTGTCCCTCCTCAGGAAGGTGGTGAAGGAAAAAAAACCCCCGAGTTTCCCCTCCCACTTGCATTTATATCTCTTTTGAGTGCCCCTGTTAGGGCAGGGGAATTGCAATCATGGTTGGTGGGCTGGAGGATTAGTCATTCGGGTTGACTTTTGATG
Source organism: Elephantulus edwardii (assembly GCF_000299155.1). Classification (NCBI taxonomy): domain Eukaryota; kingdom Metazoa; phylum Chordata; class Mammalia; order Macroscelidea; family Macroscelididae; genus Elephantulus; species Elephantulus edwardii. Next base: position 24,776,161 of record NW_006399759.1, on the reverse strand, counting down.
GGCTGGCTACTTTGCCCGCCTTTACTCCTTCTGTGTCATGTAGACACTAGTTAATCCCTTACTTTTCAAGGGCTTTACCCGGGGCACTCGTGTTTGCCCTAAGCTAAGAATTTTTATGGCCCGCTTCTGCCTCTAGCTTTAATGGGGTTTATAAAAAAATGGGGTTTCTGCTGTCCCTTCAGAATCCACCAGGTGTTTCCTGAAATAAAGATAGACAAACGCTTCCTGTAAAGATTACAGCTTCAGAAACCCCAATGAAGAGTCACTCTAAGTCGGAACCAATTTAACATCAGGGGGTTTTGTTGTTTTTTTTCCTCTTTCCAGGTGACAGGGTGCTGTGGGTTTACGCACTACACTGTGAGGAGGGCCTAGAGCAGAGTCAGCATAGAACTCATTTCTGCTCGGCCTTTGAGATAGGGACAGTGCTTGCATTCTTAATGGGTGCCTAAAAGGAAATAAACAAAAACAGAAAAAAAGGACTATGTGACACGTTGTATATGGACTATTTCGTCCTATACAGAAAATGCTTCCCAACCCTTGCGTTAACAGGACACTGCTTGCTTCTTTATATTTCATTGACAGAGCAAAGCATCTTAACCGAACAGCAAAGAAAAAACTAGAGCTGAGTATGCTCAACTCTCCACCCTCTCCCTGCCATCTCTACTCTGGGATTACTCATCTACAGAAAGTACATAGTCCAAGTATAACATGTTGGATCATCCACCAATTCCCATGATAATAGAGGGAAGTGTCTGAAATGAGGTAAAGGATTGGCAAAATCTGAGAGGAATCTTGGTGGCATAGCAATGTGCTTGACAGCTAGCTAAAGGGTTGGGCGTTCTAACTCACTCAAGCGCTCCATGTGAGATACACTTGGCAATTTTCTCTTTCTCACTCTTTCTCTCCCCACCCCGTCACACACACACACACACACACACACACACACACACACACACGGAAAGCATAGAAAACCTTCACAGGCAGTTCTTCTACTCTGTCACATGGACCTTCCAAGAATCAACATTGACTTCATCATATCCAGGAACAATTAAAATTGGTGAGCCCATTTTTCCATAAATCTAAGCCCACGTCACTAAATCACATTGTCAATGATTAATTGTTATTGACTGTTCAATTAATGAATTGTTAGTCCTGATGGCTAACCCAAAGGTCATGTCTCTCTCCGGCAGTTCAAATCTGACAGTGACTCCACAGGAGAAAGATGAGAAATCTCCTTCCATGTGATTAAAGCTTCAGAAAGCTGCTGGAGTGTCAGCTCTCAGTTGGTTCCAACTTAACAGCAATGAGATAAGATAATTGTTATACTGGTATATTAATGGCACTGAGACTGAATAGGAAAATAGAAGTATAGTTTTAGAAGTTTCACAGCCCAACATTTTCTTATTCTCTCTACATATTTCCACACATCTATCTCCTCACATGACAGCAGATCATGCTCCAGAATAGAAAGCATATGGGCCGTGGGGCTTGTATCCGCGTGCTATTGCTTGAATCAGACTACTTTTCTGTCTGATTCTGATACTGATGGCTTCTTACATCAAAAGGCTCCTTGCAAGTGTGACTCCTTATGGGATTCTCAAGTCTAAAACCTCGTCTCTGTTCTAGGAAGCATCTGTGTATCTGACAGGATCAGGGACACTCCTCCATCTGAGTCTCTAGTGCTTCCTGTGCTATGTCGCCGAGCTCCTCTGGAGAGGACTGATCAGCCAGTTTGCAACTCTGGAAACACATCTGACATAACAAAGGCAGCAGCCACATTTTTTCTCTCTTGGAGACGTAACCATGGCAATGAGATCAGATGAAATATTGTTCATTAAAGCAAATCACACTCTCAAATTCACAAGGCAGTTTGGGGTACTAGAGAGGGGGTTAATTTTAGAATGTGAGCCTTTCTTTGTGGAGCAAAGAGCACGGTAAGCACAGAGCTGCCAAAGCCTTGTATGGACTCCAGTGCTCCCAGGACTGTAAAACCCAACTACAGGCCAACTTTGCATTTGTCGGTTGTGGTGTTTGCATTGTTTATTTAATTCTTCTATCCACTGCAGTTATGATCAGACTGTATCACCAGAAAGTTGTTTTGTTATGACAATTTCCAGGAACAACTACAAAACATAAACAAAATTCAAGAAAAATGGAGTTGTTCTGGTCATTTCATATTCAAACCAAGTGCTTTGCAAATATTAATATAATCCTCACCACAAATCCTACAAGGTCGTGAGCATTACCATGTACTGTATAGATGAAGATGTTGAGATGCAGAAGTTAAATAACCACGCAAAGGACATAGGAGAGACACTGGTCTTGCTGGTGTTTGAAACAAGGCTTATGACTGAGAGTTTGTCATCACATTGTTGAGAATCAAGATGAGCCCTTATATAATCTAGCAACAGTTCTGTGTGTTACAGCAGGGCTCTGGCCAGGCCAGAGATTCACTGGCAGGGTAGGACAAGCACATGCATCTTTGTGTCAATATGGCTAGTTTCTGCTCCTTGGATAAGACACAATGTTGATGATTATTTCAGAGTGCAGATGCTCAGTTACACAGAGTTGCCGATCTGGAGAATGGTTGCTGCAACGAATGTTAAAAACCCACTGGGAGACACAGATGCTCTCTTTGCTGTGGTGTCAGAACTGACTTATTGCTGGTCTTCCAGGAAGCTTTTTGGGGGCTCTAAATTGTATGGGAGGAGAATGCTCATTTTCACTCCAGGGAACTGCTGGTGGATTTAAACCAGCCAAAAGTTCTTACCTTTGGGATAACAGCACAAATCCTTTTAGACTAGATCACGATATACTGAAAATAAGAATACATATCAACCTTAAAGCATCGGACTGAGTGAAATTAGTCAGGCACAAAGGATCTGATATTATATTAACTCATTTATTAAACATGTAGGCTAGGTAAGTATATAAAGACTAAAGTTTATTAATGGTTAAGAGGGATATGGGTGAGAAGGAAAAATATGGTTAGAGGATGTAGAGTTTCCTCATAAAGTGATGAAAACACTTTAAAGTTAATCATCTTAAACTTACATCACATAATCAATACAATGCCACTAAACTGGACAGTTAAAAAATGTCAAAATGGAAAATATTTGTTATATATGTATTTGCTACAATATATACACTAAAAGCCTTCAGATATTTGTAAATTTCATCTATTAATTACATTTCTATGACTCAGTATGAGTAATCACTTGCTTTGAGAGTTTCTGAAAATGTGCACATCATCACCTTATTAATGACAGAATATTTTCAAGAAAATATAGTGTTACTGTTGTTGCGGTTGATTACCATTGGGTCGCACACGACTCCACGAGTAAACTCCATGAACAAGGCTTAAGGCCTTTCTATGACTATTGTTTCTCCAAATTCATAGAGTTTCCAGGGGCATGTGGTTTAGGAAGTGGATACCACTCCTGCTTCCCATTCCAGTATTAAAACTGGGAGCTCCACCAAATACTGTCCACCATGGGCAGCCATTATGACATTTGAGACCCCAATGGTAAAAGGTTCAGCATCACAGCAAACCCAGACTACCTCAGCACAGCAAATTTACAGAAGAGTGTTGTACGCTTAGAATAAAGTTCTTCCAAAATATAGTAGCAAAGGATTAAAAGATAATCCCTCAAACTTGATTTATTAAATATAAGGACTTTCAAGAAAGTTTTGTTGACTCTAAACAAGAGGCTCTAATAATAATAATCCCCTAAAAACAACCGAAAAAACAATCCACAATGACCCTCAACCAAAATAAGAGAGCCCATCTTACAGAGTCCATTCACTTCACCCAGTTTCCAAAATGGAGATAAGGGCTTGACCTTATATGCAAGTGTCCTCCTTGAGGTCTTCTTGATTTTTAAACAAGAGGCTTGAACAATAAAAAAAAATCTACACAGATCCTCAATTAAAACAAGAACACCATCATACAGGGTGAAGCCAAAGTCCAAAATGAAAGACAAGAACTTGGCAATATATATTGTTGTTAAGTGCCATCTAGTACTAACCACATAAACAAAAGACTTTGGCCTTGTTCTATTACCATTGTTCTTTCTCTAAGTTTATAGAGTTTCCACAGGCATATTTAAAAAGTGGATGCCACTGCTCCTTTCAAGCCTGTCTTAATTTATTAGCTAAACAGATATTGTAAAGCAAGTGTAACCATTATGGCACTTGACAGACCAATGGCACAATGTTCAGTATCACAGCAAACAATAATTACCTCAATACAGAGAAGTGACAAAATAGTGCTGTACCACTTAAGAATATTCATTTCAAAAACAGTAACAACTAGGCCCTTGGGCCCAAATGAATTTTAAAAGGCCACAGGTCCACCCATGCTTCAGGTTTTCATTGGTTCCCAGCAAGAGACTTCCAGTCAGTCAAATAGGACCCAGAGACTTCTAAAACCAACACAGAAAGAGTCATATAAATGTTTAATGAATTGGAAAAAGGTATGTGTCATCATTGGATCCTTTATCCATGTCTATTCAATCTGTAAGCTGAACAATCTATATGAGAAGCTAGACTCTATGAAGATGAATGTGACATCAGTATCAGAGGAACTCATTAATAGCCTGTTATGCAGATGATGCAACCTTGCTTACTGAAAGTGAATACCACATGAAGCTTTTACTGCAGAAGATGAAGACTGCAGCCCTCAATATAAATTACATATCAACATCAAGAAAACAAAAATTCTCATTATTGGACCAATAGACAACATTATGATCAATAAAGATTGAAATTCAACAACTTCATCTTATGTGAATCCACATTCGACACACTTTAGCAATATGTGTGAATAGAATGTTATGTTGAAAAAAAAATCAGAAATCAGATATTAAAATTATACCCAGAACAAACTCAACTAAGTATAAATATACTTATATATACAAATGAGGAAATATACAAAATTTAGAAGGATAAAATTATGAAACAAGCAAAATATAATAAAATGTGCAAAGAACTGGAGTAGGAAAACTAAAAAGGTCAAACTTTTTCAGCATTTCTTAAGCTGAAAGAATTAAAGGAAAAACCCCAAGCCTGGAGTTTAAAGATGCAATAAGTAGAATATTTTAAAATCTAGAAAACATAAAAAAAAGATGGAAGGACTACACAGAATCATTGTACCAAAAAGAATTAGCTGACAAAGAAGAATGTAATGAAGCAAATTTGATCAAGAGACAATGATGATGAAGGAGTAAGTTTATGGTGCTCTGAAGGAGTTGGCAAAGAACAAACTCCAGGAATTGATGAAATACCAATTGACAGATTTCAACAAACAGATGCTGCTCTGGGCAACGTCACATATGGAGGACAACTGCCTGGCTAACTGATAGGGGGGGAAAAATCAATTTGTTTGCACTCTAAAATAAGGTGACCGGGCAGAGTGTAGAAATTATCAAACAATATCACTGAAATTGCTTTGACAGATCCTGCTGAAGATTATCCAAATAAAACTGACAGTAGCACATCAATGAAGAACTACCTGAAATATAAGCCAGTTTTAGAAGAGGCCATGGTACATCATCGCCAATGTCAGATGGATCTTGGCTGTAAACAAAGAGTACCAAAGGATTGTGTGGATCACAACAAACTGTGACTAGCCTTGAAAATAATGATAATCCTAGAACTCTTGATTGTGTTCACAAGACACTTTTACTTGGACCGGGAAACAGTCATTAGAACAGAGCAAGGAAACACTGTATGGTTCAGAATCCCTAGGGGAAAAAAAGGTATCAGGGATGTGTCCTGTCTCCATACCTTTTCAATCTATGTGTGGAACAGATAATTAAGGAGGCTGGACATTATGAGGAGGAATGTGGCATCAGGACTTCATGAGGAAGAATGTGGCAGATAAGGTTGTATACAACCTTACTTGCTGAAACTGAGCAGGACCTGATGTGTTTTCTGCAGAGGGTCAAGAATTGTAGTCTTCAATATGGATTGAAGTTCAGCATCAAGAAAACAAAGATTCTATCCAGTTTGCAGTACCATGATAGAGGAAAAAGAGATTGAATTTGTTAACAATTTCAGCTTGCACAGACAACTTTCCACAATCCACACTCTTGGATCTAATGACATTGCTCTGGAAAGAGTTGCTGTCAGGGACCTCTCCAAAGTGCTAAGGAACAATGATGTCAGTATGGACACTAAGGTTCACCTGATTCAGGCCGTGGTCT
>NW_006399759.1:24754992-24768350 GCF_000299155.1 Elephantulus edwardii | reverse complement strand
TACCATGGATTGTCAAAGGTACTAACAGATTTGTCCTGGAGAAGGTGAAACCAAGTTGCTCCTTAAAGACAAGGATTTTGAGACTTTATCTCACATACTTTAATCATGTAGCCAGAAGGGGCTAGTCTTTAGAGGAGGATATCATGCTTGGAATAGTTGAGGGACAGTGCTGGAGAAGAAACCCCAGGTGAGGTGGATTGACACAATTACTGGGGATAATGAGGTGTGTCAGAGACAGTGAGATTGGCTCAGGATAGAGCAGAGTTCAGAGCTGTTGTGCATAGGGTTGCTATGAGTCATAAGTGACTCGATGGCACCTAAGAAAAATATGACTTGAGAAAATAAATCTGCCTAGAAGCAAATCTCTTTCCCTCTCATTCCTTTTTCCCCAGTATATGTTGTTGCTGAGTACCGACCCGAAACAGACCCTCTGGCAAGTTTTCAGAGGCAGTTAATTGTGTGAGAGGAGATTGTCCATCCTTATCTTGTGGGGTAGCTGGTGATTTTGAACTGTATGCCTTTTCTCCTTGATAAGTTAAGGAAAAACTCTTTCATTGCTATGGTAATATGAATTTTTATATAATTGTTGTTGTTGTTAAGTGCCGCCGAGTTGTAGCCGACACGTAGCGACCTTATGAACGAAAGGCCTCAGCACTGTTCATAGAGTTTCCGGAGGCAAGTAATTTCAGAAGTAGATGCCACTCCTGCTTCCAAGCTTGTTTTAATCGGGAAGCTCCACCAAACACTGTCCAGCATGGGTAACCAATATCACATTTGTCACATCAGTGTCACAGTGTTTAGCATCACAGTAACCATGAGTTACCTCTGTACAGCAATACACAGACCAGTGCTATACCACTTCGAAGAATGTTTGACAAAAAGCAATTTAAACAAGGCTTGAGGGCCACAGATTAAAATCACCCACCTTTGGCTTGATAGCATAACCTTTTGTCCACTGGGCCAACGTAGCTCTCTCTATGTTGTTGTTATTGTTGTTAAACGTCAAGTCATAGAAAACTCATAGTGACCGTATGAATGAAAGATCTGAACACTATATAATTAGTGGGGCACATATGTCCCAAGGGATCTCTGGTTTTGGAGTTAGTAGAGGGAAGTCTGTTTCCTCAGATTCATCCTGTGGTGGTAGCAGCATACACTGAAAGTGAGATAGCTACTTCGCAATAAGTCCTAAAGGTAGAAAATGCAGGTGAGTCCTCTATGGCCGGCCCATGGTCACAAAAGGGATAAGGGCTCAGGGATTTTTAAAACTGTGCCACAGCCACGACCATTGGAAGGTCTTCCCCGACCGCCTTGTCTAAAACAGATCCCCTTTCTTTTATCTACTTCCTCAGTCATTATTTGGCCTCTTTTTCTGCTCTCCATCTTCATGCCATTTATGACTCTCTGAAAGGACTGCTCATCTGTGAGTTCAGTCCTTCCTTGTTAAGCATCCTCACAGAAATTCAAGCCACAAGACAAAAGGAGCATTGTGTCTCTTGTTGGCTGCTGCCTAACACACTTGCCTCACAGTGGCTCTCAGTGTGCTTTTGTTGAATGTTAAAGAATGGACCTTAGAGTAATAGTTTTGGAGCTTATGTCTTTCTTGGTAAATTAATGAGAAGTCCTCCACATTTGGTAATGTGTTCTTTCAGTAATGCAGACACTCAGCACTAGCCAGGGACATCTTGGACCACAAGAAATCTTTGACAATAGATGAGTCAGGAAACTCCCTAGAAAATAATAAGGTGCACGGCAAGGAAGTAACTTCAGAAATTTCAGTGTTCCAGAATATTGAGATTTAGCAATTACATGCCCTACACTCACTCACATTCTCATTGCTGCTGACTAGAACTGACTCACAGATGGTTCTGCGGCAGGTTTTTAGGAGGCTGCAGATTACACAGGTGGATCACCTTTCTGCAGCGGAGCTGCTGGTGAATTCAAACCACCAGGGAGTTGGTACCTTTGTTTTAGCAGCACAGTTCCTTAACCACTAGGCCATTGCATCTCCCTTACATCCTTTTGTTGTTGTTTGGTGCCTTCGAGTCATAGACGACTCATAGCGACCCTATGAACAAAAGGCCTGACCACTGTTTGTACATAGAGTTTCCGGAGGCAAGCCATTTCGGAAGTGGATGCCGCTCCTGCTTCCAGGCTTGTTTTAGTCGGGAAGCTCCAGCCAACACTGTCCACCATGGGTGCCCATTACCACGATTGGCACGTCACTGTCACAGGCTTCAGCATCATAGCAACACGAGTTACCTCTTCGGCTTGGTAGGCGGATGTATTTTTAATACTGTTTACATAGTTTTATTTCTGATCAATGAAAAAAAAAATACAACAGGTGTAAAATATGCCGTTTAGTTTATATATTCTCTTTTTCTTTTCCAGAAAATTTGAATTGGTGCGATGTAACCCTTTGATATTATTGTTGTTGTTATGTGCCGTAGAGTCGCTTGCGACTCATAGCAACCCTGTGTACAACAGCCCTGCTCTGCTCTGTGCCAATCGCACTGTCTCTGACACTAACATCCCGATTACCCCAGTCACTGAATCAATCCACCTCATAGAGGGCCTTCCCCTCCTGCGCTGTCCTTCCACCCTCCCAAGCGTGATGTCCTTCTCCAAGGACCTGTCTCTCCTCACACATGCCCAAAGTATGTTAGACGGAGCCTCAGAATCCTTGCCTCCAAGGAGCCACCCGGTTTAACCCTTTCTAGGGCGAATCTGTTTGTTTTCCTAGCAGTCCATGGTATTCTCAATACTCTTCTCCAGCACCACAGCTCAAAGGCATTAACTCCTTCTATCCTCCTTGGTCATTGTCCAACTCTCTGATGCATAACAAGTGATTGTGAAGACCATGGCCTGTATCAAACGCACCTGCTATTTTTAGGAATTGCCTTCCCCGCTTCCCCCCCACCTCACCGACTCTGAGATCTTGGGAGGGTTTGGACCATGTAATATTTATCTTTCGTCTGATATACTTTAGACATGTTGCAAGAAGGGACCAGTCCTTGGAGAAGAACATCATGCTTGGGAGGGTGGAGGGACAGCACAGGGGAGGAAGACCCTCTATGAGGTGGAATGATTCAGTGACTGGGGTAATGAGGGTAGGTGTGTCAGAAACGGTGAGATTGGCACAGGACAGAGCAGCGTTTAGTGCTGTTGTATATGGGATTGCTATGAGTCACAGGAGACTCGATGGCACATTAAAAACAAACAACATTTCTAATGAGTAGGTCTGTCCTTTGGTTACAGGAGATGTTTGGTAAATATTAAGCTGAATAAATGAACAGACAGTTGAATATTCCATACGGCCTTGTACAATGGAATGTTAATACATACTCAGTGATATTTTCAAGGATGATGCAGCCTTTCAGCTACTTGATCCTGCAAACTTTAGCACCAGGAGGACATCACTATTTAAATCCCATGTCCTTATCAAATGAAATTGCTCACTTTACCATGCTTATTCCAGCTAATTATTTTTTCAAGATTGTGATTTGAGTAAAAATTTGCAAGGCATACTGTTTTTTTTAATCAATTATTCATGCACTTTTGTTCCATAACATTAATGACAATACCCTTAGTGTCTGATCATCTATTCATTCTAGCTTCTGTTCAATTTGTTTGCCTCCTAGGGGTAATTGTTAGAGTATTTAAAAGTGATGCTTGTACCAACATCTTCTTTTATTTTTTCTGTCTGTGTAATTTTTATCTTTTGTGAGTTGAGTACAAAGAAAACAACTTCATCAGCATTTGTGACAGCCTACTGCTAGCTTTAATGCAAAGACATTTGACTGTGTGGATCACCACAAATTGTGGCTGACACTGAGAAGAATGGGAATCCCAGAGCACTTGATTGTGCTCATGTGGAACCTATGCCTGGATAAGGAGGCTGTTGTGCAAATAAAGCAGGGGAGCACTGCCTGGTTTGGAATTGGGAAGGGAGTGTGCCAGGGTTGTGTTCTCTCTCCATATCTATTCAATCAGTATGTTGAGCAAATTAATGGAGAAGCTGCAATCTATAAGGAGGAATATGACATCAGGATTGGAGGGAGACTCACCAATAACCTGCATTATGCAGATGACACACCTTGCTTGCTGAAAGTTAGAAGAGCTTGAAGCTCTTGTTGCTGAAGATCAAGGAATGCAGCATTTGGTATAGATTGTATCTCAATGTCAGGAAAACGAAGATTCTTACCATTGGACTGATAGGCAACGTCATGATAGATGGAGAAGAGATTGAGACTTAACAGCTGCATCTTGCTTGGATCCACAATTAATACCCTTGGTATGAACAGTCAGGAAATAAGGAAACACATTGTACTGGGAAAATCTGCAGTCAGAAACCTCTTCAAATTATCGAGGAGTAATGATGTCATTTTGAGGACTAAGGTGTATCTGATTCAGGCCATAGTCTTTCTGATTACTAGCTATGCATCTGAGACCTGGAAAATGGATAAGGTTGATAGAAAAAAAATTGATGCCTTTGATCTGTGATGTTGGAGAGGAGCACTGAACACCCTAAGGACAGCCAAGAGAACGAACAGATATATCTTGGAAAGAATGCACCTGCAGGGCTTTTTAGAGGAAAGAATAAAGAAGCTTCACCTTGCATATTCTTGACATGTTGCTAGGAGGTACTATTCCCTGGAGAAGGACATGACATTGGGATATGTCAGGGTCAGTGAAGGAGAGGAAGACCCTCAACCAGGTGGATTGGTACAGTGACTGCTGCAATGAGCTCTTGTGTGTCAGAAAGTGTGAGGATGGTGCAGGATAGAACAGGGTTCAGATCTTTTATTCATAGGGTAGCTATGAGTTGTAATGACTGGATAGCACCTAATAACAACAACAACAGAGCTAGCTGGAAATTCTTTGACACTCTTCCCATCAAACAGTGGGTTGTATACAAAGTTTTTACTAGTTGCCATGGGCGGAAAGGAAGGAGAAAAGCTATCATCATTTAAGAAGTGTCTAGGTAACACAAATGATTAAGCTCTCAACTACTAGCAAGAGGTTTGTGGTTCAAATCCACTGAGAGGTGTCTTGAAAAAGAGGAAAAGCAACTTACTTTTTAAAGAGTTTTAGAAAAAACCCCACAAAACACTTCTACTCTGCAAATATAGGGTTTAAATGAATCAAAATCAACTCAAGAATAAGTGACAATAACAAAAATTATTATTTAGGGAGCATTGAGTTTATGTCTATAGTGATAAAAAATTAGCAATGTATACTACTGGCAGTTCCATACCATGATTATTTGATGTCAAATGTACACATGACATATGACAAATTATATATATATATATGTATATAATATGCTTGTTATAAATATTTTATAACAGTAAAAATGATGTTAATTATGCACAACTAACTCAGCTGCACCTTCCCCAGGTTTTTAGAGAAAGTAAATCATAGAATCACAGAAGCGTACAGTGACTATTTTTCTCCTGTGAAGCAGCTGGTGGATTCAAATAATATGCTTTGGGTTGGCAGCACAATTACTTACTACTAACCCACCAATTTGTGTTTCATTGACTATGAAAAAGCATTTAGCTGTGTGGATCACAACAATCTGTGGCTGACTCTGAGAAGAATTTGATGGTGCTTATGTGACACCTTTACTTGGACCAAGAGGCACTTGTAGGAACAGAGCAAGGAAACATTGCATGGTTCAAAATCACGAAAGGTATAGGCCACGGATATATTGTATCTCCATACTTTTTTAATCTATATGCGAAACACATCATCTGGAAGGCTGGGCTTTCTGAAAAGGAATGTGGTATCAGGATTGAAGGAGACTAATCAACAATCTACATTATGCAGATGACACAACCCTGCTTGCTGAAACTGAAGAGGACCTGAAGCGCTTGCTGCAGAAGGTCAAGGACAGCAGCCTTCAATATAGATTGAAGCTCAACATCAAGAAAACAAAGATTCCACTGAGCGAATTGGCAGCAGCATGATAGATGATGGAAAGATTGAGATTGATAACCGCTTTAGCTTTCTTGGCTCCACAGGAAACCCTCTTGGTAGCAGCAGCCAGAAAATTAGAAGACAAATTGCATTGGGGAAAATCTGTTAGAGACCTCTCCAGAGTACTAAAGAGCAATTATGTCATCTATAGAATAAGGTGTGACTGATCCAGGCCATGGTTTTCATAATTCCTTGCTATGCATCAGAGAACTGGACAATGACTAAGATGATAGAAGAAGAATCAATGCCTATGAATTGTGCTGGAGAAGAATACTATGTCCATAGAAAACTATGGGCTATTAAGAGAACAAACAGACTCTTCCAGGAGAAGATGAAACCAAGATTCTCCTTGGAGGCAAGGATTTTGAAGCTCTGTCTGACATACTGTGGGCATGTTGCAAGGAAGGACCAGTTCCTTGGAGAAGGATACCATGCTTGGAAGGGTGGAGGGACAGCACAAGAGAGGAAGAGCCTTGATGAGATGGATTGACTCAGTGACTGGGGTAATAGAGAAAAGCATATCAGAGACAATGTTAGATCAGCGTTCAGGGCTGTTGTATATAGTCGCTATGAGTTGCAAGAAACTCAATGGCACATAACAACAACAGCAACAACAAGCCATCAAAGAATATACATATATATTTCACTGGTGACCTAGGGGCAAACAGTTGTGCTGTAATTCCAAAGGCATGTGGTTTGAGGCTGCCAGCTGTTTCACAGGACAAGGATAGACAGTCTTCATCCCTGCAATTAACTGCCTCTGTAAACCTGCTGAAGGGTCAGCTATTGGTAGGTTACAATTCTATGGTATACAACAACAACAACAACAACAGGGCAGAATAGGGAGCTCTGGTAGTCTAAGGGTAAGAATTTGCCTGCAATAATACACTTCTTTTTCTGGGCTGTTGTCCTACATATAATGCCTATGTCATTGCAAAGGGGACTGGGATGGGGGCGGTAGGTAATTGTGCAATAATGAATATGTTGTTGTTGTTGTGTGCCATCGAGTCGCTTGCGAGTCATAGTGACCCTGTGTACAACAGCTCTAAACCCTGCTCTATCCTGTGCCAATCGCACTGTCTCTGACACTCCCATCCTGATTATGCCAGTCACTGAATCAATCCACCTCATAGAGGGTTTTCCCCTCCTGCGCTGTCCCTCCACCCTCCCAAGCATGATGTCCCTCTCCAAGGGCCTCTCCCTCCTTACAACATGTCCAAAGTATGTCAGACAAAGCCTCAGAATCCTTGCCTCCAAGGAGCAGCCTGGTTTAACCCTCTCTAGGACGAATCTGTTTGTTTTCTTGGCAGTTTAGGGTACATTCAATATGCTTCTCCAGCACCACAGCTCGAAGACATCAATTCTCCTTCTACCCTCTTTAGTCATTGTCCAACTCTCTGATGCATAGCAAGTGATTACAAAGACCATGGCCTGTATCAGATGCACCTTAGTCTCCAGAGTGACACCATTGCTCTTCAGTACCCTGGAGAGGTCCTTAACAGCAGACTTTCCCATCGCAATACGTTTTTTTTTTATTTCCTGGCTACTGGTGCCAAGAGTGTTGACCATGGAGCCAAGCAAACTAAAGTTGTTAACAATCTCAATCTCTTCATCATCCACCCTGATGCTGCCAAAAGTGAACTGAGGAAAGGGGAAGGGAGAGAGAAAGTGCAACAATGAATGAATAAAAATCCAATGTCTCTGTAACCGTTTGTTAAAATCACAACTAAAATAAATTATAATTTTAAAAAAATTTAATATAGAAAAAACAGGGAGGGGGGTGGAGGGGAGAAACTGCACTCCAATCCTGATGGCACACAGTTGGAATCCTCCAGTTGCTCCATGTAGAAAGACTGGCAGTCTCCTCCCATGTGATTAATTTCCTCTGAAAATCTGCTGGAGAATCAATTGTGGGTTGGTTCTGACTCAATGATACAAAACAAAAATGGCGGAATATTGAATGATCCAGAAAGCATCAAAAGAAGGTGGATGGAGTACACAGAGTCGCTGTACCAAAAAGAATTGGCTGACGTAGAAGAATCTCATGAAATGACATATGACCAAGAGGCAATGGTGAAGGAGGAAAGTCAAGCTTCCCTGAAGGGAATGTTAGAAAACAAGGCTTTAGGAATTGATAGAATATCAAATATGGATTTTCAGCAACAGATGTCGCCCAAAATGTGCTCACCAAGTTGTCCTAAGAAGTCTGGAGGACAAACAGGTTGGGAGAGATTCATATTTATTCCCATTCAAAAAAAAAAGATGATTCTACAGATTGTAGAAATTATCAAACAATATTGCTAATTCCACATGCAAAATCCTACTGAAGATTATGCAAAAATAATTGAAACAGTACATCAACAGAGAACTACCACACATACATGCTGGATTTAGCAGAGGCCGTAGCACTAGGACCAACGTCAGATGGGTCTTGGCTGAAAGCAGAGAGTAGCAGAGGAATATCTGTTTCATTGACTATGCAAATGCATTTGACTGTGTGGATAACAAAACTTGTGGCTGACTCTGAGAAGAATGGGAATCCCACAGCACCTGATTGTGCTCATGTGAAATCTATACTTTGACCAGTTGCCAGAACAGTGCTAAGGAATAGTGCATGGTTCAAAATCAGAAAAGGAGTGTGTCAAGAATGTATCCTCTCTCCATACGTTTTCACTGTGTATGTGGAAAAGATTATTTAGGAGGCTGGACTTCATGAAGAGGAATGTGGCTTTAGGATGGAAGGAGACTAATCACCGATCTGCGTTATGTACATGACACAAGCTTGCTTGATGAAACTGAAGAGGACATGAAGCATTTGTTCCAGAAAATCAAGGACTACTGCCTCCAATATGAATTGAAGCTAAACATCAATAAAGCAGAGTCTCACTAATGGGCCAATTGGCAGCACTGTAATAGATGGAGAAGAGATTAAGGTTGTCAAGTTTAGCTTGTTTGTTTCCAAAACCAATACGGTAGTGTCATAGGAGGGTCTCCGAGATTACCTAGAAGAAAAGGGGTCCTAGCAGAACTCAGCCTCCTCAGCTGGTCCACCCGTACACAAAGCAGAAGAAAGGCATCTTAGACCTTTCACAACAGAGCAGTTGTCGACTGAAGAATGTCTCGAAGGCCCAGTTGTGAGAATTGACCAGTTACACTCTGCTAGAATTCCTGAGGCGGGGTGGGGGTGGGGTGGGGGTGGAAATCATGTAACAGGATAAGAAAATGATAATCTTAAATTACTATTTTTATATGTAGCAATAGAAAAACAGAATGACATTGATTCTAAGATTAAATGAACCCAAATGAACGCTTAATTAAAATGTTCTCCATGAAGTATGAATAATTTGCGAGCCACAGGGCAGTTTTCTGACTGCCTCTGTAGTTTCTTTGTTGATTCTTTGTTGTGTACAGATTCATAAGCTTCCTGGAAACCCGGGCTCCACAGAGATGAATCCCTATTGTTATTCTGACTATACAACCAAAGCTGCTGGAAAAGGGTAATGAGTCCAGTTAACAAGCTTTCTGAGATGCCTGCCTTGGTTTTGTAACATTGTTTTGAGGTTTGAGAGAATAAATACAGTTAAGAAAAGACATATGTATTAATTTTGTGAATATGTATGGCCTTTCCAGTATGTAAACTATTAATAAATAGAGGACAAGGGTCAAGGGGTTCAGAGGTGAACGGAATCAGCTTCTGTGACTGGTTGTGCCGTATATCTCTGATGGCCTTGCTGTCCCAAAACATTTTAATATTAAATATACCAAAGTCTTGGCATTAGCAGTCAGGAAAGCAAAAGACTAATTGAACTAGGAAAGTTGGCTGTCAGAGACCTCTCCAAAGTGTTAAAGAGCAATGATGTCAATCTAGAGTCCAAGGTGCACCTGATGCAAGCCTTGGTTTTTAGTTACATGCTATGCATCAGAGAGCTGGACAATGACCAAGAATGACAGGAGAAAAATTGATGCCTTGGAGTTGTGGTGCTGGTGAAAAGTCTTGAACATACCATATGCTGTCAAGAGAACAAACAAGTCTGTCCTGGAGACAAACTAAGTTACTCCTTGGAGACAAGGATTTTTGAAGCTGTCCTGGAGACAAACTAGGTTACTCCTTGGAGGCAAGGATTTTTGAAGCTGTGTCTCAAATACTTTGGGCAAGTGGCTAGAAGGTTCTGCTCTGAGTTGATTCCAACTCAAAGCTGATGAATCAACAACTCAGCTCATTGTCATAGAGCCAGGATTGAATCACAGCTGACTTTTCAGTAGGTTTTTGGGAGGCTCTAAATAGCTGAGCCTGTAAATGGGTTTTTCAGTAGACTGTAAGTCACACTGGAGCAATTTGCTTGTCTTTCTGTCATTCTCTTGGGGAGCAATTGATAGATTTGAACTCTTTGCCTTTGGGTTAGCAGCACAATTCTTTACCCATTAGACCAGACCTCCCCTTTGGCGCTGAAAGTAAGTAGTATGCCATTTGAACCTTATGCAAACCCTACACATTTATCAGACAGTATTAGTTCCATTTGGTAGGTTTATTAATAAAGGTCTGGGAACATTCGTGATCTCCCCCTCCTTATTTTGGCTGATTGGGAGTAGAGTTAGACTAGATTCCAGGAGTCTGGGCTCCTAGCATGCCTCTTGCCATCACAGGACAGTTTCCAAATCAGTGACCAGTTAAACAACTGCAAATCTTCATTTTAGGGAATGTTTTTTGTTTTTGTTGTTATGTCACAGAGAGGATAAAATTACTTAAATGTTAAGGACTTGATGCACATGTTTCTGCTCCCTGCATTTCAGAGTGAAAGAGGAGGAACTTGGCTGTCCTGCAAAAACCCTGAAGGTTTCCTCCTGAATGTCTGTCATGTAAACACGAATAAGGAAAAGGAAAGAGAAAATGAACTAACAAGCTCACAAATATGAACACTGCACCAAGGGAGAGTGTGTCTTTCATCATGTAGAACACGTGATAAACGTTGTGGCACCATCTATCCAGCATAGCAGCTATAATATCTCTCATCATTTGCAGGGGTGCAAACTGTTATTCACCAATGTCACTGTCATCAAATGAAATTTGAGAACTTTCAGGTACACTATGAGACTGAACAGGCTTGGAAAGGATCTGTAATCAGTGATCTGTTGTTCAAATCAGCAAATGAGTAGGGGCTCCAGGCAGGGACTCCTGGCTGCATTTTGCCACTGATGTGATTCTCATGAACCTTGAAATGTCTGACTGAGGCAATGCTGCCTTTCTTTCTATCCTACCCAGAAGCTTCCCAAGAAGTGATTTTCTTTTGCTGTGGACAACTTGGGCTGGGTCAGGATGCTTTCAGTTTTCAACAGCCAGAGGGAGTTTATTTTAGCCACTACGTACCCATAACTTTAGCCCCAGAACTAAGAGTGGCAAACCAGAGGAGGCAGAGGAGAGAACGGGAGCCTAGCAGTGACCAAGCAGCAATGAGGCCTAGTTTTCCTCTGTCTGATGACTTGTCTTTCTATAAATCCCAGTGTTCACAACAGTGAAGTGGCCAACTTCCCACCCCTCCCCCCAAAAAAAACCCCCAACAACTTCAATAAAACAAAACAAACCAACAAAAACACCAACAGGTGCTCAGGCCAACATACTGCACTCAGCTGCACAGGCAGACAGACCCACCAGCCACATGTAGCTGCTATTCCACAGCTCATGGAGCGGCTGAAAGTGAAATAGGGAAGACACTGGATCGGAAAGTGAACTACCTCTCACAATAAGAGAGTGTAACATCTATCAACTCTATTCCTGGTGATGTGCATTTTTATTTCTTTTTCACTGTAATTAAAATTATTAAAGCTAAGCTTTTTCTCATAGTTAACAGAAGTCCTAGGACAGTTCCACGGACCCAGCCACACACTTGTGCATCTTCAGTAGCTGGAAAGTTCTCTTGTGCAAGACAAAAGGCCTGGGTTGCCTTTAAATGTCAATAATTAATATTACTAGTAATACAAATAAAATAATAATTAAGTATGCAATAATTCTTATTAATCTATTCATTCAATATATAGTTTGAGGATTTATTCTAACCCAGTGTTGAACCCTATAGATTCAGATTAATCATATAGAGACCCTATTTGTAAAAAAGCTATATATGTGAACCATATTGTGTTTGATTGTTGTGTGATATTCATTGTCATCAATTCAGAACCAACTCATAGCTGACCCTCCAATGAGTTTCCAGATACTCACACAGCAGGAGGTTGTCCATCTTTCTCCCTTGGGGCAGTTGGTGGTTTCAAACTGCCTGCCTTTAGGTTGGTAGTGCAACTCTCTACCCACTAGGTTACCAGCCTACAAAACACCTCCACCTGTACTTTACTATTCTAAAGGTTTCTTAAATATCTGGAGGGTGTGGTTAAAAGCCAAATAGGAAATCATATCCACTTTGGGTTGTAGAAAGTTTTGCATGGCCTGTTTCTTCCTGGATGGTGGGTGGTAAGAGAAAAGTCACAGCTCAATTCTGAAGTAGCTCCCTAGAAAGGCAGACCACATGCTATGGGTGCATGTCTCTGAGGAACTCTTCCAGAGAGAAATCAGACACTCTTGGGGGAACCAGAGTTACATGAGGTGCTCTGTCATGAGGACTTGATTTTTTAAGGCCTGGACTCAGACTGAGCATGATAAGTGTGGGGAGATGAAAGAAGAGATCCTGAGAAGAAGAGAGGTCATGAGAGGGTGGGCGAGAGAAAGAGGAATAAAGGTGTGATGGGAAGGGGTAGGAGCGAGGGAGGGTTCCAGCATAGCCTTCTAGAATCTTCTAGTGAAGTAATGATTGCTACCCTTATTTTGTTCAATCATTTTTATTGAACATTTATAAAATGCTATTCCTAGTGTTAACTCCTGTTTATTCTGTGTAGACACTATCTTACTTAATAGAATAATCTGGATAGAAATATAGTCTGGAAACAGGTTTTATCGTCTAATGAGCATTGCATTATGAATGAAGAATTTAAATGAGTTATTGACAAGCTTTTAGTAAAAACATTACAGAAGTACATATTCCTTTAAGCGTGATAAAAGCATTGAAGAAAATAATATTTTTTTTAAGTGGGGAAAAAGATGTTAGGAACAGTCCCTGCATTTGTGGGAAGAGGTTGGCTTCTCAGACTAGTAGGAATACAGATGAGCAAATGGACCACAATGCTTCTGGGTGAAACAGTAAAGGCTTGAAGTTCAGGGTTTTGTGCAGTGCTTAGGAGGGACAGTGACACCTGCAGGTTAGTTGGGCATAATCCAGGTAATACTGGAAAGAGACTGTGTGTGGAAAGGATAGGAAGCAAGGTTTATTCCAGGAACTCCCAGTGGAGGAGGGCTGAAGAGGTGTCCTGCAGCAGGTTAAATAAGGGGGGGG
>NW_006399759.1:24753522-24753967 GCF_000299155.1 Elephantulus edwardii | reverse complement strand
AATAGTAACTTAAATTACAGGTCTCCACCTGCTTCTGTCCTGCCTTTACTCCCTTCTTGTTCCCCTCATGTTTCCCTCTTCATTTTTACTTCTAATTTTAAACTTATGTGTTCTAGAAAAAGGAATCTGAAAGAATATCTCTGTCCTGAAGGAGATGAGATAAGGTTTCTCTAGTCAGAGGTTAAAAATGCCAATTCCAGGTGTATCACTCTATCCTTGCATGATCTTAGCAGAACATTTTCTACCAGTGAGCTTCATTTTCTCCAATGCGGCCTTAAAACTGGACAACAGCCTCAGATGCATGTAAAGGTGGACTTCAGCTATTTATTTTGATTCTTCAAGTTTAATGTTTTCATACTTTGCAAAGATACTTGCTGAACAATTATTCTCAGTTTTAGAAAAGTATTTATTGCGGCGCTGGCTGAAAATCGCCTGTGACTTCATC
>NW_006399759.1:24745996-24752247 GCF_000299155.1 Elephantulus edwardii | reverse complement strand
AAAAACCCACTAGAGGATCAGCTATGAGTCAGTTCTGATTTATCAACAAACATCAATAATTTGTTAATGTCTCTTGAATACATTATCTTCTTTATTCTACCCAATACTCCATCAAAAGACATACTTACCTAAATTATGTATGTTAAAAAAAAACAACACAAAACAACAACCCACAAAACCCACAAAACACAGAACAGTCAGGGAGAAGAGATCAAAGAACTTTAATTGTTTTGAACCAGTTTGGTTAAACTCTGAAGTCTTTACTTTTATTATTCTGCAGTATACCTTCTCCAAGCAGACGAGTGATTTCTGAAAATAACTTCATGGCCTCCTTTTTTATTTGGACAAACTCATGCTGGCTTCCTAGGATCGACTGCTCACAGGCATGGGAAGGAACATTTTTGCAAAATTATGTGTTTTGTCTTCATCATAGTGACCATTGTCATCAAACAATGGGCGCTCTTTAAACTTGACCAACTTAAAAGCTTTATTTCAATGCAAAATTAATGATGTATCTCCAAAAACAATCCTTTCTCTTAGGGATTCCATCTTATGATTTTTATTTTTATGGATCTCAAGTCATCTCTTAAGTCTGTAGGTGGGCATAGATCTGTGGTGATTAATTTTATAAGACACAATATAAAAAAATCATTATATGGAACAAAATATGAGGAGTGTTTCTTTTACTTTTGAAAGAGAGGAGTGAACTGGGGGGGGGAGGGACGGGCGGGGAAAGAAGTGCAGCAATGAATGAATGGAAATCCAAAATCTCTGTAAATGCTCATTAAAATTATTTTAAAAAACAAAACAAACAATTTTTTATATTATAAATCCCCACTTATTCCTTAATTTGTCTTTTAAAAGAAACTGGATTTAACACCGGTGGGGTAGTAGGCAGGGAATCACACTGCAAACTCAAAGATGGTCACTCTCTAGTGATTCAAATTTGCCAGCCGCTTTGTAGGCGAAAGATGAACAATCTTCTCCCTTGCAATTTACAGCTTGGAAAATCCACTGGAAGGTCAGCTATGAGTAGGCTCTAACTTCACGCCAATGAGTTTGCGTTTTACTCCTCACACACAGCAATATACTTAATGCCAACTTAAGATCAAGTACAGAGAAAAAGCTGAGTGCTACATTTGGGTTTTTAAAAATAAAGTTTTGTAAAGTTCACAGTTAAGATTTTCACCGAAAAGATAAATCGGTTGAAAAGAATATCCACCATTTAATAGCTAAAGCACATTAAAGTTTCTTCAAGTAAAGAATGAGTTTAAAAGTCAAATACTTTCTTCCTAAGGTAGAAAACACACACAGAGTAACTCTCCAAGTCTCAGGGGCATCCAACATTGTGATTGTAATTGCTATTGTTAAGTGAAATGAAATAAACTTGTATCTCACTCTTGTGATCAAAATCGTTCTGTTCTGTTACATTGCCCACATGTCTTTTGCTCTAGTTGAATAAATAGCCTACTCTTTTCACACTTGGAATCAGTTTCTCTTGTGGCAGAAAGCAAAAACAGAACCAGAGTAGAGCATTCCTGTCTGTCTTGCTTTCTCTGATTCTTTTGTTCATTTCTCGGATTTCCTGATTCATCACTCATTTGCTCACTCATCCATTAAGAAAAACACATCGCCCCTGCCATCATATAAATTTTGACCCATAGGGACCTATAGAAGAGACTAGAACTTTTCTTTCAGGCTTCAAAGGCCATAAACTATTATGGAAGCATTCTGATTCATCCTCCTCCTGAGAAACAGGTGATGGATTCAAACCTCTAAACTTCTGGTTTATAGCTGAAAGCCTTAACCACAGAAGAACTTATGTTTCTTCTGTAAATGAAAGCACACAAATAATTCCTTAATGAATAAAACAGTGAATGCTAGCAAAGGGCTCGAGTATGGTCAGGGACGATGACGATGACACAGGATAAGACAGGGTTCAGATCTGTTGTGCCTAGGGTCACTATGTGTTGTACTCAATTCGATGGCACCTAACGTAAGAGCAAGTATATAGTATACAGGGTGTTTACATCCAATGTAAGCACAAAGAGGAATAAGATAGTGTCCTGATTTCAAGGAAGTGGCATAGATCAACATCTAAATACAACACAGTGTTTAAAGTACCTTGTCAAGAATAAATGTTATTGTTGTTAGGTGCTGTTAAGTACAACTTATAGCAACCCTATGAACAGCTGACCTGAACACAGTCATATGTCGTTTCCTGTGCCATCCTCACCACCTTGACACACTAGAGGCCTTTGCTGAAGTCACAGTGTCAGTCCATCTTACTGGGGGGTCTTCTTCTTCATTTATTTATTTATTTATTGGTGAGTCTCCTCTAATCTAATTAATGCCACACTCTACCTCATAGAGTCCAGCTATAATTCAATCTGCATGTATAAGGACCACCTGTTGTTGTTGTTGATTGCCTTCAAATTGAGCACAACCCATAGCAACCCTATGAACAAAAGGCCTGAAGCCCCTCTACAACAATCAACATTTATCAAAGTTCATAGAGTTTCCAGAGGCATGTTACTTAGGAAGTGGGCACCACTCCTGATTGGGGCATTCAAAACTTCTGGACTTTAGGTAGGCAGCATAACCCTTTATTTACTAAGCCACAACAACATCTTTTAATGGACAAAGGATGGGTAGAAATATGAGTGTTCAAGCTGATTTATGGGTAAAGAGGGTGTTATTTCAGATCAGATGAAAAGAGCACTGAGGAAGTTATTATTTAGGTGATTATTGAATTATTGCAATATAAAGGTGATTTTTTTAAAAAAATAAGGTAATGAAATGTGGCTGCAAAGGTGATGGATAACTTCTAAATATATTTAACTGATGCCTAAGTGTTATAAATGGTTTGGGCTCAAAGAGTAATGGTGTCAGTTTAAAGACTAAGGTGCACCTAATCCAAACCATGATCTTCTCAATTGCTCGCTATGCATCTGAGAGTTGGATAATGACTAAGGATGACAAAAGAAGAATCAATTCCTTTGAGCTGTGGTGTTAGAGAAGAATACTAAATATTCCATGGACTGCCAAAACAACAAACAGATTTGTTATGGAGAAAGTGAAGCCAGAGTTCTCCTTGGAAGCAATTTTGGACACATTGTTTGGAAGCTCCAGAACTTGAAGAAGGACATATTTGTAAAGGTCAGCATAAGTCAGAAAGACTCTCATCCAGGTGGATGGACACAGTGATTATAGTAATGGCTCAAGTGTGTTGGAGATGGAGAGGAAGGCACAGGATAGGGCAGGTTTCAGACCCGTTGTTCATAGTTTTGCTATGAATCTCAGTTGACTTGATGGCACACAACAATGACAACATGAGCATCAACAACTTACCTAAAACTTAGAAGTTCAAACTCACTCATCAGCATAACCGAAGAATGGTCTGGTAATCTGTTTTCATAAAGAATCCAGCTGAAAAAACCATATGGAATAGTTATACTTTCTAAAATATCAAACCAACCATGGGTAAGATTCTACTAGATGACAATGGAAATGACATGTTAGTTTACAGATAGTCAAGAAATCAGATTGAGGTTATGTATAATAGAAGAGTAGAATTTTGAAAAAATTTTTTCAACTGCATTTAAATGATCATGAAATATACTTAATTAGATAATAATACAAGCAATCCATTAGCATAAGGCTTTGGACAAAAGTATTGCATCTGTAGAATTTATTTTACCTAGACAAAAAAAGGAAGAAATATTGTTAAAAAATTAATAAAATCTTTGAAACCCAAGATAAAACCACTTTGAATTAACATATATATAGTGATGAAGAAAATGTTTCAGATACCTATTGCTACTTAACAGAAATAACATGAGTGGATAGTTTCAAAAAGCATAATTTTATTTTCTTATAGTTCTAGTGAACCTAATTTAGTCTAGAGATTAAAAGTCAAGATCAGACTCTCTGTCATGTCTAATATCAGCCAGAAATCTCAGGTGTGCATCTCTGTGTATATTCTGGGTTTTTTGTTTTATTTGTTTTAGTAAATGGGTAGATTTAGGATTCACACTACATTGTTTTGGGCTCAGAAAGTATATAGCATTGTACCAAATTAAATTCCAGGAGATTATTGCCTATGATTGCATTATGGAAAATAAGTGTATGTATTACATATAAGGTAATTACATGACTCTGTAGAAGACAATCTGCTCTATTAATGGTCAACTGTTTTGATCCTATCTGAAGAAAAGATGGCTCCATAAGCAAAACCAATGGAAATAACAGTGAGGAAATAAAGGCATACTACATTTGGCAAGCTGCTGTCATGGTGTTTCATTCAAATACACCATGTTTCATTCCTTCATTCACACTGTGTTTCATACAATCATTCTCACACATTGCATTTTATAAAACCAATTATCATTGATCCATGCCCATTAAACTCCATTTTTTCAGGTGCTCACTGGATCTTTTCTAATTCCTTCATCTGCCTCCCTCTGCCCACCAATACTCTGACTGTTTATCTCTCTATCCCTCTTGTATCCACCCCTTCCTCCTTTGGACTTTTATACACATCTTACTAGTTATCCTTCTATTTTTACAATAATAGTCTTATTCAATTTGTCCTTTTGAGTCTGAGTTAGTTTATATTGGTCTATAGCCTCTCCCATTTTATGCATTATTTTTCAAAATCATTGCTTCTGAGTGCTGTATAGTATCCCATGATGTGAATGTACCACAATTTCTCAATCCATAAATTTGTTATGAGCATTTGAGCTGTGTCCATTTTTTTGGTATTGTGGCTAACGCTGCTATGAACATCAGTGTATAAATCTCTGTTCATGTCTCAGTTCAATATTCCTCACTGTTTTCTTAGCAGTGTAGTAACTGGATCATACAAAATTTCTATGTCCAGCTTCATGAGACATTGCCAATCTGCCTTACAGAATGGTTGTACCATTTTACAATTCCACTAACAGTGTATGAGAGTTCCAATCTCTCCATATCTTTGCTGATATGTATTGCTTGCTACAAGACTACTTTAAAAGGCTAAAGAACAAGGATGTCAGTTTAAAGAGAAATGCACATCTGCTTCAAGATGTATTTTCAATTGCTTTATATGCATGTGAAAGTTGGATGATAAAGGAGGATGAAAGAAAAATGAATGACTTTTTATTATTTTATACTTGTTTATTTATAAAGTTTGATTGATTGTTTTTCACATTGCATCTTTCCCATTTCCTTCACCTACCCTCACCCATCAAATTGTATAACCCTATGATTAAACTCCTCCCTATCCTCACCCCTCTGTTTCAACCCTCCCCTCCCCATTGGATCCTCATACCCATTCTACAATAATGATCTTATATAGTATTTATCTTTATGACACTGAGTTAGTTCACTCAGCATAAAACTCTTCAGTCCCTCCCAAGTTAGGCAATAATTTACAGAATCATTGCTTCTGTATGCTGTGTAGTATTCCATTATGTGAATGTACCATAATTTCTTAATCCATTCAATTGTGGTTGGGCATTTGGGCTGTTTCCATTTTCTCGTGACGGTGAATAACACTGTTATGAACGTTGGTGTACAAGTCTCTGTTTTGTGCCTCAGTCCTCATTCTCTTCTGGTATATTCTAAGCAGTGGCATAAATAATGGCTTTGAATTGTGGTACAGGCAAATATTATTGAAGATACCATGGGATGCCAAAAGAATAAGAAAAATCAGAGTTGGAGAAACTGCTACCACAGTGCTCTGTAAAGCCTAAGATTGTAAGACTTTATTTCCCACACTTTGGGCATTTTTTTCAGAAGAGATCTTGTGAAAAGGACATCTTATTTATAAAAGTAAAGGATCAGTGAAGGTGATGAAAATCTTCAATGTGATGAGTTGATAAACTGACTCACGCACAGTAAAGAATCAGTGAAGGTGATGAAAATCTTCAATGTGATGAGTTCATAAACTGACTCAAGCACAGTAGAGAAATTGTGAGAATGGCACAGGATTGATTTGTTGTACATCAGATTGCTGTGAGTCAGGGCTGACTTGAAGGCGCCTCATAACAACAATTCTGTAACAGTAAAAGACTAGTATTTGGTCAAACTACTGTGGACTAGAATTTATCCATTTTGTCTCTTAAGAACAGACATCAGAGTAATTAGAAGACAGCAAAATATTGAGAAAATAATAGCGGTAAATTTCCCAAATTTATTGAAAGATACACTTTACAGATTTATAATCCTTAGGTAACCAACCCACAAATAGAATAAACACAGAGAAATCC
>NW_006399759.1:24743382-24744560 GCF_000299155.1 Elephantulus edwardii | reverse complement strand
ATCAACTCTCCTTCTGTCCTCCCTAGTCACTGTCCAACTCTCTGATGCATAACAGGCGATTGCAAAGACCATGGCTTTAGATAACAATTTAAAAAGCAACTTTATAAAAGTATATGTTGATAGAAGATTTACTCTATAAGAAATATTAAAGAAGTTCATGAATTTAAAAAAGTTAATAAATATTAACTTGAATCTACAGGAAAAAATGAAGAACATCAAAAATGATACCTATTTGAATACATTTAAATTATTGTGCTCTCTTATTCTTCAGTCTTTTAAAAGGTTAATCATAGGGTTGCACAGTTTGATGGGTGAAGGTGGTGAAAAAAATGGGAAAGATATGCTGTAAAAACAATGTATCCAACATTCATAAATAAACTAGTTTAAAACAAAAAAGACAAAATATAATATTGGGAAATATGTTGTTATATGCTAAAAGTGAGAACTTTGAATTGACCTTCTAGAAGGTTTTCAGAGACTGGAAATTGCACAGGAGTTGTCTCTCTTTTTCTAAAGCAGCATCTAGTGAATTAAAACCTTTGGGTTTTACCTTACAACTTGTCCATCTGAGTTTATAACATTTATAATTGTAAGATGAAGCTTAAGGACCACAGCTTTCAGTATGGGTTATATCTCAGTCTAAGGAAAGCAAAATTTTTCACAACTGTACCAATATCAAATACTAAGAGGTGGAGAAAAGATTGAAATTGTCTAGGATTTCATTTTACTTGTGTCCACAATCAACACCCATGAAAGTAACAATAAAGAAATCAAAATAGTATATTTTATTGGGAGAATGTACCACTAAGAATCTCTTTACAATGCTAATGAGCAAAGATATAATTTTTAAGACTAAAATGTTCTAGACTCAAACCATGCTATTTTCAATTGCTTTATTTGCTTGTCAAAGTTGATCAATAAATAAGGAAGACCGAAGAACAATTTCTATTTTTGAACTGTGATATAGATGAAGAAGGTTAAATATGTTTAATAAAATACAAATTCATCTTTTAAGAAGTTAAAGCAGAACGTTCTTTAGAAACAAGAATGGTGAAACTTGAGAATGAATCTCATATTCTTTGGATATGCTATGAAGAGAAGGGAGTACATGCTATCAAGAGAAGGGCGTACATGCTATGAAGAGAAGGGCGTTCACCAGGGATGCATCCTATCTCCAT
>NW_006399759.1:24738393-24742535 GCF_000299155.1 Elephantulus edwardii | reverse complement strand
CTATGAGTCGCAAGCGACTCGACGGCACATAACAACAAACAACAACAACATGAAGAGAAATCTGTGTTGGGGAAAAAAGACAAAATTGTTAGCGAAGTAGATGGTCTTAACAAACATTTATGGAGATTTTGGATTTCCATTCAATCACTGCTGCACCTTTCTCCCGCCCACCCCTCCCCTCCAGTTCGCTCCTCTCTTTGAAAAGAAAAATTCCCTCATTGGTATATAATTCCCCTATCCCCCTCAACTCCCTGCACTGAGTACATTTCTCTATGCAACCTTAATTCTGGACTCCTGTGCCAACCATAATACTCACTTTAATATGGACTTATAAGTGACTATGATGATGACCTTCAGCACAGCAGGGAATGTGAGGACAGTGTAGGGTGGGGTAGGTTTTGTTTTGCTATAGACAGGGTATTGTGAGTTGGAGCTGACTTGGTGACACCAACTACAACAAATTTACCATAAGTTAAACAGTGTAATAAATGATATGATGGTGTTGTTATGTGACATTAAGTCAGAACCAAATAATATCTAATCCCCAATGGGTTTTCTTAAATGGTAAATCACATGGGAAGTGATTGCCCATCTTTCTCCCTGAGTAGTAGCAGAAGCCTTTGAATGGCCTGTCATTGGCTTGGTAGTATGAGGGCGTCTTACTCACTAGTTCACCAGAGCTTCCTAATAAGTGATATAAAACAGTAAAAGATAAAACAGTGATCAAAATTACAGATTAAATTTGAGATTAAAAACATGCAATGTGATTGAGTAATGACAAATTAGATACTCCATAAGAAATGATAAGTGAATTTATTATTTATGAATTTATCAATGTCATAGCAGTATAAAAACCCAAATAAAGTATTGAGGAGGGGGAAAAAACTTGACAGGTTAGAGAATTTCTGAACACTACTGAGTGATCCAATATTTTGAAAATGTGTAATTGTAATGAAAGTCAAGAAGTGAAGAGGAGAGAGAATAGGAAAAAAAAACTTTTAAAAAATAATATAAGAAATATTTCCAGTGTTGATGTTAAATGCACAACCATACATCTAAGAAACTAAAAGTAAACAAATATTAAAAAGAAAGAAAAATACATAAGGCATGTATAATCAAATATCTTGGGTAATACACACTTTTTTCTTAAAGGTGATATTTTTACTTGTTCACACTGTAACAGTCTTTCCCCCCACTCCCCAGAATACTTTTCAATGCACTAAAATCATTTGAGTTCTTGACTGATACATAAGCATTGTCCACATAAAAGAAAACATTTGACAACTTCAGCATTTTCTGTTTATCAAGATATTCTTTATAGATTCAGTTATGAGGATTTATGTTTTCTTTGTATTGAGATATTAACCCATAGTAAAGCAGTAAATGTGTTAAACTACCTTCACTTTTAGAAAGAATGATTATGTCATCTGGATATTTCAGGTTTTTAATGGGATTTAAGTTCTGGTAGTGTAGCCTATAGGAAGTTGCACTGCGAACCCTAAAGGTAGTGGCTTTCTGAAAGTTTAAATTCAGCAACCACTCCAAGAGAAAAAAAAAAAAAAGATTTCCTCCCTACAATTTACAGCCTCTTGGAAAAACCCCCTGGAGTGTTAGCAATGAATGGGATTCAGCAATGAGGTGATTTTTTTTTCTTCTGTTTTTCTCTTGATGAAAGATTTTATTGAGTAAAATGGTCTCATAAATAAAGACAATGATGAAATTATTTAACATAAACTTTCTTTGAATTTTCAAGAGTCTATTTGTTTTTATATATTAATGCTTATGAAATTTACAAACTATTCTAAATAACAAAAAATGTGTTAGCTGGGTTTAAATGAGGATATGTGTTATATTTATATGCAAGTTAAGTTATATTTAAATAAATATTTCTAAATAGAAAGGAAATGACATTTTGTTCTATTAACTCTAATAATAGCCAATAAATGAAAATTACCAAACTTTTAAGTGAGGGTTTTTTAAAAGACAAATTTGATGCCAAACCTTATGCCATGCTATTCTTCACAGTGTTTAATTTCTCTAATTACTTGTTCAGCATATGAATTCAAAGAGTATAAAGAAAAGATAAAACACTGAAAATAGTATTTCTGGACAAATAACTTCTTGTTTGTTACACAAGTTATTATCTATGTACAGGTTCTAAATGAATAAAATTAAATATTCTGGAATTCTCATGCTTTGCAATGTTATTTCTAATTTTAAGGATCTAAATAGTGTTTGCATAGTCATAAAGCAGGTGAACTTTTATATTCTGTTTTCCAACAAGATCTATCTCATAACCTCTTCTAAATCCATCATACATTTCTTGATAGTATTTGTCAATGAACAGCTGAAACTAATCTTTAATTATCTTCAGTATAATTTTATTTTAATGCTGTACTTATGATATTGCTTGGTAATTTCTTTATTCTAATTACCTTTCTTTGGAGTGTGAATGCTTATTTATCTTTTCTAGTTCATTTTATGGGTAGCTATCTTCAATAGGATCTAGATTGGAGAAAAAATTAGCAATAATCTGAGTTGTGCAGATGACACAATCTTGCTTGCAGAAACTGAGGAGGACCTGAGGTATGTGTTGCAGAAGGTCAAGGACTACAGTCTTCAATATGGATTGAAACTCAACATCAAAAAAGCAAAGATTCTCACCACTGGGCCAGTAGACAGCTTCACAATAGAAAGTAACAGAGAATGAGATTAGTAACAGCTTCAATTTCCTTAGCTCCACAATCAATACTCTTGGTACCAGCAGTTAGGAAATAAAAAAAGATGAATGCTGTTTGGAAATATGATGTCAGAGATTCTCCAGAGTACTGAGAAGCAACAATGTCAGTCTAGAGACTAAGATGCCAGATCCAGGCCATAGTCTTCACAATTATTTACTATGCATCCGAAAGCTGGACAGTGAATAAGGGTGATGGAACAAGAATCAATGCCTTTGAGCTGTGGTGCTGGAGAAGAGTACTGAATATATTATGGACTGCTAGGAGAACAAACAGGTTCATCCTAGAGAGGGTAAAACAAGGCTGCTTCTTGAAGGCAAGGATTTTGAAGCTCTGACATACACTGAGAATGTTGCGAGGAGGCACCAGTCCTTGGAGAGGGACATCATACTTGGAAGGGTAGAAGGACAACACAAAAAAAGAAGACCCTGGATTATATGGATTGACTCTAACTGGGATAATGGGGATAGAGGTGTCAGAGACAATGAGGTTGACTCAGGATAGAGCAGAATAGTACTTTCCATGTTACATCCGTTTGTAGCAACTTCTCAGTTTGTATATCCAGTTCCTGGATCTTCTGTGTTCTTCTATTATCTTCAATGGAACTTAACTTCTCAATTCAATGTCAGTTCTAGATCATGCTACTTAGGTGAAATGGTTGAACAAAAACAAACATTATTTAGCACAGTATCTTGTGCATTTTTTTTCAATCTTTGATGTTTCCTCTTTTAATTATTTGTTCATAACATCTTTTAATATAAAATCTTGAAGTTTGATTTTTTCCCCTTCAGTTCTTTTAGCTTGGAAAATATCAAGTATTTCTTCCCTTCTAACTTTGTAGTCCCTAAAGATATTTCATTATGATATTTTAGTTTGGTTATTACTTTAGAGTTATTTACAGTAGCTTTAACTACTTTATGCGCAACAACATATTTCAGAATCTATTCCGACATCCATTTTGATATTTCCATCCTTTCTTGTACTTTAAATGACCTTTAGATTTCTTCATGTTTAATGCCCTTTTGTTATCCCACTACCTCTCTGGTCTTGGGTTTCTCGAGTTCAATGAATCAAATTTATTTTTTAAATGGTATCTAAGTTATGCATCAGAGAGTAGGACAATGACTAGGGAGGATAGAAGGAGAATTGATGCCTTTGAGCTGTGGTGTTGGAGAAGAGTATTGAGTGTATCGTGGACTGCCAAAATAACAAACAGATTCACCTTGTTGTTATTGTTATGTGCCATCCACTCATTTGCGACTCATAGCGACCCTATGTACAACAGCCCTAAACTCTGCTCTATCCAGTGCCAATCGCATTGTCTCTGACACACCCATCCCGATTATCCCAGTCACTGAATCAATCCACCTCATAGAGGGTCTTCCCCTCTTGCACCATCTCTCC
>NW_006399759.1:24724634-24736717 GCF_000299155.1 Elephantulus edwardii | reverse complement strand
AAACCCACAGCGTCCCTTTTCAGCAGGAAGTAGCTAAGAGAATACGCCATCCCCTTTTCCTTATGAATCAGGGTGAAGTCTCTCTCAGGGAGGAGTGATGGGGAATGGCAAAGGATACACTGACAAGGGAGATTGATCAGAGCTGGCTTTGACAAGCACTGTGGCAGTTGGACGATTGGAGCGGACATTCGGGGTGGGGGGGAGGAAGAATGAACTGGGGAGGAGGGTAGAGAGAACGGTGCAACAATGAATGAATGAGAACCCAAGATCTCTGTGGATGTTCATTAAAACTAATAAAATTTAATAATAATTAAACAAAAAAAGAGAGCACATAACAACAACAACAATCCAAGTTAAGGTAGAATGTATTTAAGGTGAGTACATTCTGAGAGTACAAATCTTATGAATTCGTTTTCATTATTTTTTTTTTCAGATTCAAATTGAGATTGCACAGGAGCAATTGATGTTCTCATGTCAGCCCTAGACTTCTTTCCCACTGCTGATGTTGAGTTTTTTCACTAATTCTTTCTGATGATGTAGTCAATTTGTTTACGGTATAGTCCATCTAGTGAGGGTCTATCTATCTATCTTTCTATCTATCTATCTATCTATCATTTTTAATTAGAATATTGAAAATAAGAGTAATTCCAATATGTTGTTTTATTGTAGTTCTGCAAAATTCCATAATGAGACATGTGGAATAATTTCTATTACCAAATTTATATTTTCCAAATACTAATCCTTCTTAAAGAAGCTCTTATGGCCTAATAGTAAGAATCTGCCCTGTCATCCCAAAAGCAGACCTTGGGGTTTGAATCCACCAGCTGCTCCCCAGGAGAAGGCTGAGCAGTACTTCCCATGCAATTGACTCCCTCTGAAAACCCACTGGAAGGTCAGCTAAGAGTTGGTTCCAATTCTAAGTACTTAACAGTAATAACAATCCTTTTTTTTTCACCTTGATCATTCTAACTATCATTAATTATCAATGCACATTGATCACAGTTTTGATTAATTTCAGGCTGCAGAAGTTGATAAAAATTATTCCATTTTTTCATCTTTGGCATTTGTGCTTCTTGCATAAATTTGAATAATTGTCATATTATGTCATCTCCTTGTAGGTGTATAGCTATTATCCTATCCTTATAGAGTTCTATACACAGCCAATATATCTCTCAAACATGAGACAAAGTAAACTTCAGATACTGAAAAAATTTATATCTCATAGATCCACAGTGCATGAAATGTTAAAGTATTTTAGGAAATAAGAAAATGATACCAGATGGAAATATAAATTTACATAACGAAATGAAAAACACTGAAAATGTCAAATACAAAGGGAAGCATATGACTTCTAATTGTTTGCTTCTTTATATTGTAATTGACAATTTTGGTAAAAGTTTATTTTCTACACCTTTACAATTAAAATGCATGAATGGGAATAGTATGAAAGTTGGAAAAAGGGAATAAAATCATGATATTACAAGGAACTTATCCTATATATTATGTGGTATATTGTCATCTTAAGATAGACCACAATATGTTAAAAATGTATACATTTTTATTTCATATTTTGTTTCAAGTTTTATACAACTTGAAATACTAATTAAACTAATAAAGCAAAATTAATAAGTCAACAAACAGAATAAAACTGACTAAAATATTAAATACAGTGAAAATGGAAAATATAAAGAAAAAGAGGTATATGACTGTGTCCTCAGGAGGCAGCCCCGTGCCCCGTCGCTAGGGAAAGGGGTGGTGGTGTCATTGGTCAGGGTGTGTCCGTGCTGGCCCACTCCACCAAGGGCAAAACCTATGACTAATAAGATAATAGACTAAATACTATACACAATAAATATAAGTATTCTAAACATGTTAATTAAAGGACACTGCAAATTGTGTAAGACAACAAGGCATCACAAATATATCACTGATAAGAAACACAATTTAAGCAAAAATCCTAAATAAATTTCAAATCAAAAGGATTAAAAATGATATGCAAATAATCTTTATCATGTGTTGTTTTCATGTTTGCAACTTTGACTCTTCACTAAAAGTACTCCTTTACGGTAATTCACACACAAGTCCATATGCAAAGAAGTGAAAAATATACACCTAAAGTCCAGCAAGAACAGTTCACTAATATGTTGTTTGTAGGCACTTACATTACACTATTATTGTGAATAGTAAGAATTAGTGGATGATTTACTCTTAAAACCTTCAATAATTATTCTTAAGAATCCAACTTACTATAATTAGTTAAGGTTTGAGGGTGAGAAAGAAAGAAAAAAATTATTGATGAGCTAGCTTGCTGGGAATTATGAATTACATAAAGCCTATATTGTTTCAAAAAAAGAAAAGAATTACTACTAGGAAAAATGGCAATCTGACCAAAAGTAAAATAGGGTGTTAATAAACTTTAGGGGAGAGAAAAAAAAATCTCTCATTAGGAGTGGAATAGTATATTTGTAATTAAATTTCAACCCAAAGAACATAGAAATTTTGTACATTTATGCACTTAATAACAGTGTTTACAAATATAAGAAAATGGCATGAAGAACAGACAAAATTTTTTATATCATGTTTAGGTTATTAGAACAGTATTTTTTCAGAAATTGATAAAATAAATAGAAAATGAACAAGGATATGTAAACTTATGTAACACTGTCAATAGCCTTGGCTTAATTGATATTTAGAGAACATTCTACATAATAAAACTTTCTTGTTGTTGTTGATTGCCTTGGAGTTGAGCACTACTTATAGCTACCCTATGAACAAAAGGCCTGAAGCTCCCTTTCAACTACTGACATTTATTAAAGTTCATAGAGTTTCTAGAGGCATGTTATTTAGGAAGTGGATGCCACGCCTGCTTCCAAACCTGTCATAATATGTTATTGTTTATGTGCCATTGAGTCACCTGCAATGTATAGTGACCCTGTGTACAGCAGTTGTGAACCCTTCCCTGTCCTGAGCCACTCTCACTAATTCTGACACACCAACCCCCATGCCCCAATTACTTTATCAATCCATCTCATTCAGGGTTTCACTCTCCTGCTGTCTGTCCAGCCTTCAAACCATGATGTCATTCTCCAAGGACCAATCTCTCCTGTCTACATGCGCAAAGTAAGTAAGGTGGAGTTCACAATCCTAGCCTCTGAGGAAAGTCTTGGTTTCACCCTCTCCAAGACAGATGTATTTGTTTTCTTTGCAGTCCCTAGTATGTTCAAGACTTTTTCCAGCACCACAACCCAAAGACATCTACTCTTCTTCTGTTATCCTTAGTCATTGACCAACTCTCTGAAGCATAACAAGTAATTGAAAAGACCATGGCCTGGATTAGGCACAACTTAGTCTCTAGAATGATGTCATTTCTCTTAAGCACTCTAGAAAGGTCCATGACAGCAGATTTTCCCAATGCGATTCGTCTTTTGATTTCCTGACTTCTGGTATTAAGAGTGTTGATTGTGGATCCGAGTAAGCTGTAGTTGTTAACAACCTCAATCTCTTCTCCATCTAATATGGTGCTGCCAGGTGGCCCAGTGGTGAGAATCTTTGTCTTCTTGAAGTTAAGTTTCAATCCATATTGCAGGCTGCAGTCCTTGATCTTTTTTCAGCAAGCACATCAGGTAAGAAAGAAAGCTTGTATCATCTGCATATCATAGGTTGTTAATGAGTCTTCCTCCAATCTTAATTTCACACTCCTCATAAAGCCCTGCTTCCTGAATGATGTGTTCTACATACAGACTGAAAAGGTACAGGGATAGGATACATCCCTGACACACTCCTTTCCTGATTTTGAATCATACAGCATTTCCTTGGTCTATTCTGAGGAAGGAATTGACTATGCAAAGGCATTTGACTGTGTGGATCATAACAAACTGTGGCTGACTCTGAGAAGAATGGGAATCCCAGAACATTTAATTGTGCTAATGCGAAACCTATACTTGGACCAAGAGGCAGTATCCAGAACAGAGCAGGGTAACACTGCATGGTTCAGAATTGGGAAGGGTGTACGCCAGGGATGCATCCTGTCTCCATACCTTTTCAACATGTATGCAGAGCAGATTATCCGAGAGGCTGGGCTCTATGAGGAGAATTGTGGCATCAGGATTGGTGGAAGATCTGTTAACAATCTGTGTTATGCAGATGACACAACCCTGCTTGCTCAAACTGAGGAAGAACTCATGCACTTGCCGCAGAGGGTCAAGGACTGTAGCTTTCAGTATGGACTGAGGCTCAATGTAAAGAAGACAAAGATTTTCACCACTGGACCAATTGGCAGTATCAGGATGGATGGTGAAGAGATTGAGATTGTACACAGCTTTAGTTTGCTTGGCTCCACAGTCAACACTCTTGGCACCTGTAGCCAGGAAATTAAAAGGCGCATTGCCATGGGAAAGTCTGCTGTTAGGGACCTCTCCAAAGTACTGGAGAGCAATGGTGTCTCTCTGGAGACTAAGGTGCGTCTGATACAGGCCATGGTCTTCAAAATCACTTGTTATGCATCAGAGAGTTGGACAATGACCAAGGAGGATAGAAGGAGAACTGATCCCTTTGAGCTGTGGTGTTGGAGAAGAGTATTGAGAATACCATGGACTGCTAGGAAAACAAACAGATTTGTCCTGGAAAGGGTTAAACCGGGTGGCTCCTTGGAGGCAAGGATTCTGAGGCTCCGTCTAACATACTTTGGACATGTTGTGAGGAGAGACAGGTCCTTGGAGAAGGAAATCATGCTTGGGAGGGTGGAGGGATGGCACAGGAGAGGAAGGCCCTCTATGAGGTGGATTGATTCAGTGACTGGGATAATTGGGATGGGAATGTCGGAGACAGTGTGATTGGCACAGGACAGAGCAGAGTTTAGGGCTGTTGTACATAGGGTCGCTATGAGTTGCAAGCGACTCGATGGCACATAACAACAACAACAACAACACATTTTGATAATTTTCATTCTAGTTACCAATTGTTATTAGTATATATTCATTACATATTCAACCAATTTCAGATGTTAAAAATACCTATAAATCTACAGTTTCTTAATTTATTCCCTTAGTGGTTAGGGTGTATATGAACTGGAAGTTGAACTAGCCTTTTTTTTTGTGGGGTTTTTTTTTTTTTTTTGCATAGGTATGGATAATATCCTACCACTCAGGATTTTGCTTTAGGATAGCTCTTAGATTGTTCTTTTTTACAATGAATGTGACAAGATTCTCCTTCAAAGTTTTGTTTCTATTATAAGAGAGAAATGATTTGCCTGAGTCAATAATGATACTACTTTACAGTCTTTAGAAATTGGTAACAAAGAAGACTGACTTTTCCAAGTATTTTCAGGGACATAGAATATTTACAAATTGGTGGGAACCAATTCATTCCATATCATTTTGGAAAGTAAGAAAACATTTTAGACAGTAGACAAGATAGAATTTTTTTTCAATTATGACTAAAAAAATTCTAAAACTGCATTATGGTACTGGCGAATCAACCCTATCAGTTCCCACTACTGATGAGTTGACTCATAGTGACCACATGCGCCGGAGCATGATTGTCACATCATGTTTCAAAGCCTATAAATCTTAATTCAGAGAGGCTGATGGGTCTTCTACGTAGGAGCATTCAATCAACTTTTTGTGATTAAAAAAATATATAAACATGTTTCAACTGTGATCTGTGTTCTGACTATTTTCCCACCATAAGGAAGCAAGTTCTAAAAGGCAACCTGAATGAATCACAGGAAACTTTTTAGTATCTCCTTGTTATTTTCTATTATTTTGTGTAAGCAATGGAAAATTAAAAAGAAGCAAACTATTTTGCTTGATCTAAGATTTTCTGCCTCACTGAGTCATTGCTCGAGGTAGAGGTCAAGATGCTGCTGAGGAAAAAAAATTGGCAGAGGAAAAGAACAAAATGTGGATGTGGCTGAGTACTTTCTGAAGCGTAACTAGTCCAGGAGTCTTAGAGGCTACAATTTCAGCAATCATTAATTTTGCCAAACTCTCAGCTTTTCTGGTAAGAAATTAGAGAGCCTGAAATCACATTTTTTGAGATTATATTGTAGTCTAAGATATATGTAAAAGCATAGAAGGCTTTCTGTCTTCTTATAGCCCTCTGGCAATGGACCACTCCAAGGAGACCTGGTAAAAGCAACCCAAGGATGAATATGTTCACTTGGGGATCAGAAAGCTTTGTGAAAAGTGCTCACCTTCTAGCAACAGCTGAATGCAAGCCTTATCATTTCCCTGGTGTACCTGTGTGAATTATAGCTATTAAGTATGTGTTTTCCCTTTAGCTTTTTAAATTGTTTATTTCATCTGAGGTTTTTTAAAAATAAATTAATATATAATGATAATGATAATAAAGTATGTTAATTACATTAAAAGTGTATGCATTTTCATGACAGAGATACTTCACTCAGCATAATGTCTTCCAGAGTCACCCATTTTGAATAATATTGCATGAGTTCCTTGTTTTTCAATGCGGCATAGTATTCCATTGTGTGAATATTCCACAGCTTCTCTATCCATTGTTTGCTGATGAGTACTTAGGTTGTTTCCAACTCCTTTTTATTATGAACAAAGCCTCGATAAACATGAGTGTGTATATATCTGCTTGGATGTCAGTTATGGTCTCTTCGGGGAATATTCCCAGTAGTGGTATTGCGGGGTCAAATGGTATCTCTATTTGCAACTTTTTGAAAAAGCGCCATACAGCCTTCTACAGTGGTTGCACCATTTTACACTCCCACCAACAGTGAACAAGGGTTCCAGTTTCTCCATCATCTCCCCAGCATTTGTTGCTTGCTGTTCTGTTAAATTTTGCTATTCTGACTGGGGTGAAATATCTCATAGTTGTTTTGATTTGCATCTCTCTTAGAGCTAGGGAATTTTAACATTTCTTCATGGGCTTGTTAGCCATCTGAAGGTCTTCAGTGAAGTGTCTGTTCATATCCTGTGCCCATTTTTCAATTGGATTATTTACCTTTATCTTGTTATGGTGCTCAAATATTTAATAAATTTGGATATAAGTCTCTTATCTGATATGTCATTACCAGTTACTTTTACCCAGTCTGTGGCTTCCCTTTTTACCCTATTGCAGAAGTTTTTGGATACTGCATGGTGCCACTGTTGTAAAATAGGACTGACCTTGGGGCTGGGGGGAGACTGAGAAAGATGGGTTCAATAATGTGTACTGCATTGAAACAGATGAGGGAGAAAACTGTTTAAGGGGGATATGTTATTAAGTATTTTTGTCATGACACAGGTCCAGAGCGAAGGCTGTATAGTGGAGTGGACCTGAGGGAAGGGATTGTAAAACAATGAAAGAATTTTTCTTTTACTTTTCCAAGAGGGTAGTTTACTAGGGGTGAGGGTTGAGAGGGAAGAAAAGTACAACAATGAATTAATGGAAATCCAAAGTCTCAGTAAATTTTCATTGAAGTTAATAACAAATTAAAAAAAATGATACTACCAGTTAAAAAAGTGTATGCATTTTCATACTAATATGTTTTTCTCCTAGATAAATTTCCAATCTTTAACCTAAAACCTATTACTACTTAAATAAATATTTGTATTATGTTTTATGTGAACTTATTTTAAATGATCATTTCTCATTCCTCATTAACCTTGAACAGTAAGTTTTTATTCTTGTTATGTGCTGTTGATCCAAAACATATCAACCCTATGAGCAACAGATCTGAACTTGACGCTATTCTGCTACATTTTCACCATTTATAATATACTTGAGTCCATTAATACAGTCACTGTGTCAATCTACTTCCTTCAGATTCTTCCTGTCTTTATATGCCCTACCACCTTCCAAACATGATATTCTTTTCCAAGTACTGGACCTGTGTAGCCAATGCCCAAAGTATGTGAGATGAAATTTCACAACCCTCACTTCCAAAGAGCATCATGATTGTATATTCTCCAATACACACTTGTGTGTTCCTTTGGTCATCCATGCGATGCTCACTGTTCTTCTCCAACGCCACAACACAAAAGCATCACTTCTTTTTCTGTCATTGTTACTCATTGTTTAACTTCAGATAGATGCATAGCAAGCAATTTAAAAGTCCATGGCTTGAAACAGGTACACCTTTAAACTAACATCATGCCTCTTTAGAATTTTTAGTCTTTAAACTCACATCATGACTCCTTAGAAAAAGAGTTCCTTGACTCTTGATTTCCTGAATGTAATAATTCTTCTGATTTCTTGACTAGTACAAAAGGTGTTGATTGTGGATCTAAGCTAGATGTTATTATTGACTCCCATCTTTCCTTCATTTATCATGATGTTGCCATTGGCCCAGTGGAGAGGATGTTTGTTTCCTTGATGCTGATATGTAATTTATATTGAAGGCTGAAGTTCTTGATCTTTTTCAGCAAGTGTTTCAAGTCTTCACTTTCAAGCAAAGTTGTGTCATCTGCATAACATGTTGTTGTTGTTAAGTGCTGTCGAGTCGCAGGCGACTCATAGCGACCCTATGAACGAGAGTCCTTGACGCTTGGGTGCCTTTCATCCTCTCTCCAGGTTCATAGGGTTTCCGGAGGCAAGCTATTAAGGAAGTGGATGCCACTCCTCCTTCCACGCTTGTTTAATCGGGGACCTCCACCCCACTCTCAGTCCGTATTGGGTAGCCAACCATTAACGCATTTGACACATCCGTGTCACAGTGTTCAGCCTCACAGCAACCACAAGTGACCGCGGGAAGGCAACTTGTACACCAGGGCTATACGACCTAGAGGAATGTCTGAACAAAAACAATGAAAGACTGGCCTCCTCTAAACCTGATACCACATTCCTCTTCATAAAGTCTATCAGATGATTTGCTCAGCATACAGATTGAACAAATGTGGAGAAAGGATAGAACCCTGACATACACCTTTCTTCCTTTGTTCCCCCTCAGAGATAAAAGAATGAATATATTTTTGTTTTGGTTTGGATTTTTTTTTATAATTGTGATGTTTATTAGGGAAGCCATTCAAGCACAAGGCAGGATACAATTGCACAGTCAGGACGGCTTTCACAATGTGCTTGCAGTTCCCTCAGTCTTCGGTGTTATGGCTGTAGGCCAGTGTTACAAAACCCTTAGTACTTTGTGACTCCCCACTCAGTCCTCCAACAGACCTGGACACGGGCTCCTGGCTTTGGCTTCATGGTGTAGCAGTCCAAGGTCAATGCTGTTTTATATTAGGTCTCTGGTTCTCTGATCTGGCTTATACAGCTGCTGCTCCTATTGGTCCAGGTCTGAGTCATACAGATAGAGTGAAGGGACTTGTCCATCTAGAATGCTGGAAGAAGTGTGGACTCCTGAGTTTGTGGCTGAAGTTCCTTTGGACCTAGCTACAGATGGCTGGGAATGAACTGAATATCATCCAACAACCAGATGAAAAGAAGATGAACTTTTACTCTGCATTCTCTTCTTTTTTGCTAGTAGTGATTTTCTCAATTTCTGCTGCTGAAGTAATTCAATATAATGGCAGGACTAATCAATTTCTTTGAGAATAAACCAACACATCTCATTTGCGTTATCCCATCTACTCATATGGCAAAGTCAAACTCAACGGCTAGCAAAGCCATTTTGAACAATGAAACCTTGACACAAAAGACTCCCTTTGGCTTTTCTTGCCATCAATTTTCATATTTGAAGAATTACCTTTCTCCTTATAATCATTTCACTAATAATTACATTCATGAAAGAGGTAAGCCTGCTGCTTCATGCCTCATGTCTTAATATCTCTATTTTAGATAGCCATTTTCTAAATTACCTATCCCTATCAAACCAGCACTCTGAGGGAGCAAGTATGTCCCTTTAGTTGCAGAATCTTCTGTTCACTTTGGAAACTTAGAGCACCTACATCCATAGCAAAGTTGTGTCATCTGCATACATTGGTTGTTGATGAATCTTCCTCTCTGATGCTTCATTACTCTTCATGAAGTCTGTAAGGTGATTTGCTTGTCCAGAATAGGCCCTCAGGTTGTAGAAATCAACACTAGCTCATAGCATGGAACATCTTCTTTTCATCTGGTTGTGTGATGTTCAGTTGATCCCCAGCCATCTGTGGCTAGATCCGAATGAACTTCAGCGACAAACTCAGGAGTCCACACTTCCTCCAGCATTCCATATGGACAAGTCCCTTCACTCTATCTTTGCCCCCACATGGGGCCAATTTGACAAACCAGGGTCCTCCTGACTCCCTGCTTCTCAAGTCAGCAACCTTTTTTTGCTAATCTATACATCTGGGCATGTTAGGTAAGACAGTATGGAAAGATAACTGTCACTTCCAAGCTCAGTCTATGTCTTCATTGCTGCATGCCTCCTCTTTCCACTTCAGTATAAGTAAGCCTACTTGTCAGTTACCTTTAACTTCAAGTCCTAGAAAAGAGTTCTTTTCCCTGTTGCCATATACAGAAAGATTTCTCAGACTGCATTAAGTAAGAGTGCCCATGTGTTTCTGAAAGTCTTTCAGGAAGCTTGGATGGCTGCCTACCTGTTTGCAGTGCTGACACAACTTTGACAACAAAATATTTTCTGTTTACCATAATCAGAACATAATTTCCAGTAGCTTTACTAGTTAGATACTCTCCACATAGTTCACAGAAGCTAATTATTAAGCTCTTTTCCATTCTGTATCTATTAAAAAAATAGGTGGGCAACTTGTGAGTCATAGTATTAGAGCTATAGTCATGATGGAGCTTTATAAGCTTACCACAGATTTAACATCTTGATTTATTTTGAACTTCTTTAGTAGGATTCTGTTGGTTTGCATAGAGTGAAAAACAACATGTATAACAGAATTTTTGGAAGATTTCCTTGATTCTACTTGAGCCCACTTGAGCAACATTGGTTCCTTTCGTTGTGATTATTTGATTTTTACTCATAACACTGTTGCTTTGGAGCAAGCTTCTCAGATAATAAAGACAGGCAGGTGGTAAAATAAAATAAGTGAGAAGATCCTTTCATTATTGAGTAGTTTGTCTCTTCTACAGATATATATATATATATATATATATATAATTTGTATGAGTGATTTTAACTGTTAAAATGGGTTGTTGTTGTGCAGAAACTTGAAAATCTACCTAAGAACCAGTAATGAAAAATCTTCTCTAGGTTGTTTCAGATTGAAGGAATGAAATTGACTGTAAAATCCAGGTAATGGGATTATGCTGCATTGATAATTCTTCATTCTGAAATATATCTTCTGCCACCTTAATACTAGAAAGATTACAAATCTTATTCCGGTCTCTGTCTAGGAAGTTAGAGATGGATAAGTATTATATAGAAAATTACTTAACTGTGTTCTGTTAATGACACTGCCAAAATTGCTATCCCGTACTGATGTTAAACATATAATTATTAAACTTATGCCATGCCAATCATGATTTCCTAATTGCTTATCATTGCGGGGTTTTATACCTTTTTCTACAGTTGTGGCATTATTGTTAGCTGCCCTCAAATAGAGTAGGACTGACCGAGGCTTTATGTACAAAAGATTGAAATCTTGTCATATCCTGTGCCATCCTGATCTCTGATATGTTCAAGCACATTTTTATATTCACTGGGTCAAGCCATCTTACTGAGGGTCTTGTTTTATTTTTCTGCATCTCCACTTTATCCAGCATGCTATCTTTTTCCAGGGACTGGCATCTCTTGACATCATGCCTAAATTTTGTGAAGCAGTTCCACAATCATTTCCTCTAAGGAACATCTTGGTAGCACTTCCTTTAAGACAGATTCATTCATGTTTTGGCAATTCATAAAATATTCAGTATGATTTTTTTTTAAAAATCACAATTCAAAGGCATCAATTCCCCCTCTGTCATCCTTATTTATTTTCCAACTTTCAGATGTATAGGAAGCAATTGAAAATACCATGACTTGGAAGAGGCATATTTTAGCCTTTAAACTGACATCCTTGCTCTGTAGCATTTTCAAGAGGTCTTTGACAGCAGATTTCCCCAATGCACATTGAATGATCTTCAGCAATTCTTTACTTCATGTAATATTAATGATAGACTGGCTATTTTCCACATTCTGTTATTATGTGCTGTCTAGTTGCCTGAAACTCATGTTGTTGTTGTTGTTATGTGCC
>NW_006399759.1:24710691-24723749 GCF_000299155.1 Elephantulus edwardii | reverse complement strand
TTTCATTTGGAATTAAAAAAAATAATACTGAGAACATTGAATAGAATAGGATTTCAAGAACACGTTATTGTACTTATCTGAAACTTATATTTTTAACCAAGAAGCTGTTTTCCAAACCGAACAAGGGAACATTGTTTTCATTGTTGTTATGTGCCATTGAGTCGACTATGACTCATAGTGATCCTAGGAAAAATAGATCTGAATCCTTCCCTATTTTGAACCAATCTCATTGTTCCTGACACTTTGTCCCCATTGCCAAAATCAGATGTTAATTGATGGATTGTCTAGGGTCTTCCTCTCCTATGCTAATCTTCTATCCTTTCAAGCATGATGCCCTTCTCCAAGAACTGGTCCCTCATGACAACATGGCCAAATTTTGTAAGACTTGGTTTCATCCTTTCCAAGACAGATCTTTTTGTTCTCTTAGCAGTCCAAGATATGTTTGATATTCTTCTACAGCACCAAAGACATTGATTCTGCTTCTCTCATCCTTAGTCATTGTCCAGGTCTCAGATACATAGCAAACAATTTGAGAAGGTCCTCAGTCTCTTGTGGTTGCTGTGAGGCTGAACCTGTGACACGGATGTGTCAAATGCTTTAATGGTTGGCTACAATGCGGACTGAGAGTGGGGTGGAGCTCCCTGATTAAACAAGCGTGGAAGGAGGAGTGGTGTCCACTTTCATAACAGCTTCCCTCTGGAAACCCTATGAACTTGGAGAGAGGATGAAAGGCACCCAAGCGTCAAGGACTCTCCTTCATAGGGTCCCTATGCGACTAGACGGCACTTAACAACAACAACAACAGGGCCTGGATCAGGTACATCTTAGCCTCTAGAATGACCTGCGACTAGACGGCACTTAACAACAACAACAGGGCCTGGATCAGGTACATCTTAGCCTCTAGAATGACATTATTTCTGTGTAGGCCTCTTAATAAGTCCTTGACAGCAGACATTTGTAAAACATCTTGTCTTTTAATATCCTGACTGCTGGTTCCCAAGAGTGTGGGTTGTCAATATAAATAAAATGAAATTATTAACAACTTCAATCTCTTCTCTATCTATCATGATGATAGCAATTTTCCCAGGGGTAAGAATCTTTGTTTTCTTGATGTTGAGATGCCATATACTTTAAAAACTGCATTCCTTGACTTTCTACAGCAAACACTTCAAGTCTTCCTCAGATTTGACAAGTAAGGTTATATCATCTGCATAATAAAAGTTATTGGTGAATCTTTCTCTAATCCTGATG
The DNA here is from genome assembly GCF_000299155.1 of Elephantulus edwardii. Classification (NCBI taxonomy): domain Eukaryota; kingdom Metazoa; phylum Chordata; class Mammalia; order Macroscelidea; family Macroscelididae; genus Elephantulus; species Elephantulus edwardii. Next base: position 24,722,498 of record NW_006399759.1, on the reverse strand, counting down.
CCACATTCTTCAAATTTCATCTTCAGAAAGGATCTGTTCCACTTATAGATTGAAAAGTATGGAGAACGGATGCATTTCTGGCCCACTCCTTTCTTGATTTTGAACCATGTAGTGTTTCCTTACTCAGTTTGGAGGATAGCTTCCTACTCTGGTATAGTTTTCACATGAGCATAATTGCATGTTCTAGAATTCCCATTCTTGTCAATGTTAGCCACAATTTGTTATGATCCACACAGTAAAATGCCTTTGCATAATCTAAGAAACATAGATATTCTCATGATATTCTCTGCTTTAAACCAATATCTATATGATACTGTCAATGATATCCCTAGTGCCATGGACACACCACCACAAGACTGTCAGGCCTAGATACTCAAGGTGGCCCCACCAAGTAGTACACTGCTAGGAGATGGCCAGGCCTGGAGGACACTGTGCCAGCATCACCAAGGTTTAAAATCAGGATTGTTGTGCATCACATATATATCCTTTATCCTATTTCATTTTCATGCTGAGCAAATAATTTAGAAGAGCCCATCAGGGATATCATTGCTGATATCAGATGGATCTTGGCTGAAATCAGAGAATACCAAAAAAGTTACCTGTTTGTATTTTATTAAGTATGCTAATACATTAATGATGTGGATCACAACAAATTTTGGCTAACATTGAGAAGAACGGAAATCCCAGAAAAGTTAATTGTGCTTAGGAGAAATCTAAACATAGACAAAGACGCTGCTGTCTGAACAGAGCAAGAGGGCACTACATGATTTATATTCAAGAAAAGTATGTGTAAGGGCCATATTCTTTCTCCATACTTATCCTGTGTGTATGCTGAGTGAATCCTCCAAGAAGCTTGAATTTGTGAGGAAGACTATGGAATCAGGGACAGAAGAAGTCTCATAAACTTCCATTAATGTAGATGACACAATTTTCCTTGCTCCAAGTGAGGAGGATATGAAGAGCTTGATGAAGAAAATGAAAGACTCCTATCTTCTCTATGGATTGCATCTCAACATCAAGAAAACTAAGGTCCTCACTACTGGGCCAGGAGACAACATCATAATTAGGTGGAGGAAAGCTTGAAGTTGTTAATGATTTCATCTTACTTGGATCCATATTCAACATGCTTAGTAGTTATCAAAGACATTGCATTGGGGAAATCTGCTGTCAAGGACTCTGAAAGGTGCAGAGGACAGTGATTTCAGTTTGAAGACTAAGGTGTGCCTGAGTCAAACCATGTTCTTTTTTAATTGCTTCATATGCATCTGAAAGTTGGATAATGGTTAAGGATGTCAGAAGAATAATTGATGGCTTTGAGTTTTGGTATTGAAGAAAAGTACTGTTTTTCTAATGGACTGGGGAAATAATAAACAAATATGTTTTAGAGAAAAGTACAATTAAGGTGCTTCTTAGAGATATGTATGATTGATCTTCATCTCACATACTTTGGGTATAATGTTTTAGGTGGACCATTCCTTGGAAAAGGACTTTATGCTTTTAAAGGTGTCGCATCATAGAAAGAGAGGAAGAGCCTCAGAAGATGGACTGATACAGTGACGGGAGCAATGGGCTTGAATATACGACATATGGCGAGGATGGCACAGGATGGGGTAGCTATGAGTGATAGTTGACTTGATGGCACCTAGCAATAAGAAAAATCAAATTTACCTTAATTATTGAAAATTGGTCATGAAGAAACTTATGTCATTGATACTGATTTCAGTTTCTGGAGCTCTCTGCTCATTAATTTGATGGAAATTTTTCCTTTATCTTTTATTTATTTCCAAGTCCTCTTTCTTTGTTAATTACAATTATTCTATTTTGAGAAGTACATTTTCTGGTGAAGAATTTTAGCCTCATTTCCTTGCAGTTCTTAATTTTTGATATGTAAATGTTAGGTTTTTTTTTTTTATTAATCACCACTGGTGCAAAAGATGGCTTAGATTATACAGATGTAAAAGAAACAACATTATCATCTTTCAAAGGTGAGCCTTGAAATTGTTGGGTATTGATACTTAAAGCGACATATGATATACAAAGTCATGGATAAAAAATTAAGAATGCTGTTCCATTCAAAATAAAAAGACCATTTCAAGAGCCATCCTGAAATGTAATGCTATGATAGGATCCTCTGCATACATATTAAAGGAAGACCTGTTACTAAAATTATTATTTAAATATATATACCAGCAACCAAAGCCAAAGGTGAAAAAACTGAGAATTTCCACCAATTTTTGCAGTCCAAAATTTGATCAAATATGCAATCAAGACTCATCAATAATAATTAGTTATGGAATATAAAAGTTGAAACAAGGAAGGCGTGAAAGTCAGAAATTATGGAATTGGTGACAGGAATGAGTCTGGATATCAAATAATTGATTTTTTTAAAATGAATGATGTATTTAATTGCAAGTATATTTTATAAGGTAAGCAAATGGCAACTATCCATTCAGACCTCATCTGAAGAAGTAATAAAAATCAGATTGACTGCATCTGTGGAAAGAATTATTGAGGAAGCTCAATATCATCTGTCAAAACCAGGCCAGAGGATCACTGTGGAACAGACCATCAGTTACTCATGTGCAATTTCAATCTGAAGCTAAAGAAAATTGAAACAAGGTGTCAAGAACCAAATGCAATTTCTGTCTATTTTACCAGAATTTAAAACTATCTCAAGAATAGATTTGAATCTTTAAACATGATCAAAGATCAGAGAAGTTGTGAGATGACATGATTATGCATTATATGTATGATTGCTAGCTGGACCAAGGGTTGCAGTGTGGAGTGGGCTGTGGAGGCAGAAGAGAGGGAAAGAAAAAGTGGGGGAAAATGTATCAGTTGTTGAATGGAAACCCATTTCTTTCACCCAAGCTATAATAAGTAAATGCTAGGTTGCATTAAAAAAACATATATCATCTGGAAAAAATGCAAAAGGTTTTCCCAGAGACCAAGGAAAAGGGAAAGACCAAAACAATATCAGAAGAGATCCCGAAAATTACACCAGTATTGGGAATTCAAAACAGTGGGGGAAAATGAAGAAGATTTCAAAGGGCATTTAGAGAAGACAAAGCAAATTATAATGGAAGGTGTAAAGAGTTGGAATTGGAGAATACAAAGGGAGACATTTGCTCAGCATTTTCCAAGCTGACAGAACTTAAAAAACAAATTGCAATTATCCCTCAAATTGCAATACTGTGAGATGATATGGGCCAGATCTTAAATGATTAAGGTAACATCCAAAGAAGGTAGAAAAATTACACAGTTGCTAAGTCAAAAAGAATTGGCTGACATGGAACCATTTCTGGACATATCATATGATGAAGAACCAATAGTAATAAAAGAAGAAGTTGAACCTGCACTGAGGGCTTTAGTAAAAAATTAGGACCTAGGATATGATGAAGTACCAAATGACATATTTCAACAAACAGATGTAGCTCTGGCTGTGATACTAGGCTAATTTCTGGAAGACAGCTACCTGACCTCTGACTGGAAGAAGTCCATATCTGTTCTCATTTCCCTAAAAGATAATCTGATAGAGTGTAGAAATAATTGCACAATATCATCAATATTACATGTAAGCAAAACCTTCCTGAAGATTATTTAACATGGCCAGAACTGTACATCAAGAGATATGTACTAGCAATTCAAGCTGGATTTAGAATAGACTGAACCATCACTGAGATATCACAGATGTCAGGTGAATCTTGAATGAAAACAAAGAATACTAGAAAGATATCTATGTTGTATAGTGTGTATTTTATTGACTATGCTAAATCATTAGCAATGTGAATCAATCACAGCAAATTGTGTCTGACATTGAGAATAATGGGTATCCCAGAACTGTTAGCTGTGCTCATGAGAAACCTAAACCTAGACCAAGAGGTATTGTCTGAGCAAAGAAAGAGAACATTGAACAGTTTAAATCAAGAAAAGTGTGTGTTAGGGCTGTATCCATTCTCTATACCTATTCAATCTATATGAAGAGCAAATAATTGAGAACCATGCATTTGTGAGGAAGAATGTGGCATCAGAATCAGAGAAAGATTAATAAACAAGCAGCATTATGTAGTTGACACAATTTTGATTTCTAAAAGTGAGGAGGATTTGGGGGTCTTGGTGCAAAAGATTAAAGATTATATCCTTTAATATTAATTACATCTGAGTATAAAAAAATACTACAATGCAACAGTCATTAGCCAAAATCACAATAGATGGAGTAAAGCTGTAAGGTTTCAGTTATTTCATTTTACTTGGGTCCTCAATCAATATCCTTGGTATCAGTAGTCATGCAATCCAAAGAATCCTTATATTGGGAAAATATGAAGACATACCTGGTAGCAAAGTATGAAAGAGAAATGATGTGAATTTAAAGAGTAATGTGCACCATATGCAAGCTTAATCTTTCCAATTACTTGCTATGTGTCAGAACGTTTGACAATAAAAATGGAAAACAGGAAATGATGCCTTGGAGTTGTGGTGTTGGACTGCCAATAGCATCAAGTAAATAAATCTTCAAGAAAGTCCAATCAAGGTGGTCCTTAGAGGCACAGACAGTGAAATTTCATCTCACAAACTTTGGACATGTTGTTAGGAGGGACCGTTAATGGAGAAGAAAGCATACTTAGAAAGGAGGAGGGTTAGTGAAACACAGAAAGATTCTCAACAAGATGGATTAACATAGTGACCAAAACAATGGTTTCAAGTATATTGGAGATGATGAGGATGGCACAGGATAGTACAGAATTCAGGTACATTGCTCATAGGGTGGTTAGTAGTCATGGTGAACTCAACAGTACTTAACAAAAATAACAACAACAACAAATACTTAAACTACCACTTTTCGCTTAGGCTATCATCTTTTGTTTCATGTGCTGTTTTAATGCTAGAACCTCTGTTTGTGTGTCAAATACCATTAGAGTTACACATGGACCAGTTTCAGAGAAGTCTCCAGACTAAGAAGAAAGATATGATGGTTTATTTCAGGAAAAAAAAATGGTACAATGACAGAAACATAATGTGGTCAATGGAATCATGAATATAGAATTTAACCCATCTACTTATTTGTTGTTTTTGTTGTTAGGTGCTATCCTGTTGAGTATGACCCATAGCAAGCAACGTTATGAACAACAGATATAAACCCTTTCCTATCTTGTGCCATCCATACAGCCCATTGTAGCAGTCACTATGTAAATCCACCTGGTTGATGATCTTCCTCTCCTTCAATGACCCTACCTTTCTGAGCACAATGCCCATCTCCTAACAACATGTCTGAAATATGTGAGGCAAGACTCATCATCATTACCTCCAGAGAGCGCTCTGGCTGCACCTTCTCCAAGACATATTTGTTTGTTCCTTTGGCAGTCCATGGGCTGTTCAGTGCTCTTCTCCAACACTATAGCTCAAAGGCATCAATTTTTCTTTGTTATCTTTATTTGTTGCCTGGCTTTCAGATGCATAGCAAGTGATCAGAAATCAGATGCATTTTAGTCCTCAAACTGACCTCACTACTCGTTAATAATTTGGAGAGGTCCCTGACTGCATATTTTCTCAGTGAAATACATCTCCTGATTTCCTGACTGCTGTTACCAAGGGTGTTAATTGTGTATCTAAGTAAAATACAGTCACTGACAGTTTCAAACTTTTCTCCATCTGTCATGATGTCCATGTCACCTATAGGTCCAGTGGTAAGACTCTTTGTTTTCTTGACATTGAGATGCAATCCATATTGAAAGTTGTAATGTTTGATCTTTTATATGTCACAAAGAATAAATACCTATTAAACAGGGAAATTACAGTCTCTTCAACAAATTGTGCTGGCAAAACTGGACATCTACCTTCAGAAAACTGAAACAGTATCCATATCTCACATCATCAGGGAGACTGAGGGGTAAACTGAAAATTATGAGGTTCATAAAGGACAAAAGAGGGCCAAATTTAGAAGCCCCAGCCTACAGCATTAACATCATTGCAAATACAGCCAGAAGTGCTCAACCAGGGGTGAACAAAATCAGTGAATGGGACCTTCCACAAATCAAATGCCTATATGCATCAAAATTTGTTTTCAATAGCTTGAAAATAAACTACAGACTGGAAAAAAACATTTGCCAATATCATCTCAGACAGGTCTCATAACAAAGTCTACAGTATACTACAGGGTTGTTGTTGTTATGTGCCGTTGAGTTGACTATGGCTTATAGCAACTCTATGCATAATAGCTCTGAAACTTGCCCTATCCTGAGTCAAGCTCACTGCCTCTGATGTACCTACACCCATTGTCCCAGTTATTGTATCAATTCATCTCATCCAAGGTCTTCTTCTTCTGAGCTATCCCTTAACACTTTCAAGCATGATATCCTTCTCCAAAGACTGGATCCTTCTGGCTACATGCCTAAAGTATGTGAAACAGAATTTACATACTTTTGGTTAGACAGAGTCTAACAAAATGGACAAAAAACCCATGAAGATGCCATTCTCAAAGGAAGAGAAATGCTCAAAGTCAATGGCAATCAAAGAGATACACATTAAAACAACTATAAATTTGATGTTACCCCCAGCAATAGTAGCAAAGTTTAACAGGAAAGCAAGCAATACATATTGGAGAAGATGTAGAGAAATTGGAACTTTCATGGACTGGGGAGATTGCAAAATGGTACAATTTTAGAAAACAGTTTAGAGGTTGGTTTTTTTTTTAAAACCAAAAGCTGAACATAGATATCCCATATGACACAGCTATAGTACTCCTTGGAATATACCCCAAGGAATTTAAAACTGAGACAATACATGAAAATATATATACTTATGTGCATATCAGATTTACTCTAACAGCAAGAAACTGGAAATAGCAAAATGCCCATCAACAAATGAATGGATAAGAAATTATGGTACATGTACATTATGGAATATTACATAGCACTAAGGAATAACTTAATTTGGGGAAAAATAAGTAATTTTGAAAATAGTATATAACATCAAAGAAATAGTATATAATGTGAAAGAGACTAGAGAACATTATGTTTAGTGAACTAACTCAATCTTATTAGGATAAATACTGCATAAGACCATTATTGTAGTAACAGAAGGATAACTAGTAAGATGAGTATAAATGTTGGGAAGGCCAATATGGGAAAGGGATAGTTATAATAAGTTTCATTGCAAACACAATGGAGAACAGTTTGAATACACCAGCTGCACCCTGGGAGAGGGATATGCTGAAGGGTCAGCTATAGGTTGATTCCAACTTGATGGTACCCAACAACAACATGGAAGTCACTAGGATAGCAGAGTTTAGTGGGCATAATTTGGGGAGAGGTTGAAGGAATAAGAAAGATTTGATGGAGACTTGAAGGAATAGTGTGATAATGGATCCAGATCAATGGTAATAGATTATATATGATGCAGTGTATATCAGTGGTTGTGTGAAACACAATGTAAATGGAGAATTGTGTTGAATATACTGTACATGAATGAAATACAAGGTAAACTACAATATGAAAACCAAAAAAAGGATGGATATATAGAAAACAGGGAAGAAAAGATGATCACTGAGATGAAAGACATTAATGGGTAGTGGGGAGACAGAATGTGGGGAGGTTCAGTGGGATCTTGGGAGGATGTTATGACAATAAATATGAATAGATGGTAGTTAATTGTATCAAGCACAGAGTGTATGAGGGATTGTGTGGGCAAAATGTACATCAATAAACCACTGTGCGCACTAGTAGTAGTTACACACAAATTAAGAAAAAAGTGAAAAAGGATGAGAAAAAAGGTATGATATAAATCAACAGTGGATAGTGTAGATTTAGAAAGCATATAATTCTGCCTTCAGCCAGTACTAGATTTAAAGTACTAAAAGGGAAGCTCTGTCCAGGAACTAAACTTCTCAAAAGTAGAGTCTGGTAGAAAGGCTGTTAGGGCTTAGTCAAAAAGATGTGTGAGTCCTACCCACTCTATGAAATAGAGTAATCTATTATTATTTAATACTCTAAAGAGATTTGCATTTTTGTAGATCCACATTGACACTTTGATCCAAGAGATACACATTTGAAAGAAGGGTGTATAGGTAAGGAGAGAAGAGAAAAAGGGAAAGGAAGAAACTGTCTTTTCAACACTGGAACAAGCTATTTAGTTTCGGAGGCAGGGTAAAATTGGTTTTCATCAGACCCACTTACAGAGCTCTCTTCTGAGACTTGAGTTTCATAGCAATCATCTGAATCCATAGGAGTGAAAGTGGAAGCAATATAACAACGGAGAAATAGGCTAAGCTTGACTGTGTTCCTTAAGAGCTGTCCACATAGCATGTATATATAGAGGGGTTGTTGGCTTGAGTAGAAGGGAGTCATGAGGACACCAGCTTGTTGATTTGGCCCCATGAGGAAGAGAAGGCTGAATGAGAAGATCAACAGGTATGGAACACAGGCAGAAGTGTAGACTCCTGAGTGACCAGGACCCAACCAAATGAAGAGAATATGATTTATGCTGGAAGCCAGAGTTGATTGCTGCAACCTGATAGTTTGCTCTGGATAGCACTTAAGCCAAGTGAATGCAGATGATCAAGGTGGTCAAGTTGAATGGAAGATTCTTCAGCAAAAGTTACAAATTTATTTTCTCAAAGTACTGTTTTGACAGGGATGGGCAAGTCAGCAATTGTCTATCTAAAAGTGGGGTATTAGGGCATGAGACATTATGAAATATTAGTTACAGTGTGGAGATGGCCACATCTTACTTTTACACATTTGATAAACGGGAACTGTCCGCATCAATAATATCCATGTTGTTGTTGTTGTTGTTAAGTGCTGTTAAGTTGAGTATGGCTCACAGTGACTCTATAAACAACAGTTATGAACCTTGTCCTATTCTGTGCCATCTTCACACTTCTGACACACTGGAGACCACGTGACAGTCACCAGGTCAATCCACCTGGTTAAGGGTGTTCCTCTCCTTTGCCAATCCTCCACTCTTCCCAGCATCATGTCTGTTTCCAAGGAATATCCCCTCCTAGCAACATGCTTAAAATATGTGGGGTGAAGCCTCATCATTCTTACCTCCAAAGAGCACTCTGGCTTCACCTTCTCCAAGATATAGCTGTTTGTAATTTTGGCCACCCATAGGATGTTCATTGCGCTTCTCCAATGCCACAGCTCAAAGACATCAATTCTTCTTTTGTCAACTTTACTCATTGTCCAGCTCTCAGATACATAGCAAGTGATTGGAAAAAACATGGTCTGAATCAGACATACCTTAGTACTCAAACTGACATTATGACTCCTCAATAGTTTGAGGAAGACCTTGACTACAGACTTTCCCAGTGCAATACGTTTTCTGATTTCCTCACTTTTGTTACCAAGAGTGTTAATTGTGGATCTAAGTAAGATGAAGTTGTTGACAGTTTCAACCTTTTCTCCACTTATCATGATGCTGCCTATTTGTCCCATGGTAAGAATCTTTGTTTTCTTGACATGGAGACACAATCCATACAGAAAGCTGCATTCCTTGATCATCTGGAACAAGTGCTTCAAGCCATCCTCACTTTTAGCAAGCAAGGTTGTGTTATTTGCATAATGCAGATTATTGATGAGTCTCTTTCTGATCCTGATACCACATTCTTCTTCATATTAATTTCTTTCTATAATATCCATAGCACCATACAAATATCTATATGGCCAAACATGCCTCCCTCCATGCTCTTGCACCTTTTGCTATCAGTCATTGAGTTTAATTTTTGTTGTAAATTGACTCACAGACTTTACTCACAGTTGTGGGGTTTATTAGTGAGATAAATTAAGGACTTGGAGAGGCAAAGAATAATAACATCAATGCATGGCCAGATTTAGTCCAAAAATCCCAAACCAGATTAAAAGCATGATTGTTCAACAGCACATCTTCAAGAAGCCTCTGGTTTCCTTGATCATCCAGCAAACTGTATCTCAGAACAGTTACAAATCAGCTTTTCCTTCAAACCACTCAGCTACTAAAACCTTTTACTGTGGCTCCATCTCCAGGATTCCTCTGGTTACATCTTGCTGTAGCTACAGTCTGTCTCTTCACAGCAGTGCCACACTCTCTTCATCCTCTCTCCATCATCGTTCTTTCACAGTGTATTCACAGTCCCTTCACCACCATCTGTCTCTCACAGTGTGGAAAACATTCTCTTATATTGGTCCTATAGCAGTTAATGATTTACAAAGTCCTGTGACTGCAGTGAACGTGGCTGGAGACCATGTCCTACCCTTTCCCAATGAGGGCTAACATAATGGCTAGAAAAGCCAATTTTCAAGGATTCTTACACCCCAGGTATTAATTAGTTGGATTACATGCTTTTAAAAACTATAGGTAGGGGTAACATCAGTTTGGTGGGTGAAAGAAGGATGGGAAGCAAATTGGAAGGATCTGGACAAAAGACAGGATAATTATGGGCAAGGTCCAATGACAATTAATTTTATAAAACATAATGAATGAGAATGTTTCTACGAAATTCAATGTGAATGAAGAATAGTGTGAAACACAATGTATAAAAACTTTGTAAGCCAATCAATTAGAAGGTATATGATGATTGTATGCAACACAATGTTAATGATAGACTATATAAAACACAATGTATATGAATGAAACATAAATAAAGGAATTATTATATGGAAATCAATAAAACATTAAAAACCCCACAATGGATGGAATGTTTATATGAAACACAATGTGATTGAAGGATAGTGTGAAACACAATGCATCTGAATTGGATAAAAAAACCAATATAAATAAAACTAAACAATGAGGTATTATCTCATACTAGCAATAAAGGCAAAGTTCAATCAGGAAAAAAAGGAATGTAGTTAATTATAAGGAAAAACAAATCCACAATATACACAAACTTCAGATTGACCTCATCATTATTGCTCTTCAAAACTCTGGAGAGGTCTCTGACAACAGATTTTTCCTAAAGCAATTTATTTTTTTTATTTTCTGACTGCTGGTGCCGAGATTGTTGATTGTGTAACCATACAAACCGAAACTGTTACCAATCTCAATCTCTTCTCCACCTATCAGGGTGATCCCAGTTGGCCCAGTGGTGAGAATCTTTCTTTCCTTGATGTTGAGCCTCAGAGGACATCATGCTTGGAAAGGTATGGGAGAAGAAAACCTTGGATAAGATGGCCTGATATATTAAATGGGGTAATGGGGATAGGTATGTCACAGAGAATGAGACTGACTAAGTATAGAGCAGGGTTCAAAGCACAGGATTGCTGAGTCACAGGCAATTTGATGACACATAACAACAACAACAATACTCAAACAAAATGTAATGTAAATGAAAGGTTATATAAAACACATTGTGCATGCATGAAACACAGTATACATGAATGATAAAAATATTAAATGAAAAATATTGGTCTCAGGGCAATTTAGGCATAGCAGCAATTGACTGATATACTGCCACAAATCAGGCCCCTTATTGAAAGACATTAAAAAGATAACCGAGAAGGAGCTGCTTCCTCAAAATAGAGTTGACTTAAATTACACATTTGTAGTAAAACTTTTGTGACCTTCTTCTGCTGATTTGACAAAACTCAACATAAAAATAGACAGCTGCAAACATCTATTAATAATTTTAACATGGTATGTATAAAGTATTGCCATGGTCTTTGCAATCACCTGTTATGCATCAGAGAGTTGGACAATGACTAGGGAGGACAGAAGGAGAGTGGATGCTTTTGAACTGTGGTGCTGGAGAAGGGTACTGAATGTACCATGGACTGCCAGGAAAACAAACAGATTCATCTTGGAGAGGATTAAACCAAGCTACTCCTTGGAGG
>NW_006399759.1:24694616-24710426 GCF_000299155.1 Elephantulus edwardii | reverse complement strand
AACAACAACATGTATAAAGTATAAACCTATGAAGATTTGAAATTGTTAAAAATACAATAAACACATATAAATCAGTATTTTTTGGAATTAGTAAATGGAAACGAAACAGTCATTCTGAATCATAAAACCACACAGACTACTATGCTATAAGAGATAAGGGGAGGGGGAAGAGATAAGGTGAAATGATAGCACATTCATCATCAAGAAAAATCACAAGATTTGTCCTGAAGTACAACACTATTAAGTTAAGAAAATGTCTATATGTCTACAAGGAAATTATTTACTATGACTATTATTCAAAATTATGCACCAATAATGGCAAAGATAAAAATCTTAAAGATTTTAAACAACTTCTGCACTCTGAAATTAATCAGTTATGCAAACAAGATGCATTAATGATTACTGGTGACTGAAATTGAAAATCAGAGACAAAGAAAAAATCCAGGTATAGAATATAGAAAGGTAGAATATGCCCTTTATGTTAGAAATGTTGTGGATAATTCATCATAGCATTTTAACCATTTATTCAGGGAGCTCTGGTGGCTTAATGAGTAAGGAGGTGGATTGCTCACCCAAAGTTACTCAGCTTTAATCCACTACCCTGACCTGCAGAAGAAAGATAGTAAATCTCCCATAAGATCAACCACCTCTGAAAACCTATTGGCAGGTCAATAATGGATTGGTTACAACTTTAATGGACCATTACAACTAAAATAAAAACCAATTATTATTAATTATAAATATGATTTTTCCACAGCAATGGTAACAGTATATACACATACATGCATATATATATATGCATATATATATATATATATACACATATACACATATATACATACGTACATACTTACATATACAAATGACACTTGGAAGCACAAGTGGCATCTACTTCCTGAACAACATGTCTCCAGAAACTCTATGCACTCTAATAAATGTCAATAGTTGTAGAGGGGCTTCAAGCCTTTTAATCTTAGGGTCGCTATGAGTCGTGCTCAACTTGAAGACAATCAACAACAACCACAACATACATACATACATATATATAGGAATTAAATAGAATGCATCTGTGTTGGAATATAAAGGAATTAAGTAGAATGCATCTGTGGGAAAGTATGAAGGAGCAATTCAATAAACCACCAGTCAGCACAAAGCCAGCAGTTGACTGTAGAATAGAGTATTAATTGCTCTCATGCAAATTCAAGTTATTAAGCAGAACCAGTCTCTAAAAAAACATCAGGCTTGAAAAAGCAGTGAAAAAAGAGGAAGAATTTAAAGGAAACTGATTGACACAAGGGCTGCTGCCGTAGTCAGGAACAGATCACTGATTGTGATGATGGGTAGACCTTAGCAATATTTTGCTGTGATATATATAGATAGGGTTGACCTGAGATAGAACTGACTTGAGCATACCTGATAAGAAACTAATGGATTAGGTATTTCATTTTGTTTGTTAGGTATTGGTGAGTTGGAACCAACTTATAACTGACCCTGCAGCAGGTTTCCAGGAAGTAAATTGTACTGACGGAGATTGCTGGGGGATTCACACCACAAGCCTTTGGTTTGGCAGCACAATTCCTAACCACTAAGCCACTAAAGCTCCTGATGGATTAGGTAGATGGATTAGATAAATTAATAGTTTGGATTAGATGTTGTTGTTGTTACTTGCCACTGAGTCAAGTACAACTCACAGCAATCCTATGACAACAGATCTGAACCCTATCCTATCTTGTGCCAACATCACAATCTCTGATACACTTGAACCCATTCCTGAAGTCACTATATTAATTATCAATCCACCTGGTTTAGAGTCTTCTTCTTCTTTGCCATCCCTCCACCTTTCCAAGCATAATGTCCTCCAAGGAATTGCCTCTCCTAGCAACAAGCTCCATATATGCAAGATAAGGAAGGCTTCACCATTCTTGCCTTGAACAAGCACTCTGGCTCCATCTTCTCAAAGACATATCTGTTATTTCAGTATTCTTCTTCAAAACTACATTTAAAAGCAACATTTTTTCTTCTTTCATCTGTATTCATTGTCTAGCTCTCCACAGCATACCAAGTGATTAAAAAGACCCTAATCTGGGAGCTCTGGTGGCCTAGTGGCAAGAAGCTACACTGCAATCCCAGAGATAATGGTTCAAATCCACCAGATGATCTTCTGGAGAAGGAGGGGCAATCTCCTCCTGTTCCAGTCAGATCTGACTTGATGGTACACACAAATTAAATAATAAAATTAAAGGAGTTGTTTTTTTTTAAAGGACCCTAATCTGGATCAGGTGCACCTTCATCTGAAAACTATCATTGCTACTCAGTAATTTGGAGAGGTTCCTGATTTCATATTTTCCCAAAGCATTTATATCTCTTGATCCTCTGACTATTGGTAATCAGTGCATTTATTATGAAGCTAAGTAAGATGAAGTCCCTGATAATTTCACCCCCCTGCCCCCCGTCTATCATGGTGTTGCCTATAGGCCCAGTGGTAAGGAAATATGTTTTCTTGATGTGGAGATTGAATCCAAATTGAAGGCTGTAGTATTTTGTTTTCTGTAGCAAATGTTTCAAGATCTCCTCTGTTTTCAGCAAGTAAAGTTATTTATCTGCATACTGAAGGCTACTGAGTCTTCCTCCAATCCTGAAGCCATCATCTTTTTTTTTTAAAATAGACCATCTTCATGAATTATTTGCTCTACATACAGAATGAATAGGTATGGAGAAAGGATGCAACAACCCTGACTCGAAACATTACTTATTTTTAAGCCATGCAGGTTTTTTCTTGCTCTGTTCATACAACTGTGTCTTGGTTTAGGTATAGGCTTCACCCGAGCACAATATAGTGTTCTTTGATTCCCATTAATCTTGGTGCCAAAGATCAAATAGACATTCTTCTGCTATTCTTTGCTTTCAGCCAGGATCCCTCTGACGGTAGCAGTGATATGCCTAGTGACATGATCCTTACTAAATTTCAGCTTGAACTTCTGGCAGTTCTTTGTATGTTTTATGTTCTAGCCTTTTTATAATTATCTTCAGCAGTATTTTTCTTGCATTTAATAATAATAAAATTGTTTGATAATTTCCACTTTCTGTTGGACCACCTTTCTTGAGAATGGAAACAAATATTGGTCTTTTCCAGTCAGGTGGCCAGGTAGCTGTCCTCTAAAATTGATGGCATAGACTTGTGAGCATGTCCAGAGATGCACCTGTCATTTGAAATATGTCAATTGATATCCCGTTATTGCTGAGATCTTAATTTTTGCCGTTTTTTAAATTTTTTGTTCATTGTTGCTTGAAAGTTCCCCCTCCTTAACATTGGCTCTTAGTCATGGTATTTGCTGAAATATTTCTGTGTCACTCAGTGATTTTTGACAGAATGATTCTGTGGATTCTTCCCATCTTCTTTTGATGTTTCCCAGGTCATTCCAAATTTTGACTATAGCTTCTCTAAGTATTGCAACTCAAGGCTTGAATTTGTATTTCAGTTTTTTCAGCTTGAGAAATCTAAGTGAATAAAAATAAATATTTTTTTTATTCTCCAATTCTAGGCCTCTGCATATTCTTTTATATGTTTGCTTCTAGGGTTACATTTTAAATCTTCTCTTCAGCTCTCTTATTTCAACATCTCTTCCTTCTGTTTTGGCTTTTTGAAGCTCTAGTGAAATATCCCAGGTCTCTTCTGACATCGATTTTAGTTTTTCCTTCCTTTTTTTTTGTAGTGATCTTTTACTCTCTTTGTGGAGGATACCCTTGATGTCATCTCACAACTCATCTGGTCTTCAATCATTGATGTTCAACACTTCAAATTTATTCTTTAGATGATTTCTAAATTCAAGTGGGATAGACTTTAAATCATATTTCAGTTCCTGTAGACTTGTTTTAATTTTCTTCAGCCTCAATTGAAGATTCTACGTGAGCATTTGTCACCTGGTCTGGTTTTGAAGGTTGATATTAAGCTTTTCCAACGATTCCTTTCATAGATGTAGTTAATATAATTCCTATTCAGTCCTTCTGGTGAAGTACATGTGCTAAGTGGTGAAGTGGAGTGTTAAGTTGTCATTTGTGTTTTTGAAAAAATGTATTTGCAATGAATAAATATTGAGCATACAATATTTGATCATTCTATTGCCTGCCTAGTTTCTATCACCAAGTCCGTACTTTCTGACTACCTTTCTTTTTTTGTTTCAAACTTGCATTCAAATAGCCAATTGTTATTAAGGCATCTGAATTGCATATTTGAGAAATTTAAGATAGAAACATTTGATAAAAATCTTAAATTTTCTCCTCCTTGGCTTTAGCTGTTGGTATATACATATGTAAATAATGGTCATATTAACAGGTGTTCTTTGTACATTTATGAATATTATTCTACCAATCACAATGTTATACTCAGGATGTTGCTGTTGCTAAGTGCTTTCGAGACATAGGCGACTCATAGCGACCATATGAACAAAAGTTCTGGACACCTGCATAACTTTTGTCCTTTCTCCAGTTTCATAGCGTTTCCAGAGGCAAGCTATTTTTTGCCGAAGTGGATGCCACTCCTGCTTCCAAGCTTGTTTTAATTGGGGAGCTTCACCAAACACAGTCCACCATGAGTAACTGTTCTCACATTTGACTCATCAGTGTCACAGTGTTTGGCTTCACAGAAATCATGAGTTACCTCTGTACAGCAAGTGGACATACCAGGGTTACATGACCTAGAGGAATGTTTCATTAAAAACAATGAAAGGCAGACCTGAGGGTCGTGGAATAGAGTCACCCATATTTGGCTTGGGAGCATGGCTTTCATACTTCAGAAGAGAGCTTGAAATAGTATTTTAAATTGTGAATTCAACACAATTTCCCCTCTGATTTTCATTCTTGGCATAGTATACCATGTGATTGTCTGATTCAAAGTGGCAAACACCAGTTCTCATCTCATCTCACTAGAATGTCGATGTTCTGTATTTCATTTTATTTTTTACTTCTGTTTTTCAACATTCATTCTTCGTACCTCTATGTTACAACTATGAGGGGGTGTTTCCAGCTGTTTATCCTCATTTGATTTCCTGTATTTAGATTGATGTCTAGTGTTCCTACATTTGTGAGCCTAGATGTTTTGGTGGTACTAAACCAAACTCACTACCATGGGTCAATTCTGAGTCACAGCCATTCTTGGTCAGGATTCTTAGGCTATAAATCTTAATAGAGAACCCTTACCTATCTTTCTCCTTCAGAGCTTCTGGTGGATTTGAACTACCAGAAATCCGCAGCCTTTGCTTAATAGCATAACACACTATAGACTAGTAGTCTGTTCAGGAAATTTTCTCTCCAAATTCCTGTTCATGTCAAAGAACTATAGAAATATTTTCTTTTTTGCTTCTTTCAAAGATGCATTAAACAAGATTTTAGGGGTTTCTGGTCTCATTCCTACTGGCTTTGACCTCACAGATTATGTGAGCAGTGAAGAAGTCTCCTGATGTTTCTGAGTGTCAAAGGTTGCAATGGCCCTTCCGTAAGGTATTAAATCACCACTTGACCTCTATTGTTATAATTTTTCATAGAATATGTCATTACTTCATTATTATATGCGCAGTTATTTATTTTTTTATATTGGTATTATTTTCTCTTCTAATTCACCTAAGGAAAACTTTTATTCTCTGATTTCCAGAAGTTTTTCTGGCACATAATAAATATTTAATCATCATTTGTGGAATGAAAGGATAATAAAATGAAAACTTGAAACGTTTTACATGATTATTTTATTTAGTAGAGATTATGAAATATTCTTTCCAGTTGTATTTTCCCCACTTATTAATTCATTGTTTGAAATATAGTTTTTCATTTTTATATGGACATATTACCCATTTTGGCCACTATGAATTTTTTGTACTTTATGTTCCATTTAACAATTCTTCTGTTTTTGGACAACACCTTGAAATTTTGTTTATGTTTTGTGACATCCCCCTGGGTGCTGCATCTGCTGCTTCTCCTGTATTAGTGTGTCAGACCAAGACTGCTGCTGAGAAGCATTTAAGTATTTTCATTGCTTCTACTATTTCACAGCCAAAAGTCAGTTCATGCCACTCATATGCTGCATGAATATACAAATGTCAGTGGCACCAGAATGTAGCAATTGTAGCTGGAATTTGTTCAGTCTTACCATATGCCATATGTTGACCAGTGCCCTGATGCCATCACATTATCTTCAAAACAACCTTAGCTAATAGATACCATTATTACTTTCTATTCTAAGGATTGCTTGGAGAAGTAGGTCGGTGAAAGAGGGGAAGATCCTCCATGAGGTGGGGTAACATAGTGACTGACAATGGGCTTGAGCATGGGGATCATGAGCGTGATGGAGGAGAGGGCTGCTCCTAGGAGTTATAGTTAATTAACCAGCACCTAACACTAATTCTAAGGATCTAAGAGACTGAGGCTCAAGAAATTCAATGACTTTGTTAATATAATAATGCTAAAAAGATTTTAAAAGGGAACAGAGTTACTAGATGAAAGAGCCCAAAAAGATTTGCCATGTTTAAATCTCTTATTTCCATTTAATATTTTTCTGTTTGTAAAGTGGAGATGATTATCTCTGTTATATATCACATTTTTTACACTGATGTATATAATTAGGCTTTGTAACTGGCAATGTGATGGGTAAATGTAAGCAAATTGCTAATATTACAAAAGTGCTAACTCTATATAGTAAGAAGACTAAATTATGGCGAAGATACTAAACTGTACTATTATTTGATTCAAAATGATTATCTTGGAAGTTCATGCTCATTTCCCAATGATCTTACATTTCTTTAGTAAAAGTGTTCTTCTGAATATTTATTAGTGGGGTAGACTGTAGATGGTAAGTTAAAGTAAGTTTAACTAGCATCTGCATGTTGTTTAGAGATGAGTATAAGGTCAAAGGAACTCTAGTGACCTAGTGATTAAGGACTTATGTTGCCAATGAAAAGGCAGGTGCTTCAAATCCACCCTTTGTTCTTAGGGTAAAAGATGGACAATCTCCTCTTTTGTGATTTACAACCTATGAAAACCCACAGGAAGGTCAGCTATGAGTTGGTTCCAACTTGAAAGGGTAGTTACAGTTTTTAAGAAGAGAACGTATACATAAGCCCAGGGAGCTCTTGTGGCCTAATGGTTAGAAACTGCACTGCATTCCTGAAGGCATGCAGTTTGAATCCACCAGTTCCTCCATGGGAGATGGATGGGCAGTCTCCTCCTGTGTGATTAACTGCCTCTAAAAACCTGCTGGAGGGTCAGCTGTGAGTTGGTTCCAACTTGGTACACAACATACTTAAGCTCACCACTAGGCCAAAAATCCTGTTAGTCGTTTGGTTGCCTTTCTTTTAGACATTTTACTGCCATCTGCTGGGAGATTGCCATGGAAAACTGTAAGGATTGCAATGTTCCTAAGAATTCTGTGTGTAAAACACAATTTGATGGCTCCGAAGGACTGGCCTTCCTGAAAGTGCTTAAGGTGATCTCTCTGTACCTGAAGTTAGTGACTTTTATTATCCTTTGTCTGTATCTTCAGGGGACAGTTCAGGCTACTGTTTCTTCATTTGATGGTTGTGGCTTAGTTGGTACTTCTGCTGGAAATGTCTCTAGAGACTCACTGCATTCTTTATAATGCAAGATTTGCTTAAAGGTATAAGTCACAGTAATCGTTTAGTATGTTGTACTTCTTGAGGCCCCTGGGAATTGATGTGGTACTGATTTGACATGTTTCAACTAACAGATGCAAACCTGAATATGCTCACCAGTAATATACCAAGAAATTGAGAGGACAGCTGCCTGATCAACTGCCTGGAGGAGATCCATATTTGTTCCTATTCCAAGAAGAGAAATCTAAAACAATGTAGAAATTATTGAACAGTTTTGTTAATATCATATGAAAGTAAAATACTACTGAAGATCACCCCAAAAAATGGTTGAACAGTACATTGGTAGGGAACTGCCAGAAATTCAAGTGGGGTCTAGAAGAGACCATGGTATCAGGCCAGGGATATCATTGCAGGTATCAGATATATCCTGGCTGGAAGCAGAGAATACTAGAAAAATGTAAAGCTGTGTTTTACAGTCTAGGTAAAGGGATTTGACTATGTGTATCACAGCAAACAATGATTAATATTGAGAAGAATAGGAATCCCAGATATAATAATTAATGCTCTTGCAAAATCTGTATGTAGATCAAGAAGCTGTTATCTGAATGGAGCAAAGGAACACTGCATAAATTTAAAATTAGGAAGCGTGTTCATCAAGGATTCAAGGATGTATCCTTTCTTCATACCTATTCAGTTTGTATGCTAAGCAAATAATTTGTGGAGACAGACTCTATGAAGAGGAATGTGGCAAAAGGATTGGAAGAAGACATATCAACAATATGCATTATGCAGATGACACAACCGTGCTTGCTGAAAGTGAAGAGGACCTGAAGCACTTGCTAAAGAGGAGTATAAGAGACTCCAGCCTTCAATATGGATTACATATTAACATGAAGAAAACAAAACCCAAGTGCCCATCAACAGATGGATAGATAGAAAAACTATGGTACATTGACACAATGGAATATTATTTAACACTGAAAAACAAAAAACTCATAAAACATTACATAAAATGAGGAAGCCTGGAGTACATCATACTGAGTGAAATATCTGTCACAAAGGAATAAATACTTCATAACACCACTGCTATAAAATAGGACTGACAGGAGGAGTTGGGGGGAAAACAGGAAAAGAGTGGATGGATAATGAACACAACATTAGAACAGATGAGGGGGGAAACTGTCTGAAATGAATATATGATTAGGCATTATATGTATGACAACAATATGGAAAAATGGGTGTATTGTGGGTGGAATAGAGATGGAGGGGAGATAATGTACAACAATGAGTTAAGAAAAAGTTAAAAATCCATCACAAGTCCTTACAAATGAGCCAATAGGCAACATTATGATAGATGGAGGAGAAATTAAAATTAGATGGAGGAAAGATTGAAATTGTCAGTGATTTCATCTTTTTTAGATCCTCAACCAACACCCTTGATACCAGTAGTTCAGGAGTTTGGGAGACCTCCTGGTTTGGCCAAGATGGTGTCAGGGACCTCTCCAAAATACTGAAAATCAATGATGTCAGTGTGAAGGTCAAGGTGTGCCTCATTCAATTTTCAAATACTTGCTATGCTTCTGAGAACTGGAAAATAAATAAGGATAACAGAAGAATTGATGCCTTTCAGGTGTTGGAAAAGAGTACTGAATATGAGACTGTCAAGATATGGACTGAACAGATTATGTCTTGGAAAAGGTGCAACCAGTGTGCTCCTTGAAATTAAGGAAGCTCTATCTCTCATACTTTGGACATGTTGCAGGAGAGGCTATTCCTTAGAGAGGGATATCGTACTTGGAAAGGCAGGGAGTCAGAGAAAAGAGAGGAAGAGCTACCACAAGGTGGATTGACATAGTGACTGTAGCAATGATTCCTATGACATCAGATATTATGAGGATGACACAGGATAGAATTCAGGTCTGTAGTTCATACGGTCACGATGAATTGTAAACAACTAAATAACACTTAATAAAAGGAACAATACAACAACTTACCAAACAAATGAAAAGTGTAATAACGACAAGTATTTTTGCCTTCATTGCTTTGTGGAATGTTAAAATAAAGAATATAGATCATAAACATTTAGTTATTAGTAACTAATAGCAGCAATAAAAGCACAGAATCATTTAACTGAAAGTACTCCTGGAAGATATTATTTAAATGCAGTGGGTTGCCAAAGGAAACTAATGGACCTGAATTTTCAGGTAATAGAAGGACTTTCTTTTAGTGACTGCCCATTGAGAGCTTGTTATGTGTCAGGAATGGTGCTAAGTTCTTTTTATGCAGAGTATGCACTCTCTTATTTGTGACCCATATCCTCTTCCTCATCAATAAATGGCTAGACAACCTATTCAGCAGAACTTGGAGTTCATCTTAGACTTTACTTTCTTATTCTCTCATTACACAACATTTCATGATGTTCTATCCATCCAATATTGTAAATGCATAAAACATCCATGTATTTCTCTTCTCTAGTGCTGTCTTCCCAGCCCAAGTCCTCCTATCTTCTCTTCCTGATTTGACATGATTGTCCCCTAACTTGCCTTCTGACGTTTCCTCTTGCTCCTGTGTAGTCCATGGCTTAGACAGAAGCCATATTTTTTTTTAAGTAAATCAAAATTATCTTGCTACTCAAAACACACAACAGACTCATTATTCCCCTAGCATAAAATACACTCTTGGTAATTAGAGTTTCCACACTTGAAAACCAAATTGATTTTGAAGTTCTACAAGGCCCTGCATGGTCTGATTCAGACTGTTTTCTGTGGACTGTTCTTTAATGGCCTAGCCCCAGAAGACGTTAAAAACTTATTAAGGCCAAGCAATGATGTTCCTTAGTCTCTCTGTCTCAATCTTTCTTCCTTCAACAGCTAAAGGTTGCAAATAATATATTGTCTATTGAGAAACTCCTCATGATTGCCATGTTTAAACTAGTAGTTCTATTATTTTTTATTTATTTTTCTATTTTATTATTTATTTTTATTGTGGTTCGAATGAAGTTTACAGGTAAATTGGTTTCCATTCCCTGTAGTCACTCATTTCATCTTTTAAAAAATTTCTACTAGTTTATTTACAAAATTCAAATACAAATTCAAATAAACTCAATTTCCCTCACCCCCCACTCATCAAATTGTACAACCCCATAATTAATTTCTCCTCCCCCTGCACATCCTCATCCCTCTGCTTCCAGCCTCTCTCACCCCTCCTGGATCCTTACAGTCATTCTAAAGTAACGGTTTTCCACCATATTTATCCTTGTGGGACTGAGTTAGTTCACTCGGCATAATGCTCTCCAGTCCCTCCCAAGTTAGGTAATAATTTAGAAAATCATTGCTCCTGCCTACCATAATTTCTCAATCCATTTGTTTGTGGTTGGATAATTGGGCTGTTTCCGTGTTCTTGAGATGGTGATTTAAATATTTTATTTTATTGAGAGAATGAACCATACTCTTTAATCATTTATACCACTTATTTATTGTTTTTTTAAATTGTATATCTTGTCTGTTAAACTGTTAACACGAAAGAAATACTCTTTTATCTACAACGGAACTTGAAGCACAGTGTCTAGAATGCAATATGCACTCTGTATAAGGCTGAATAAATAAATAGAGTTTTTATTTTCTTATAACAGAATGATCAGATCCTAAATTTGGCAAGTGAGAGACTTAGTTTTAAGCGGATTATTAAATAATTGAAAATTGGGAAATAAGTAAATGACAGAAAACTAAGATCAAACAATAGATGTTTGTCATACTGTATGTAAAGAATCAGATAGTGGGTATTTTCATCTACATAATTTTGAAATTTGAAGAATTTTGGAGAAAATTTTGAAATGTATGGAGTAATTTTTATAAAAAGCTAGATGATTAGTCATTTAGGTTTATTCGTCTTTTATACTGGTAGGCTTATATCTAAAGCCTGCCATTGTCATCATTATGAGTAATCTGTTTTGATAGGTAACTTTATTTATGGACACATTTCTTTTTTCTTTTATTCTAGGATAATGAGTAACGATAGGTTTATTATAAAGTTACATCCCTAAAGGCATTGAAGGGAGATAAGATTTCAATTCTTTACCCCCCCATTTTTAAACTTTTTAAGATAATTTTATTGTATTATTTTTGTGTGTGTCCATCAAGTCGGATCAGACTGGTATAGGAGGAGAATGCTCCTCCTTCTTCAGCAAAGCATCTGGTGGATTCAAATCACATACCTCAGGGATTGCAGTGCAACATCTTGCCACTAGGCCACCAGAGTGCCCTTTAATTCTTTTTAAAAGCAGCGGTTTCTTCAAATATTCATTCGGGACTAGTGAATGGACTACAACCTACAAGCCCATATCTACCTGAGCTGGTCATCCCAGGCCTTCCCTAAGGTGTTCTTGTGATTACCATACTCTGTAGTAGCGAAGCTCCAGTGAAGTATCTGGCTAATGATGCACAGAAGGAACAGATTCAGATATAATATCTTCTCAGGACTTTTAAGACTCAAGTTCGTAGAAACTCAAATTTTTCTCACCTGCCCTTGCTAAGACCTCCATGCCTGAGACAAGACAGCTGTATAAACTCCCTTTACCAATAAAAAGTGCAAGAACAAGGAAACAGTCTAAATGTCCAACTATAAATGAATGGATTGAGAAATTATGGTACTTTCATACAATGGAATACCATGCAGCACGTAGGAACAATGCTTTTCTAAATTATTACCTAACTTTGGAGGGACTGGAGAGCTGCGTGAACTAACTCAATGCCACAAGCCCAAATATTGTATAAAATCATTATTGTAGAACGAATATAAGTATACAAAGGGGGTGGAGGGAGGGTGGAAGCAGAGGGATGAGGATGTGCAGGGGGAGGTGTGATAAATTACCACGTGGTATAAATTGATGGGTCAGGGGATGAGGGAAATTTAAAGACTCTGTTCTTAAAAACAATGTATTAGAATTTTGTAAATAAATTAGCAAATTCTCTGAACTAGAATGATGATGGGTTTGCAAGTTTCCCTGCCTAGAAACACGTTTATTTAACCTCAACTGTAGGTAGGAGAACCGTCTCAGAAATAAATTGCTCACTTTTTCTGCTCAGTTCTTGATAGATAATGAGGAATGTCTGCAGTGTCAGTTTTGTTTTAAAGCTTGGCTCAGTCTTTGATTGTCCCTTGGGCACGTCACTACTTCTCTCTGGGTTTAAGTTTCACCTGTTGTCCAATTGGAGAGTTGGAATAGAACTTGGCGATGGTAATTATCTCCTCATTTAGAATAGCATTCTCAATAGAGCTTAGTTCAAAACAAGTTCTGGAACAGAGAAGGAGGAAGAATTGAGGTAAAAACCAAAAAAGGACAGAAGAGAAGATAATTCAGTGAAGCAGTTAGAACACTGCTAAAGGGCTGATTTTTGTTGTTGTTTTGTTTTTGTTTGTTTCAAGAAAGGAAGCAGTAAAGGTAGAAGTTAAATGAGTTGCTTCATATTTTTAAAAAAGGTTTAATTCAAAGTGTGTTGTTTCAATGCCAGTAGGTGTCACAAATTGCAAAGTAGAGTTGGATGACAATCGTTCTGGTTTATTCCTCTGGATTCCAGAATGCAGCTTTGACATCTTGAGAGCTCAGGTAGGCCACCAGGATAGGTTGGCTCTGCCTGGTGGGTGGCACTAATAGCCAAGGTCAATTTCTACTGTCCTCACACTCTCTCAGGCTCATTGCCATCAAGCAGTGACTGACTCCTGATTGACCATCCAACCTTCTAGTCCACTGGGAGTTTTACTTATAACCCATAGTCTATAGTGGTTGAAAATCGCTAGAAGATCCACAGGAGAAAGACAAAATAGCTTCTTATGTGATTGATTTATAGCCTCAGAAACCCAAGGGGTGTTAACTGAGTTAGTTCCAAACTGACAGCAGTGCTCTATCATAGAGCAATAAGATCAATTCTGATGTGAAAAATCCCCAAAGACACTATAATAAGTGTGCACAACTTTACATCGAAGTATTTAGTATAATTCTAGAGAATTCTGTAGACTAGAGAATACTATAATTTGGGAATTGAAAATTTTAATGAAAATGTTTTATAATGTCTTGCACATATTTAGGTTATCTTTTAAAATCTTTTATCTTAATTGAGATTTGATTAGGTATTATTTGCAGTCCAGAATAAGAACTGCATAGCAAAGTGAACAGGGCAGGGGGCAGAGTGGGAAATTATACAGCATCGAAATTATTTTAGTCATATCTGTATGCACATGCTAATAAGATCTTGAGCTATTTAAAGAAGATTTTATGAAAATCTTATTTTGCAAAACTTGATATAGGTATACAATCAAAATTGTATTATAAGTCTGCCTCCATACTCTTTCTGAGATAAAACAATGATTATAAGTAGTAAATTTTGCTTAATCGATGCTACATTTATTATATAAGTCCAAATATCATATTAATTTTAATTTTAGATATAGTATGCTGTTGTTATTGTTATGTGCTGTTGAGTCAACTGCAACTCAGAGCGACCGTATGCACAATAGTTCTGAATCTTGTCCTATTCTGAGCCAATCTCACAGCCTCTAACACACCTACCACCATCACCCAAGTTTATTGTGTCAGTCAAACTCATCTGGGGGTCTTTCTTTCCTGTACTATCCCTCCAGCATTTTAAATATGATGTCCTTCTCCAAGGACTGGTCCCTTCTGGCAACATGGCCAAAGTATGTGTGACAGAGTTATAAAATTCTAGTCACCAAGGAGCAACTTGGTTTCCAGGACAGACCTATTTGTTTTCTTGGCAGTCCATGGTATGTTCAAGACTCTTCTCCAGCACCACAACTCAAAGGCATCATTTCTTCTGTCACTCTTAGTCATTGTCCAGATCTCTGATGCATAGCAAGTAATTGTGAAGACCATGGCATAGATCAGGTGCACCTGAGTCACTACACTGACATCATTGCTCTGATATATTTTACATATATTTATTTTTTTATATAAACACAAATATGAAGATACATGAATATGATAAGGACAATAGGTTTCAGTAGGATTATAATAATAGTATTGCCAGGTTTAAAAAATTAAAAAAATCAAATAAAAAATGTGCATGGACATTACACAAAAAATTATTTCTTGCTCATCTAAAGCTAAAGTTTAACAGAATATTGGAAATTTTATGTGACACATCTAAAAAGATATCTTTTATGTTATAAAAATGCAATAATTATTCCATAATTTCATAATATGTTCCTCTAACATTAAAATTTTACTTGTCTCATAAATTGCTATAAATATATATTTTGTTTATAGATTGCTTTTTCAGGTTGCAATGAAGATTCACATATTGTAAGAGTTTGATGTGATTTTTAAGCTTTTTAAAATATGTACATATCTTTTTCTAGTTACAATTTATTTGTTGATTAGCTGGGACCATCTGTCTCATAGACTTTCCCATTGACTACATTTTGCTCAATATATCCATTGCTTTTAAACATATGCCTAAATCTCCTGAACTTCCTATAAATATGTAGATGAATCTAGAGTATTTGTGGTTCAGATTTGAATTTTTACATTTCTAAGACTTTCATAGGAAGTGTGGTGCTTTTTCTGTTGAGAACATGTTTCTTTTATCTCTCTCTTTTTTTTCCTTTTTATAAAATGGTTTTTATTTTTTAAAATTGTGATTTTAGTGAAAGTTTACAGAAAAGTTGAATTTTACTCATTCATTGTTGCACATGTCCCTCTCTCCCCTCTCCCTTCCCCAGTTCACTTAAAAAAAAAAGTCATTCATGGTTGCAGTTTCCATCCTCCCCCATTCCACTTTGCTATGCACCTCTTATTCTTACTGTTGTCATACATGTAATGCCTGATCATATATTCCTTTTAAATAGTTCTTTTCTTCCTGTGTTCCAATGCAATGCTCATTATCTGCCTACCCTTTTCCTAGTTCCTCCCTGACCCCCGACCACATCAGTCTTGCTTTATAACAGTGGTGCTATGCAATATTCATCCTTTTATAACTGAGATATTTCATTCAGCTTAATGTCCTCCAGGGTCACACATGTTGCATAATGATTTTGGTTTGTTTATTTTATTTTATTTTTTTTACAGAGGTTTTGGATTTCCATTCATTCATTGCCGCAGTTTTCTCCCTGCCCACCCCTCCCCACCAGCTCACTTCCCCCTCCGAAGAGAGAAAAGAAAAAAAAAGAAAAAAGAAAAAAAAATTCCTTCATTAGT
>NW_006399759.1:24679508-24688043 GCF_000299155.1 Elephantulus edwardii | reverse complement strand
AATAATAAAAAAGTATAATTGTTGTTGTTACTATGGAAATTATGATATTCTTATGTCACTGTGACAAAAAAAAATCTACATTTCTAACATCAATATGGTAGGTTGTTTTTTTTCCCCCTTTTGTAACAGGAAGAAGTGTTATTTGCTTCCAAACCCTGTAGAAGAAAAAAACAACCTACTATTCTTTGACCTCCTGTAGCCAAACATGAGGCAGGAGATTAGAAAAAGACTGACTAGGCCAGTTCTCTCCAGGAGACTACCTGTTTATAAATGACCTGGCACGTACTCAGTAGCTTTCTTTTTCCACTCCGGCACAAAGGATGGCAATAAAATAAAAATTTAAAAAATGTGCAAAATCAGAAAAAAGAACCATTATTCTACTCTCATGTCCTTCCTTCAAACAAAACCTCAGTGCTATTAAAACAATCCCAAAAATGACAGTCTTTATCATCACATAATTCAGAGATGGTGGATAGAGAGGTCTGTCTTCAGATAGTGTTCTCTACTTGCTTTATGAACTCTCATAAGTCTCTTGTTACTTGTTTTACATGATTACAGGGACAGCAGCAACTGTCTTAAACTCTCTTCCAGTTAGGATAACCAGCTATTTCTAAGTGTCTAACATTGAGAAAATTCTTGAGATTCAGGGTTTTTAATTTTAAAATAGGTACATTACCATACAAGCAGATGGAACCAAGATGCATTAATAATAATGTGTGAATGGAATGAAAAAATTGGGGACCAGGAAGAAGGATCAGTAGTCAGAAAACATGCACTTGGTGACAGAAATGAGGCTGTAGAAATAATGATAAATATTTTACAATCAATGGTTTATTCATTGTGAATATAATTTATAAGAAATATAAATAGCAACAATACACATGGACCTCACCTCACAGTTTACACAAGAGTCAGATTGATTACATTTGATTAAAGAATCATTGGAGAAGCTCAATATCAGCTGTGAAAACTAGATCATTAACTCCTCACATTCAAGTTCCACGTAAAGCTAAAGAAAATTAAACCCATGAGAACTAAAATTTGACCTTGAATCTGTCCCACCTAAATGAAAAAAAAATAATAATCTCAGGAACAGTTTTTGAGGCCTTGAACACTAAGGAGTGAAGGCCAGATAAGCTGTGGAAGATATTATGAATATCATCCATGAAGAATGCAAAAGGTCATTGCAAGGAAAGAAAAGGAAGAAAAAACCAAGATGGATGTTGGGAAAGATTCTGAACACTGCACTAGAGTGCCAAAAATACAAAGCAAAGGGAAGAAATCAGGAAATTAAACAGCCGAACTGAAGATTTCAAAGGGTAGGTCAGGAAGACAAAGCAAAGTATAATAATGAAATGTGCAAACAGATGGAGTCAGAAAATCAAAAGGGGTAAACTCACTCAGTATCTGTCAAGCTGAAGGAACTGAAAAACAAATTTAAGCCTCGAATGGCAATACACAGGAAAAGAAGACCTTCGATGAGCTAGATTGATTCAGTCACTGGAGTACTGGGGGTAGTTGTGTCAAAGACAGTAAGATTGGCAAGGGATAAAGCAGGGGGTTAGAGCTATTGTACATTGGGTTGCTATGAGTCACAGGTGACTCAACAGCACATAACAGCAGCAACAATACTGAAGAATATTGAATGATCCAGGGAACATTTAAATACGATGAAAGGAGTATATTGTACAAAAATAAAAGGCTGACAGAAGAATTTCATAAAACAACATGATCAAGAGCCTATGGTGATAAAGGAGGAAGTTCAAGCTGTTCTAAAGGAATTGGAAAATAGCAAGGCCCCAGGAATTGATAGAAAACTAACTGACATATTTCAACAAAGAGATACAGCCCTGAACATTCTCAACAGGTTGTACCAAAAAATCTGGAGGACAATTATCTGACCAACTGACTGGAAGAAATCCATATTTATACCTATTTACTGCAAACAAACACAAAGTTACCTGACAGAGTATGGGAAGTATCAAATATAATATTACTAATATACACGCAAGCAAGATCATGCTGAAGATTATCCAAAAGTGACTGGAAATTACATTGACAGAGAACTACCAGAAATATAAGCTGGGTTCAGAAGAGACTTTGACACTTGAGACGTTATCATCAATGTTAGATGGATCTTGGCTGAAAGCATAAAGTACCAGAAGAAAGTCTATTTGTATTTTATTGACTGTACTAAGACATTTGACTGTATTGATAACAAACAAAAAAAAATATGGATAACAGTGAGAAGAATGGAAATCCCAGAACACAAGATTGTGTTCATATGAAATCTACCTTTGGACCAGAAGGCAGTTACTTAGAAAAGAACAAGGAAACACTACATGGTACAAAATGCAAAACTGGTGTATAAGAGATGTTTTCTGTCTCTGTAACTTTTCAACCTGTGTGTACCACAAATCATTCAGGAAGCTGGACTTTATGAGGAGGAATGTAGCATCAGAATTGGAGGAAGATTCATCAACAACCTGTGCTATGCAGTTGGTACAACCTTACTTGCTAAAACTGAGGAGGATCTGAAGTGTTTGCTGCAAAAGGTCTAGGACTAAAGTCTTCAATATGGATTGAATTTCAATATCAAAAAGACAAAGATCCTCACCACTAGGCCAATTGACAGCACCGTGATAAATGGAGAAGAGATTGAGGTTGCTAACAATTTGAGCTTGTTCAGGTCCACAACCAATACTCTTGGTGTCAGCAGTCAGGAAAACAACAGATTATTTGCATGAGGGGGAAAAATTATCTGCTGTCAGTGACCTCTTCAGAGTGCTAAAGAGCACTCTGATGTCAGTCTAGAGACTAAAGTGTGCCTGATCCAGGTTATGATCCTCAAAATTACTTGCTATCAGAGAGATGGATAATGACTAAGGGTGACAGAGAAGAATTGATGCCTTTGAGTTGTGGTAGTGGAGAAGAGTACTGAATATACCATGGACTACCAAGAGAACATACATAGCTGTCCTGTAGAGGATGAAACCAAGCTGCTGCTTGGAGGCAAGGATTTTGAAGCTCCATGTCATGTACTCTGGGCATGTTGTCAATAGGGACCCATTTCTTAGAGAAGGACATTATTCTTGGAAGGGTGGTATTAGGGCTGCAGAGCCCTTTTCTTACTCTCCCAGAATGGCTGCTGAAATGAACCAATCACCAAAAGCAGCAGCTATGGCTGTTTCTCTGTCGAGGATTTGAAATTGCTCTACCTCCTTTGCCAGAAATAGTTACCTGAGACCCCAGCCCGTTTCTCTATCTTGTAAAGAACATCTGGGAGCATCCTTCTCCCCAAGTCCTTGTAAGAGAATTTAAAAAGAATACGTAAGAAAACCCTTCTCTTTTAGTGGATGCCGGTTTCTACTTAAGAGCCAGCCCAGCAGTTTCTCCTCCATAATCTTTCTTTCTTGGCCTGAACTGAGTTCTGTCCTTCCTCAGTGACCTTACAGGTGGAAGGACAGCACAAGAGAGGGATACTCTGGATGAGCTAGGTTGACACAGTAACTGGCATAAGGATGGTAGATGAGTTGGAGGCAGTGAGATTGGCTCAGGATTAGCTCAGAGATATTGTACCTAGTATCTCTGAGTCGCAGTTGACTGGAGGGTGCATAACAATAATAACAACCATGTAAACACAAGAGAGATGGCAATTTACTTATAATGGACTAGAATTTAACTGGCTGTGGACTAGGCTTCTTTCCCTGTTCTGAGTCTCTTCAATATGAGCATCAGCATGTCTGCTCTTATCGCTTGCATGTTTACTATGGAAAGCTGGAATAAAGTGGAATGGAGACATTTTCAGATTATGTGATGATTATGAAGACGCAAAAATGACCTTAGCGGTTCTGTAAGGAAAAGTCTGGCCATGCTGCAACAGTAAATCTCCTCTCCTTCTTAGCCCCAGATTCTATTTTCACGTACATGGAAGTGAGTATCCAGATGTGAAAATTGAACATTATCACCAGGTCAAAAGATCACTTGGCCTGTTTCCTTGCATTTGATAAGAAAACTATTTTTGTCACTATTTCAGAAATGAATCTATCCAGAAGAGATAAAAACAGATTTGTCCCACGTAGTACTGAGAATTAGAGATAAAACTAAGGTTAGATCACAAGGTCAGGCCTCCAGGCTTATTACTCTATTTCTACACTTTCTCATTCTTCCTACCACACATTCTGGCAAAATAGAGTGAGCTTAGTGATAATATGTGATGCCAGGATGCTGCAGAAATACCACATAAGACTACATTTTTCTTACTGTGGTCAAATAAATATAAAAATAAATTGTCATTTTAACCTTTCTAAGTGTATAATCACTACTTGAACATGGAATTTTGTATAACTATCACCATTACCTGTTTGGAAAACATTTTCATTACCCAATAGAAACTGTAAGGGAGATCTGGTGGCTTATTGGTAAGGAGTCATACCAAATGAAAGGAACTTAATTTAAATCTATTACTCAACATAGCTCTTCTCTGCTAGATGTCTCAGCAGGCTGAGAGGACCACTCACTCTCTGACTTCCTGTTGGTTTTGGTCAACAGGTAAAGGCTATTAGTCAAAATTTCCCTGGATATTCAAATAAGGCACAGGATACTGGATTCAGAACTTCATAGAAGTATGGAGATTACTGGATTCAGGTTGAACTTTTACTCTCTAAAAGGTTGTGAGCTTCCAAGTGATGAGTACACAGACATATCAGTGACAACCTTAAAAGTAAGCCTTCATTGAATCTCCTATTCTCTCCGTAATAAACAATCCATAGCTTTCTGTCTCCTAAATGCTTACTTAGGGGTGAAGGAAAAATTATAAACTGGGTTCTCTAGAATACCAAAAACAATGAAGCGTACACATACATACACACACATGCACGCACACACACACACATACATATGGAGAGAGAGATTTATTTCATATATGCTTATATAGAGAGGCTAGAAAGTTCCAGATCTGTGTGTCACACCTCAAGAGAGAGATATTTGGGAAGGTTAATGGATCCAAATTGTTGACAGGCATGCCTCACCTTGGCCTTATAATCTTACAAATCTAAGGTCATGGGCAAGTAGGATTGCAGACTGCAGGAATCCAAGATAAGCAGCAAACAGAGCTCCAGACATCTTGCTGAAGTGCAGAGGACAAAAGTCAGATGCAGAATTGGGCAAAAAGTTCCATAACTTTGCTAGAGAATCAGTCCATATATTCAATGCTGTTCACTTTGATGAGGATACTTCCCCTTCATCAGATCAGGCTGATAACATTCTTACAGAACTCGCTTGAATTTTGCCTCATTAAAACACTATTACATCATACAGAGTATTATGATCATGTTAACACATGGTATTAACATGAAGGCTTTTGTGTGACCACATACATACTTAAATCATGAGAAGAATAATTTGTTTAAACTACTGATAGTGTCTCCTTCTAAAAGGCCCTACCTTAGTGCTAACCCAACCAAACCCATTGTCATTGAGTTAATTCTGATTGCACTGCAAGCCCAGGATCACACAGTTCAAATCCACCAACTGCTCTGCTGGAGAAGGATAGGCAGTCTCCTCCTGTGTGAGTAATTGCCTCTGAAAACGCACTGGAGGGTCTTCTAGGATTCTTTTCTGACTCTATGGTTCACAATAACATAGGATAGAGTAGAGAGCTCTGGTGACCAGGTGATAAGGAGTTGCAGTGCTAAACCAAAGACATGTGGTTTAAACTTTCTAGCTGTTCTGTGGGAAACTTATGGACAATTTCCAATGCAATTAAACTGTCTCTGAAAACCTGCTGGAGGATCAACTATGAATTGTTCTCAACTCAATAGTGCATAACAATAATAACACAGAATAGAGTAGAACTGCTAGAGGATCAACTATGAATTATTCTCAACTCAATAGTGCATGATAATAACAACACAGAATCCAGTAGAACTGCCCAGTGAGACTTCCAAGGCTATCATCTTGAAAGAAATGGACTGACTAATTTTATTTCTACAGAGCACCTGGAGGTTCAAACTGCTGATTTTTTTTTAAGCCTACAGCACCCGGTATTCCGAGGCGGTTCCCATCCAAGTACTAACCAGGCCCGACCCTGCTTAACTTCCGAGATCAGACGAGATCGGGCGCGTTCAGGGTGGTATGGCCGTACACAGCTGATTTTTTGGTTAGTAGACACACTTAGCCACTATATTGCCACGGCTCTTTACACTACAATTGAAAACCAAAACAAAAACCCACTTAGGTGGTGTCAAATCTAGCTCATAACATTTTTTTCCTTGAACCTGTAAATCTTTATGGGAGGGGATTTTTTATGTTTCTCCTCCAGAAAAGATGTTGAAGTCAAGTCTTTTATCTTTTGTTTTGCTGCCTAACATGTTATGCACTCTTATCACCAGAGGTCTTCAACACTAGAGAGTCCTAAAATAGTATCTGAGTTGAGCTTCAGTAATTTTCCCAGAAGACAAGCATGCTGGTCTTCCTTTCTCACTCTCCCCTATTCCTATTTGGTTTGTAGCTGAACTCTCACAATACTCAGTCATATTCTGCATCATGAATTCTTTAACAAGTCCACTTTGATTTCTGTAAATCCTTTGAAGGTAAATTGAAGTCAGTTGTAAAGTTTAAGTCGGCATTGATCAAGCAAAAGAGTCTCATAGGAATGTGCAAGTTTGCATGTGCAGTGTACATGGGAGCTGTTGAGTTAGGTTTTCCTCCTCATTCTGGCTTGGAATTCCGATGTTGTTCTTCCCATCTGCTAATTCTGCCTGATCCTCGCACACCTCCCACATTGTCCCGAGATAGTTCATCAGTGGCCTTGAGGTCTTGTTTTCTCCTCTTGAACTCCATCAAGGGCACATTTTGCAGATTTCCCAGGAGCCAATAAAATGACCTCAGGTTCCCATAAGTAAAGAACCACAGGAGGCTGGATGATGTGATCAATGGACTGTGTCTACTCCCATCAAGTTATGTGGATGTTTCAAGGAACAAAATTATAGACTGTAAATAGACACTTACTTAAAATAACCCAGAGTAAAATTATTTTCTGGCTACTAAATAAGAAAACTACAATCTTGTAGACTATAAGAAAATAGTTGATTCACTATGGATTTGTGCATACTATTATTTGGCCAATTGAATGGTTGTGATATTTTTTCCCTTTCTCAAAAAAAGTGATCCAACAGAATGTGGGAATTGGGGAACAATATCAATAACATTATAATCAAGAAAAATCTTCCTAAAGTATATTCCAAAATGATCAGAACAATATACCAAAAGAGAACTGGAGAAATTGAAGCTGAGCTTAGAAAAGGCTGTGGCACAGGAGATATCATTGCTTATGTCAGGTGGATCATGGCTGAAAGCAGAGAGTACCAGAAGGTGTATATTTGTATTTTATCTACTATTCAAAGGTAATTGACTGTATAGATCACAACAAATTGTGTCTAACATGTAGAAGAATGGGGATCTCAGAAAACTTGACTGTGCTTATGTGAAACCTATACCTCAACCAAGAAGCTGTTGTTCAAATAGAGCAAGACAATACTGCTTGATTCAAAATCAAGAGCAGAGTGGATCAGGGTGTGTTCTTTCCCTATACCTTATCAATCTACAGGTCATTTGGGAGGGAAGACTTTATGAAGAAGGTAGCATCAGGATTAGAGGGAGACTCATAAACAACCTATGTTATACAATTAACACAACCGTGCTCTTTGAAAATGAGGAGGACTTTAGATGCAGGCTGCAGAAGATAAGTACTACAGTATTCAATAGTGATCACATCTCATTACGAAGAAAATAAAGAGCCTTTCCACCAGGTAGTATCATGATAGATGAGGAAGGCTTGAGGTTGTTAACTATTTTCTTTGATTTGGATCCAGAATCAAAATTCTTGGCACCAGCAGTCAGGAAATCAAAAGATTGGTTGAATTGGGAAAACCCACTGTTAAAGACTTTTCCAGAGTGCTAACCAATAATGTTAGTCAAACGATTAAGGTGGGCCTGATCTAGGCCATGACCTTCTCGATTACTTACTGTTTCTGAGAGCTGGATAAGGAATAGGGATGACAGAAGAAAAATCAATGCCTTTGAGTTGGGGTGCTGGAGAAGAGTGATGAATATTCTATGGATGGCAAAAAGAACAGACAGGTCTGTTCTGTAAGGGGTGAAACGAAGTTACACCTTTGAGAAGCAAGCATTTTGAAACTCAATTACACATACTTTGAGCATGTTGTCAAGAGATGCCAGTCTTTGGAGAAGGACATCTTGCTTGGAAGGGTAGAAGGTCAGCACAAGAGAGAAAGACCTAGGATGAGGTTGGTACAGTGATTGTGGCAATGAGGTCAGGTGTGTCAGAGATGGGGATGTTGGCTCAGGTTAGGGAGAAGTTCAGAACCATTGTTCTAAAGGGTATTATGTTGTAGACTGAGGCTGGCATTGGGGTGGGGTAAGACTGAGAAAAGCTGGATGAAATATATTTACGGCATTGAAGTCTACGGGGGAGAGAATAGTCTAAAAGTATTATATTTTAGGGCATTA
This sequence comes from Elephantulus edwardii, assembly GCF_000299155.1. Taxonomy (NCBI): domain Eukaryota; kingdom Metazoa; phylum Chordata; class Mammalia; order Macroscelidea; family Macroscelididae; genus Elephantulus; species Elephantulus edwardii. The sequence continues at coordinate 24,679,511 of NW_006399759.1, read as the reverse complement.
TTT
>NW_006399759.1:24677244-24679408 GCF_000299155.1 Elephantulus edwardii | reverse complement strand
CAGTATTTGTCTGTCTCTCTTTTTTAAAGTTAGCAAATAACACCCTGATTAATTATTCATTAATGTTTGTAAAATAGTATTTTAACTATAAATTTTATCATTCTCTTTATGCAACATGTCCAAAATTTGAATGACCCAGGAAATACTTAAAAAGATGGACGAATACACAGAATCACTGCACCCAAAAAAAATGGCTGACACTGAACTATTTCAGGATGTGTCGTATAAATGAGTCAATAGTAGCAAAGGAAGAAGTTCTGGCTGTGTTGAAAGTACTGGCAAAAACCAAATCCTCAGGAATAGATGTGATACCAAATGACATGTTTCAGCTGACAAAGGCAATCCTGGATGTGTTCATCAGTCTATGTCAGGAAATTTGAAAGACAGCTACCTGGCCACCTGACTGAATAGATCCATATTTATTCCCATTCTCAAGAAGGGGGATATAGGACAATGTGGAAAATGTTAAACAATGTCATTAATATCACATGTGAACAAATATTCCTGAAGATCATCCAAAAATGATTGAAACAGTGCATTGACAGAGAACTGCTATTTCAAGATAGCTTTAGCAGAAGCAGTGGTACCAGGGACATCATTGCTGATGTCACGTGGATCCTGACTACAAACAGAAAAATGTCTGTGTTTTATTGATTTTGCATAGGCATTTGACCTGTGTTAATTACAACAAACTGTGGCTAACATTGAGAAGAATGAAAATCCCAGAACACTTACTTATTTGTGCTCAACCATTATTTTAGAATGAGTAAAGGATCCAGGAGGGGTGGTAGAGGCTGGAATCAGGACATGGGTGTTCAGGGGTAAGGAGGGTTTGATTAATCATTGGGTTGTACAATTTAATGGGTGGGAGGGTGAGGGAAATTGAAAGAATTTGTTCAAATTTGTATTTGAATTTTTTAAATAAACTAGTAGAAAAAAATATAAGTAAAATAAAAGAACTCTGGCACTGAGGTACTAAGTCTTGGGTGCATATAATCATGAGGTGGTGAGGTTGAAACATTCTTTAGTTTCAATTAATATATTGAATTGAACATCTACTAGTGGCCTGGTATTGTTTTAAGCCCTAGATATTAAAATATAAAATATGTGTCACAAATGTGGAGTTTAGAGTCTAACAAAATGTGATGCTTTTTATATTTTAGGCTCTGGGGGCAAAAATTAACAAATTTCAGCTACAATGGTTTAATAACTTTGAGCTTCTTCCTCCTTTGAACACTAAGGTTAAAAATAATAATCATACAGGACTGTGTAAAGGATTAAATAAATTAATACACACAGACACACACACACACACACACACACACACACACACCTGTATACCTAGATAGAGAAGCTGTTGTCCAAATGGAACAAGGGAGCACTACATGGTTTAAAATCAGGAAGAGTGTACCTTAGGGACATATTATTTCTCCATACTAATTTCACATGTATGATAAGCAAATAATTACTGAAATCAGACTTCATGAAAAAGACTGTGATGGCTTCAGGATTGAAGGAAGACTCATCAACAACCTGTATTATACAAATGACACACTTCTAGAAGAAAGGAAATGATAGGAATAAGAGCTAAAATCAGTAAGACAGAAAAGAGAAAAACAATTTTAACCATCAGCAAAGCCAGGGGTTTGTTTTTTGAAACAACTTATAAAATAGACAGAAAAACCATTACACTTAAAAAAAAAAAAGACACAAAAAGTTCAAACAAGAAGTAAAAGAAATGATAGCACAATAGAACCAGATTAAATTAAAATGATAATAATGGAATATTATGAAACACTACCAGAGGAATATCTATCTGTGTTTCATTGTCTATGCAAAGGCATTTGATTGTGTGGATCACAACAAATTGTGGCTAACCTTAAGGAGAATGTGAAACCCAGAACATATGGATATGCTTATGCAAAAGCTATACTTGGACCAGGAAGCAGTCCTCAAAACAGAGCAGGGTACTGCATGGTTCAAAATCAGAAAGAGTGCATTGGTGATACATCCTGTCTTCACACCTTTTCAATTTATATTTAGAACAGATTATTCGGGAGGTTGGGCTTTATGAGAAGGAATATGGCATCAAGATTGGAGGAATACTCATCAACAACCTACGTTATGCAGATGACACAACCTTGCTTGATGAAACTGAGGCGTA
>NW_006399759.1:24676025-24676729 GCF_000299155.1 Elephantulus edwardii | reverse complement strand
TTGGCTATGTATCCAGGAGGGATAAGAAGCACACCCAGAATCATTATATGAAGTAAGCATAATCTTAATGCCAGAACTACAGAAAGACAACATAATAAAGAAAAAAATATCAACTAATATCCCTCATGAACACAGACACAAAAATCCCTGACAAAATCTTAGCCAATAGAATCCAACAGTATAGAAAAATAACCTGGTCTCAAAAGACAAATACTGTATAAGACCTCCTATTGCGAAATTGTCTAACTCAGCAAAATATGTGTAAATGCTCAAAAGGGGAAAAGAAAGAGGAGAAGGAGTCCCCAAAAAACAGAGAGGGGAAAAATCACCAGGACAGCCGAGGTTAGTGGACAGATAGAAGAGGGAAGAATCGAAAAGAGACAATGGGGACTTGAGGAGATGGAATGATGAAAGGCATGGATTAATAGTAATTAATTATATAAACACAATGTATAGAATTTATTGTATAAAACACAATATACATGGATGAAACACAATGTACAGAAATTACTGATGGAGAGACTTTTAACAGAGAAAGATATTCAGAAGGCCAACAGACACATGAAGAAATTTTCAATATTACTGACAATAAGAGAGATGCAAACCAAAACCACAATGAAATACCATGTCACTGCAGTAACAATGGCAATGTTTAACAGGTCAGCAAGTGAGAAATGTTGGAGAAGATATGGAGACATAGGAAC
>NW_006399759.1:24664961-24667223 GCF_000299155.1 Elephantulus edwardii | reverse complement strand
TTAGGGCTGTTGTGCATAGGGTCGCTATGAGTCGAAAACGACTTGATGGTACATAACAACAACAACAACAACAACAACCAGAAAGCCAAAGAGGAGGAAATAGATGGTGTCTATCTACTGTTGCAGTCAGAAATAGATCCTACATGTAACCAAGATGCTTTAATAATAATGTGCGATTGGAATGAAAATGTTGGGAACCAGAAAGAAGGATCAGTAGTCGAAAAATATGCATTTGGATACAGAAATGATGCTGGGGATAGAATGATAAAATTATGTACAATCAGTGATTTATTCATAGCATATACCTTTTGTAAGAAGCATAAATGTAGGTTATACACATGGATTTAACCTGATGGTATGCATAGGAATCAGGCTAATTACTTCTGTGGAAAGAACCGTTGAACGAGTTCAATATCAGCAGTGAAAACTAGGCCAGGTACTGATTGTGGAACAGACCATCAACTGCTCATATGTAAGTTCAAATTAAAACGAAAGGCAGTTAAATCATATCCTTAGGAATCAAAATTTGTCCTTGAGTCTATCCCATAAATTTAAAAACCAATTCAGGAATAGGTTTGAGGCCTTGAACACTAATGAATGAAGACCAGATAAGTTGTGGGAAGTCATCAAGAATATCATTCACGAAGAATGTAAAATGTTGAAACAAAGAAGGAAGAAGAACAAAAAACCAAAATGGATGTCAGAAGAGACTTTGACTATTGCACTAGAGTGCTAAGAACCCAAAGCAAAGGGAAGAAATCAAGAATTCAAGGAGCTGAATAGAAGATTTCAAAGGGTCACTTGGAGCGAAAAGGCAAAATATTATAATGAAATATGTGGGGAGCTGGAGTAAAAAAATTAAAAGGGCCAAACTTGCTCAGCATTTCTTAAGCTGAAGGAACTAGAAAAGAAATACTAGCCACAAGTGGCAATGTTTAAGAATGCTTAAAGGCAGAAGATCGCATGGCTCAGGAAGAATTGAAAGAAGATGGAAGGAGTATACAGAGTCATTGTACCAAAAGAATTGGCTGACACAGAAGAATTTTAAGACACAACATATGATCAAGAGGCAATGGTGATGATGCAAGAAGTACAGGCTGCTCTGAAGGACTTGACAAAAAAATAAAGCCCCAGGAATTGATGGAATACCAATTACTGTATTTCAGTAAACAGATTTTGCCATGAAATCTGGAGGACAACTACTTGGCCAACGGACTGGAGACATCCGTATTTATTCCCATTCCAAAAACAGGTGACCCAACAGAGGTGGAAATTATCAAACAATACCACTAATATGACATGCTAGCAAAATCCTGCTAAAGATTATCCAGAAAAGACTTGAACAGTACATTGACAGAGAATTACCAGAAACACAAGCTGGGTTTAGAAGAGGTCGTGGCACTAGGGACATTATTGCCAATGTCAGGTGGATCTTGGTAGAAATCAGAAAGTACCAGGAGAATGTATATCTGTGTTTCATTGACTATACAAAGGCATTTGACTGTGTGGATCACAGTAAATTGTGGCTAACCTTGAGGAAAATGGGAATCTCAGAGCATTGATCATGTTTATACAAAACCTATACTTGGACCAGGAAGCAGTCCTCAGAACAGAGCAGGAAACACTGTATGGTTCAAAATCAGGAAAACAGTATGTCAGGGATGCATACTGTCTTCCTGCTTTTTCAATCTATATGCAGAACAGATCATTCAGGAGGCAGAGCTTTATGAGGAGGAGTGTGGCATCAAGATGGAAAGAAGACTCATTAACAACCTACGATATACAGATGATTCAGTGAATTGGACAATGACTAAGGATGAAAGAAAAAGAATAGATGCCTTCTTGTAGTGCTCAAGAAGAGTCTTGAACATACCATGGACTGCCAAGAAAACAAATCAGTCTTTCCTGGAGAGGGTGAAATCAAGTCTCTCCTTGGAGGCTAGGTGTTTGAAGCTCTACCTCACTTTGGGCACATGGCCTGGAGAGATAGGTCCTTGGAGAAGAACATCAAGCTTGGAAAGGTGGACGGACAGCAAAGGAGAGAGAGACCTCAGGTGAAATGAACTGATACAGTACCTGGGGTGATGGGGGTTGGTGTGCTGGAATTAGTGAGACTGACTCACTATAGGGAAGGATTCAGAACTGCTGTACATAGGGTTGCTATAGATCGCAGGTGACTAAATGGCACATAAAAACAGTCACACACTATGACATGTTTGGAAGCAGAAGTGGCATCCTCTTCCTAAACAACATGCCTCCAGA
>NW_006399759.1:24657228-24663061 GCF_000299155.1 Elephantulus edwardii | reverse complement strand
CAAGAAAACAAACAGATTCATCCTGGAGAGGGTTAAACCAAGCTACTCCTTGGAGGCAAGGATTCTGGGGCTTCGCCTGACATACTTTGGGCATGTTGCAAGGAGGGACAGGTCCTTGGAGAGGGACATCATGCTTGGGAGGGTGGAGGGACAGTGCAAGAGGGGAAGACCCTCTATGAGATGGATTGATTCAGTGAAGGGAACCTCCACTGCTAAGTCAAAGTTGGTACCACTCTGGGAGTTTGGATCCACCAGCAGCTCCCTGGGAGAAAGATGGACAATCTCCTTCAATGAGACTACCAGGCTCGAAAAACGTGCTGGACAGCCAGATAATTCAAGAGTTGTGACACTCAAAGTTCCAGTTTTTATCTTGAAAGAAAAAAAACCCTAGATAGTGAATATGCCAATATGAAACAGCTGCTACTCTCCTATGTCTAGGAAAGAGAGGAGGTTAATTTGTAAAGAAAAGTATTACTTTTTATTCAAGCTGAAGGACTGGATTGGAGATTATTTCCTTAGAGAAGAACTGTTCTTTCTCAAAAGTTTATAATAAAGAAATTTCTTAGTGTAACAGAAAACTGTACTTGCAACAGTCACAAAAGCTGAGTAATTTTATAATTTTAAAGATGACAGTTGTAGTTTTTATAATCAAGTTCTAAATTAAGATCATTTTACCTAGAAGAACACATAGATCTTGAAAGCCTTTCAATCTTCAGTAGAATTGTAGTTTTGTTCTTTGCCATTGAGTAGAACACAACTCACATGAGCCAACTTCACCATCTCTACCACACTTGACCTCATTGTTGTTAAGTGTCATCGAATAGTAGATGACTCATAATGACCCTATGAATGAAAGACCTGAACACTTGTATAACTTTCATTGTTTCTCCAAGTTGATAGAGTTTCTGGAGGCAAGCTACTTAGGAAGTGCATGTCACTCCTGTTTCCAAGCTTGTTTTATTCGGGGAGCCCCACCAAACACTGTCCACCATGGGTAACCATTATCGCATTTATCACAGTGTTTAGCATCACAGCAACAACGAGTTACCTCTGTACAGCTAAGATAGAAACCTGGGGTCATATTTGAGTTGCTTTTGTCTTATTTTCTTTATCTAGTGGTTCTGTGGTTTTTAGAAGGTAAAAACCTTCTTGACAGTTATATATATATAGAGAGAGAGAGTGTTTCTGTATATATTATTAAAATGTCATTTTAACTGAGCTTTTCTCATTCTATTAGAATCCTCTCCAACTTATCATCCATTTGGCCACCAGAGATAGTCACTCTATATGCAAATCAACTATATAACTCTCTCACAAAACACTTCAATACTTCTTTAATTAACCAGTATAATAAAATCTAAATAAAGCAAGCCACTTTAATTGGAAGAATCTGGCCTGAAAAACAATGTATTTGAATGTTGTAAATAACGTAGTGTAATAAAAAAGCAAAATAAAATACTCAACCTCCCTTTATTTGCTTCTCGGTACCTCTTCAGCTCCATCTGGACCCACATTTTGTTTTGCACATTTTGTGGTCCCTAAACTGACCATCCTATCTATAGTGCTCTGAAGAGCAGTGTATTGTTTAAAGTTTTTTTTTTAATAATTACTCTCTTTCATTATATCATCACACCTCCAATTCTGATTCTTTCTCTACAGCAAAAGAAAGTAAAATTTCTATCATTTATCTTAGTAATATCTGTTCTTTAAGCTTCAGTTTAGAGTTTCTTTCTCCAAAAAATTGTCCATTATTATCTCTATTTCTCAATGATTCAATGTCTTCTTTGTACTCTTACACATAATGATTGCAGTACTCCTACAAACTACTTTGCATTGCATTCATTATATTCCTCTAATAATAAAGCTACCTGTGAAATTCACTATCATTGAATCAGAACAGTCTCATAGCTGAGCCTCCTGCAGATTTTTAAATGCTGGTATTCACACAGGGAGAAAACACCTCATTCCTTTGCAGAGAGGCTGGTTGGATTTGAATAATCAAAGAAATGCCACTTTGGGGTTAGCAGTGCAATCTTCTACAAACCAGGCCATCAGCCAGTTAATAGTTTTTTGTTTCTTTGTTTGTTTTTCCCCTTTTCATTAAAATATTTAGCACAGACTATGTAATCAATAACGCTCGCTTTGTGTTTTAAGTCTAAAACTGTCATCTCAAGCTTCAAAGTCAATAACTGTTGCTCAATAAAAACTAGTTTATTTTCAAGTAAGGAGGAGAATAGCAGTTTCTCCAGTTAGCACTAGGAAGATCTGGTGGCCTAGTGTAAGAACCTGCACCAAAGGCACACGTTTGAATTCGCTTTGAATTCGCCAGCTGCTCTGCACGAGAAGGATACGAAATCCACTTGTATTTGAGTTATTGGCTCTGAAAATCTCTTAGAGGGTCAGTTATGGGTCAGTTATGAATTGACAGCACACAACAACAACAACAACAACAACAACAACAACCATTTAGAACTTCAGTGTTCTTTGAGATTATTAGGAATTGCTAGAATTAATTAAGGAACCAGAGCCCTGTATTCTTGTTTAACTCTACTAGAGCCAGTTTTGGTGACCTTAGTAACTGGTCTGTCTTGAACAGAATCCCACCATTGCTGTCTGGAACCTTTGCATTTTACTACAAAGACACACCCCTCTCTTACTGAGCATAAAAGATCATATTTCTGATGGAGATATCACTATTGTGCATTAGATTTGTACCTCCTGGCAAAAACTTGATGTGTTTCATAATAAGACACATTTTGCAGAGTATGGGTCTTGGCCACTCCTGGAAGATTGACTACATCAGAAATTTGACCTCCTAGCTGGAGATTAGAGCAACTTTTTTTTCAGGTTTTGGCGCTTCTTTTCCAATCTGATCTGTTAACTCCAATTATAGCACTGTGACCTTTGACACTACTGCTTCAGAGGCATTTATTTGTAGCTTAATAACAAAGTATTTTTTATCTCAAAAGCTACTGACTTGGTAGTGATTATTTGATGATCCTTCCAAGTTTCTCACCACTGTTTAGTATCTGGGATTCTTCAATGTTAGAGTGCTTCTCTCAAAAACTGATCCAACATGATTTCTGATTGGATTACCCTCATGTCCACCCTTTGCATACAGCCTAGCACAGAAGAAAATAATCAATTACTAGCCTACTTCCTGAGAAAAAATTAAGACAATCATTGGAGGTCAATGAAACATATTTTGAAAATTAGAACATCTGTCTTAACTATTTTGAGACATCATATGAATTTCTTTCCCCTAACACTATCTCCAGTCCAGCATTATCAGAATAGTCTCTAAGGTAACAGCATAGTCAAAAGCAGAACAAAGAGACCCAAATTTATTTCTAGTTATGATTCATAAAAATACTCTTACTCTTTTACTCCTGAATCTTTCAGTAAGACACTTTTAAATTTAAGCACATGTTGAAAATGGTTGAAGAAAATGTGAAGTTCTAATGATTGAAATGGAAAATTCTGATTTTGTGGAAGTTGAGGAAATGCAATAATTCTTATTTTTTTTTATGAGAGAACCCTTAGCCTTAAGATAACCCTTACACCTCAAATCATATATCTCAAAGGTGGCTCACCAATAATCTTTATTTTAGAATAATCACTAGATCTTTCTCCATGTGCTTCTCCCAAACTGTTGCAACTTCTCTTTCTTAACTGACTGCTGGTCGCTTCTTATCATAATTTGATTGTCTTTCCCATTAATTTTATGGAAAAGTCCAGAATAAACAGGAAATTTTGCCCACAGCTCTTTTCACTGAAAACACCTCTGTGTATGTCTCTAGATGACTTATCCACTCTATTCTCAGTTATTTTATGGGCAAGGTAAAGGTCACTTGGCTTGAGACACAGTTAAACAGGAAAGGGTGAATTGACTACCTAACTTAGGAAGTGCTTCAAAAATTAGGATTAATCTTTATTATTATAACTGTCTTAGATTATTTGGAGTCCTACCACCCAGAGTCATTCTATGAAGCAAGCTTAAGCCCAATACTAATACTAGTCAATGATATTATAAAAAAGGAAGACTACAGACCTATATCTCTCATTAATATAGTTGCATAACTCATTACCCAAATTCCAGCCAATAGATTCCAAAACCAAATAAAAAAATAATTCGTCATTATGAAGTGGAATTCATAACAGGTATGCAAGGATGGTTCAACATAAGAAAAACAATCAACGTAACTTACCACATTGTTGTTGTTGTTGTTATGTGTCATCGAGTCGTTTGCAACTCATAGTGACCCCATGTACAACAGCCCTAAACCGTGCTCTATCCTGTGCCAATCTCATTGCCTCTGACACACCCCAGTCACTGAATCAATCCACATCATAACAAGTCTTTAGTGAGGGACATCATGCTGGGTAGAGAGAGTAGAGGGACAGCGCAGGAGGAGGGGAAGACCCTCTATGAGGTGGATTGATTCAGTAACTGGGGTACTCGGGATGGGTGTGTCAGAGGCAATGAGATTGGCACAGGATAGAGCACAGTTTAGGGCTGTTGTATATGGGGTCGCTATGAGTTGCAGACAACTCGACGGCACATAACAACAACAACAACAACAACCAACTGGGAGTCCACGATAGTGATATTATCAAGATATATATATTCCTGTTACTGGTCCCACTTGGAATGTTCCAAAAATTACAAAAACAAACAGAGATACTTAAGAGCACTATCTTTTCAGAAACAACATAAAAACACAGTGATTTTCCACGTATGGGATAGTCATAAGGGACCTGTTGTCATTTAAGAAATCATCACTTATAGAGTATGTAAACTTTACATGTTTTCAAAAATTTTCCAAAGCTGTTCTGTTATTGATTAGTTACTTGAAGGGGCTTTCTTGAGGAAAGATTATGTTATGACATACTACAGGCAAATTGTACTACAAAGGAAGCTACCCTTTTAGAAATGTTTGTATGACAGTTGCACCCAACTTTCAGAAAAGTAGACAATAAGGTCACCTTGAACCTACAAGACAATCAAATAAGTTCTTACTTATGAGCTAGAGTAATTATGAATGGTGGAATTACTCTGTACTTTTACTTTTCAGATAGAAATAGAGCCCATGCAACTGTTAATATACCCTGCTGTGCAAGGGTTACTGCCTCAGAGCATGTATAAATACCAATAGTGAAACATAAGCCTAAGGAGAAAGTAAACTGATTGTTGTAAGGTAGAGTGTGGTCTCTCATGGGAATTTTCAGCAGATTGTGTCCTAAATATAGGATACTACAGATGGTAAGTAAGGTAACAAAATTGAGGTTAATTCTATAGCTTAACCTCATTCCACTATTTGGAGTCCTGTCCATAGTGTTCTTAATTAAATGTTGTACCACACAAATTGAATATAGTTTGTCCAAGACAATTCCTCTTGGTCAGATAAAGAGGTGATTGAAGCAGTGATGAACTCAAATGAAGACTAACCAGAAGTCGAGAAAGTATAAACACAAAGTAGGATAAAGAATCGTGGAGGGACAATTTTCTGTAAATATCTCTCTGCACAATTTCAAGAGGTAACACTGACAACTGTGGTTCTTATAATATCTTTATCTAATTTCCTTTCAGAGCAAAAATCAAGCAAGATTTCTTAGAGAGCATTATAAAAGCTTGAGGTTTCATAAGCTAAAGATTTCTTTGCGGTATATAACCACCACAGATGCAAGTAAAAACTAGCACTAGGGTCATAGTCTGTAGATGTTGTTGTTGTTGTTATGTGCTGTCGAGTCGCTTGCGACTCATAGCGACCCTATGTACAACAGCCCTAAACTCCGCTCTGTCCTGTGCCAATTGCACTGTCTCTGACACTCC
>NW_006399759.1:24641425-24655443 GCF_000299155.1 Elephantulus edwardii | reverse complement strand
TTTTTTTCCCCATGATAAGATGATCTTTGACTCTGATGCTGAAATCTGAAATCTTCCAAAAGCATCTGTGAAACTATAATATAAAAATTTGCAATTTGCAAATGAAATAAATTCTCAGGTCCTTTGTAGTACTTAATTTTAAAATCTCATACTACTAATAGTTTTTCGAAAAAAAAATTTTAATTGAGATTTTATTTTAAGTTTATAAAGAACTTGGATTTCCAGTCATTCATTGTTGTACATTTTCCTCCCTGCCATTTTTCCTACCCTCAACTCCCCCAGTTAGTTTTTTTTTTCTTTGGAAAAAAAGTTCTTTCATTGTTATACAGTCCCCTCTCCCCCAGTCCACTTTACTATGTAGCTCTTATTATGGACTCTCGTCATACCAACAATACCTAATCATATTTTCTTTTTATACAGTTCTCTCCCTCGTCTGTTTCAATGCTGTGTACATTATTTATCCCCACTTTTCTTATTTTGCCCCTAACTCCTCTGTCGGTCCTGTTTTATAACAGTGAAATTATACATTATTTGTCTTTTTGTGACTGAGATCTTTTACTCAGCATAATGTCCTCCGGGGTCACCCATTTTGTATACTATTTCATGAGTTCTTTGTTTTTCAATGCAGCATAGTATTTCATTGTGTGAATATACCACAGCTTCTCTTTCCATTCGCTTGTTGATAGGCACTTGGGTTGTTTCCAACTCTTTGATATTATGAATAAAACAGCAATAAACATGGGTGTGCATATGTCTGCTTGGGTGACAGTTTTGGTTTCTTTAGGGTATATTCCCAGTAGTGGAATTGCTGGGTCAAATGGTATTTCTACTTCCAACTTTTTGAGAAAGTGTCATACTGCCTTCCACAGTGGTTGCACTATTAAGAGTGAATAAGGGTTCCAGTTTCTCCACAAACTCACCAGCATTTGTTGTTTGCTGCTCTGTTGAATTGTTCTATTATTACTGGGTTGAGATGATAGCTCATAGTTGTTCTGCTTTGCATCTATCTCTCTTAGAGCAAGGGATTTTTGACATTCCCTCATGTGTTTAATCACCATCTGAATGTCTTCTTTAGTGAAGTATCTATCTTGTGTCCATTTGGTGCTTTGGTGTGTTATCAAGATCATGAGACATTTCAGGACTATAGAGAAGAAGGAAAACTAGGGAGAAGCCAACAATGTTATGTAATTTAAAGGACAAAGTTTTGTCCGTTTACCTTTAGCTTGACACTGTGTGGGAGCAGGCAAAAACTCTGACACTGGAGTGCATTTTGATTTTGAAGATATACTCCATGTATATCCAGAGGCTTAATTTCTTACAATAAATCACTGCAGCTCCTTCTGTGGTTCTTCATGAGAAACAGTTTGAAGCTCATTCTTTGTCCTGATTTGTCTTTCCCTGAAAAAAATTCATTTAATCACTATCATATCCAGGATGTGGCAATCAAAAAAGAAAGCAATTCTTCTGGCATACTCTGAGAAGGTCAAAATAGAGAAAGGAAATTGCTTCTTTCATTTTATATTTCTATTAAGTCAGTCTTTCTGATCTGCTCAACTTTTTAAATACGTATTAAAAAATTATTGCTGTTGTTATGTGCCATCAAGTCACCTGAGACTCATAAGTGACCTTATTTACAACAGCTCTGAAGCCTGCTCTGTCCTGAGCCAGTCTCACTGACTCCAATACACCAACCCCCATTGCCCCAGTCACTGTATCAGTTTGTCTCATCTGGAGTCTTTCTCTCATTTACTGTCAGTCCACCCTTCTGAGCATGATATCCTTCTCCAAGGACTGGTTCCTCCTGGCCGTGTGCCCAAAATATGTGAAACAGAGTTTCAAAATCTTTGCCTCTAAGGGGAAATTTGGTTTCAGCCTCTCTAAGATAGAGCTATTTGTTTTCTTGGTGGTCAGCACCACAAATCAAAGGCATCAATTCTTCTTCTTCTGTCATCTTCAGTCATTGTCCAGCTCTCTGAGGCATATCAAGTAACTGCAAAGACCCTGAACTGGATTAGTCTTTAGTCTTACATCATTGCTTCTTTGTACTCTGGAGAGGTCCTTGACAGAAGATTTTCCTAGTGCAACCCATCTTTTGATTTCCTGACTGTTGGTGCCAAGAGTGTTGACTATGGAGCCAAGCAATCAGTAATTGTCAGCAACCACAATCTTCATCTTTCTTATCCATCTGTCATGGTGCTGCCAATTGACTTAGTAACCTAGTGGTGAGAATCTTTGTTTTCTTGATGTTAAATTTCAATCAATATTGAAGACTACAGTCCTTGACCTTCTGCAGCAAGCGCTTCAGGTCCTCCTGAGTTTCAGTAAGCAGTTGTGTCATCTGTATAACATAGGTTAGTGATGAGTCTTCTTCCAATTCTGTTGCTACATTCCTCCTCAGAAAGCTTAGCCTCCCAAATGATCTGTTCTGCATATAGATTGAAAAGGCATGGCAACAGGATGCATCTCTGACACACTCCTTTCCTGATTTTGAATCATGCATTGTGTACTTGGAAAAACAGGATCTAACATGCATATTGCAAAAAACTTCAAAATTAATAGTAAAAAACCCATGACTAATAAATTTTATTTTGAATTTTTCTTGTGAAACAACTGACTCTTAGATAAATACAACAATGTGATTGCATGAAAGAAATAAATATACATAAATTTCACTAGAAATGTAAGAAAAAATTACTAGGCAACAGTAAAAATGGCATTGTCTAACAATGTCAATCTACGAGTAGAATTGTTGTTATCTTATTGTTATTAGGTGCCATAGTCTAGTACAAGTCATAGTGACCCTATGAGCAGCGCATATTTCCTGACACATAGAGCCATTGCAGCAGTCACCAAGTCAATCAACATAGTTTAGGGTCTTCCTCTCCTTCGGCAACCCTCTACCCTTCCATTCATGTGTCTCCAAGGAATGGCACCTCCTAGCAACATGCCTCATCATCCTTGCCTCCAAAGAGCACTTTGGCTGCACCCTCTCTAAGACATATTTGTTGGTTCTTTTGGCCATCCATGGGATGTTCAGTGTTCTTCTCCAACACCACAGCACAAAGGCATCAATTTTTCTTCTGTCCTCTCTATTCATAGTTCAGATGCATAGCAAGTGATCAGAAAGACCGTAACCTGCATAAGATGCATCTTAGTCCTCAAACTGTCAACATTACTCCTCAATAATTTGGAGATGTTTCTGGCTTCAGGCTTTCCCAGTGCAATGTGTCTTTTTATTTCCTGACTGGTGGTACCAAAGCTGTAAACTCTAGATCCAAGTAAGATGAAGTGGTTGACAGTTTCAATCTCTTCTCCATCGATCACCATGTTGCCTGTAGGTCTAATGGTAAGAATATTTGTTTTCTTTACACTGAGATGTAATCCATATTGAATGCTACATTTCTGATCTTCTGAAACTAGTGTTTCAAATCCTCCTTACTTTCAGCAAGCAAGATTGTATCACCTGCATAATCAAGTTATTGATAATTCTCCCTCCAATGCTGATCCCACATTCCTCTTTATAGAGTCCAGTTTCTCGGATAATTTGTTCAGCATACAGATAGAATAAGTATAGGGAGACAACGAAACCTTGACATACTTCCTTTTTAATTGTAAACCATGCAGTGTTTCTCTGCTGTGTTCACACAACAGCTTTCTGGTACAGGTACAGGTTTCAAAGGAGCACAATTAAGTGCTCTGCGACTCCCATTCTCAATGTCAGCCGTAGCTTGTTATGATTCACATAGTCAAATGGTTTTGCATAGTCAGCACAGATAGACATTCTTCTGGTAGTCTCTACCTTCAACCATGGTCCATCTGACATCAGCAATGATACCCCTAGCACCAAGGCCTCATGTAAGTCCTGCTTGAACTTCTGGCAGTTTCCTCTCTATGTATTGTTCTAGCTATTTTTTAATGATCTTCAGCAAAATTTTGCTTGGATGTAATATTAATGATATTGTTTAATAGTTTCCATGTTCAGATGGATCACCTTTCTTTGGGAATTGGAACAAATATGGTCCTCTCCCAATCCATTGGCCAGATATCTGTTCTCCAAATTTCCTGGTATAGTGGTGATCACATCCAAGGCTACATCTGTCAATTTAAACAAGTCAATTTGTGTCCCATAGATTCTCGGGGCCTTACTTTTTGCCAATGCCTTCAATGCAGCTTCCACTTTCTCCTTCACTACTGTTAGCTCCTGCTCATATGGTACTTCCTGAATTTTTTCGGTGTCATTCGATCCTTTGTGATACAATGATTCTGTGTATTTCCTCCATCTACTTTTGGTGCATTTTGGGTCATTAAGTATGTTGTTCATAGCATCTTCTAATATTGCAAGTTGAGGTTTAAATTTATTTTTCAGTTCTTTCGCTTGAGAAATGCAGAGTGAGTTCTTCCCTTTTACTCTACCCCAAAATCTTCTCCATTTGGAACCTCAAAACATTTTATTTCAAAATATGGTCTTCTGCAGATGTAGGTAGTTAAGATGAAGTCATACCATATTTGAAAATTTCATTATGTCCATTAAATTAATTAGATACATTTTTTACATGTGCATCTGATGTACTTTTACTTGTTTATCAATTGCGTTAATATCAGCTAGAGTCAGTGCTATCCTTCTAGTCATTGGGAATATGTTGGTGTGTTGGGTAATACACTCTCACTATAGAAATATAAAGTCTAGTTGAGAAGAAAGTTGAAGAACAAAAACTGTAGCATGCTACAGTAAATGTTGCAATACTCAGGCATCTTAAACTGTCAGGAGAACATGAAGGAATCAAGGCAAGCATGTCAGGTCACTGAAGCAGATTCAGTGATGAGTTAATGAAATTAGGTATATTTTAAATCAAAAGGACAAGAATGACTCACTCCTAGAAATGAATTTGCTTTAATATAACTCCTGTGGCACAATTAGTAGGTGAATTAATACTGATAAGATTAAATACACTGCATGGGACAGTTGGTAAAGGTTAATACCTCTCCAAGATTCCCCTTAACTCAAATGTATTCCTGGATTTTTCATATGCCTGTAAAGTGGGATATATAGAATTTGTATGCAAGATGGGAATATTGTTAAGCAATATTATCAATATCATTTGCCAGAAAAATTGTATTGTAGATAACTTTAAGTATTTTTTTTAAATGACTGCAGTCATTCATTGTCAAGGAACTGTCTTAAATCCAAGCTGGAGGCAGAAAACATGTGAAATAAGAGATATTATTGCTGTTGTCAGACCTTGTTTGAAAGCCAATAATATTAAAAAAAGAAAAAATGTCTCTTTCATAATGAAAAAGGATCCATCTTGAAATATATTATTGTGAGCAACAGGGTAATATCCATATGCATATAAGGAAGACTTCTTAATACCACTATCATTCAAATTTATGCACCAACAATCAGAGCCAAAGAGGAAGAAACATGATTTTTACCAACTGTTGCAGCCAGAAATTGATAGAAAATGTAACCAAGATGAATTAATAATAATGGGTGACTGGAAGGCAAAAGTTGGGAAGCAAAAAGAAGGATCAGTAGTAGGAAAACATATACTTGGTGATGGAAATGAGGCTGGGGATATAAGGATAGAATTCTGTAAAATCAATGAATTATTTATAGCAAAGACCTTTTATAAGAAACATAAGCAAAGGCTAATTATATGGATTTCAACTGAAGGTATGCACAGGGGTCAAATTGATTACATCTGTTAAAGAAATTGTTGGAGAAGTTCAATATCAGCAGTGAAAACTAGACCATGTGCTGATTGCAAAATAGACTATCAAAAACTCATATGCAAGTTCAAATTAAAGCTAAAGAAGGTCAAGTCAAATCCACAAGAATCACAATTTCATCTTGAGTTTATCCCCCATGAATTAAAAAAAAACCAACTTAGGAACAGGTTTGGGGCCTTAAACACTAATGAACAAAGACCAGGATATTAAGAATATCGTCCACGAAGAATGCAAAAGGACATTACAAAGATAAGAAGAAAAGACCAAAATGTATGTCAGAAGGGGAAGAAATCAAGAAGTTAAGGAGTTGAATAGTAGATTTCAAAGGGCAGTACTGGAAGACAAAGCATAGTATTATAATGAAATGTGCAAAGAGCTGGAGTACAGATATCAAAAGAGCCAAACTTGCTCAGCTTTTCTTTAGCTAAAGGAACTAAAGAGCATATTCAAGCCACTAGTTACAATGCTTAAGGATCCTATGGGCAAAATAAGGAATAATCTAGAAAGTATTGAAAGAAGATAGGAGTATACATACATAGTCATTGTACCAAAATGAGTTGGTTGACAAAGAAGAATTTCAAGAAACAACATATGCTCAAGAGGCAATGGTGATGAAGGAGGAAGTTCAGGCTTCTCTGAAGGACTTGGCAAAAACCCTAGGAATTGATGGAATACCAGTTGACATATTTCAACAAATAGATGGATGCTCACCAGGTTGTGACAGGAACTTTGGAGGACATATACCTGGCCAAATTTCCATTCCTAAAAAGGTGACCCAGTAGAGTATGGAAATTATTGAACAATATCCCTAATATCACACGCAAGCAAAATCCTGCTGAAGATTATCCAGGAATGACTAGAATAGTATATTGAGAGAGAACTACCAGAGACACAAGCTGGGTTAATATTTTTTTTTCTGCTGCATGGTTCAACTTCAGGAAATGAATGTGTCAGGGATGTGTCCTATCCCCATACATTTTAGCCTATATGCAGAACAGATCATTCAGGAGCGTGGACTCTATGAGGAGGAATGTGGCATTAGGATTGGAGGAAGACTCATCAAGTACCTGCATTATACGGATGACATAACCTTATTTGCTGTAACTGCTTGTTGCAGGAGGTCAAAGACTGTAATCTTCAATATTGATTGAAGCACAACATCAAGAAGACAAATATTCTCATCCTTGCTCAATTGGCAGCACCATGATAGAGGGAGAAGAGATTGAGTTTGTTAACAATTTCAGCTTGCTCAGATCCACAATCAGCACTCTTGGCACTGCCAGTCAGGAAATCAAAAAATGAACTGTACTGGGAAAATCAGCTGTCAGGGACCTTTCTAGAGAACTAAGAAGCAACGATGTCTGCCTAGAGACTAAGGCATGTCTAATCCAAGTCTTTCACAATTGCTGTGCATCAGAGAGCTGGACAATGACCAAGGATGACAGAAGAAGAATTGATGCCTTTGAGTTGTTCTGCTGGAGAGAGTTTTAAAGATACCATGGATCATCAAGAAAACAAATAGGTCTGTCTTGGAGAGGATGAAACCAAGTCTCACATATTTTGGGCATGTGGTCAGGAGGGACCAATCTGTGGAGGAGATTAGTTCTGGAAGGGTGGAGGGACAGTGTAGGAGAGGAAGACTCCAGATGAGAGGGATTGATACAGTAATTGGGGAAAGGGAATTAGGTGTGTCAGAATCAGTGAGACTGGTTCAGGACAGGGCAGACTTCAGAGCAGTTGTGAATAGGGTCGCTTTGAGTCTCAGGCCACTTTACGGTACGTAACAACAGCAGCAACATGTTTTGCAGAGTTTCATTCATTATGCAAGTGCATTCAGTTGTTTAGATTATAACACATAACTAGGAAAACCAGACTCTGAAGAAGAATATCACATAAAGATTTGAGGATGACTTAATAACAATCTGATTCAGGTGACATAATCTCATTTGCCAAAAAGGAAAACAACTTGAAGGATTTAATGATTGTGAAGACACATATTTGAAGACTTCAGAATATATTAACACCTCGTGGATTAGTGTTAAAACAAAGAAACTAAAAAATACTCCTGCACTGCAATTCCATAAGCATGTGGTCCCAATCCACCAGCTGCACAGCTGGAGAAGGACAATCTCTTCTCATGCAATTATAGCACACAACAATATTTTCAAAACCAACCAATAAACAAGATCATCATAAAAGGTGAAAATATTAAAGTTATTGATTATTTCATTCTTCTTGGATTAAAAAAAGGTCAAGGTTCATAAAAGCATCTAAAAAAACTTAAAATGGTATTTCACTGGGAAAATCTGCTGCAAAAGACTAAAGGTTTGTTTAAAAAAACATTGATTTCACAAATGTATCGTGTAGGACTAAATGTGTTTGACTCAAATTATGATATTTTAAATTATTTTATATGTATGTCAAAGTAGTAGTGAAAGGAAAGACTGAAGAAGAATTGATACTAATGAACTGTGGGCAAAGAATATTGAACATACTGTGGACTTTAAAAAATATGAATAAAGCTGTTTTGGTATATTTTCAATTAGAAGTCTCCTTAAAAGCAAGGATTGTAAGACTTGCGTATTTGGGATACATCATCAGGAAAGATCAAACACTAAATAAGGACCTAATGTTTGTCAACATGGGTCTTTGAAAATTTGGAAATCCTTAATAAGACAAATTAACAAGATTAACACAATAGCCACTATAGAGTCAAACACATCAATAATTATGAAGATGGTGCAGGGCTGAGTAATATTTTTCTCTCCAGCAACCAGCAATAATAGCCAATTGCAAGTAAACAGTGCCACAATGGAGAGAAAGAACGTGCTTGCCGGCAGAAAGGTCAGCTATCATGCCTATTTAGTTTTGCCCTATGCCACATAGCTCTCAGAAGAGAGGATAAACAGCAGTGCAAACCCAAATTTTAGGTCACCCGCTTCACTGAGCATCTCCCTGCCCCCAGGGATTCTTATCCACCTGATGGAAATGTGAGAAGTTCCCTGGTGCAAATGCAGTTGGACATTCTGAAGTAAATGAACCATATATTTGAAATCATTGAATACACTTTGTGGGTCAATTACAGAGACAAAAAATAACATATGCTACTCTTTGCAGAGTTAAGACCAGGAGCTGTATTTTCTAGGTTCAAATCCTGGCTTGAACAAGTTCACTAAAATCGTCACTCTTTGGTTCAAGTTATAAACTAGCAAGAATATTGCTATGAAGATTATATTATGCAATTTCACTACAAGAATGTTTAGCCAACACCCTCCTCCAATTTATGAATTAATTTTCTAACTTTCTAAAATTAGATACTTCACTCATTCAATCATAACTAAATATAGAATCCTCCACAATCAACACTTTTGGCACCAGAAGTCGGAAAATTAAAAGACAAATTACATTGGAATATCTTCTGTCAGAGACCTCTTCAGGGTTCTGAAGAGAAAAGATATCAGTCTAGAGACTAAGGTTGCTCCTGATCCAGGCAATGAACTTCACATTTGTGTGCTATACGTTAGAAAGATAATTAATGATAAAGGATGACAGAAACTAGAATTGATGCTTTTGAGTGGTTCTGTTGGAATAGAATATTGAACATATACCATTAACTGCCAAGAGAGCAAATTTGTCTATCCTAGAGAGGATGAAGCCAAGTTTCTCCTTGGAGGCTAGGATTTTGAAGCTCAGTCTCACATACTTTTGGAGTGTGTCTAGGAGGGATCAGTGCATGGAAAAGAAAATTATGCTTGGAAAGGTGAAGGGACAGTGCTGAAGAAGATTCGGGATGAAATGGATTGACACAATCACTGTTGTAATGGAGAGTGTAATTGGCTATGCAGGGTTTAGCGCTACTGTGCATAGGGTCGCAGAGGACTTGACAGCACATAACAATAACTATTAGCAACAGAGTGCTTGATACTTTAATAAAAGATTTTCAAGACCAATCTAAATTTTCCATGAAGTTATAGTTTAACGGTTGTTATTATTGTTACTAAGGACCTTTGAATTGGAACTGACCCATGGCTGACCCTCTTGTGGGTTTTCAGAGGCAGTTAATCTCCTTGAGTGGGAGGAGACTGCCCGCTCCTCTCCCACACAGCAGCTGGTGGATTATTCCATCTATGTGCCTTTTGGGATTGCAACACAGCTTCAGAACACAGTCTAGAAACAACTAGAGAGTAAAATGTTGTTAGATGCCTTTGAGTCAAGTACAATCCATAATTCTATGAACAACAGATCTGAACCCTATCCTATCCCATGCCATCCTTAAACTCCTAGCACGCTATAGCCCATTGGAGCAGTCACCTTGTCAATCATCCTGGTCAAGGGTCTTCCTCTCCTTTGCTGACCTTCCACCTTTCTGAGCATCATGTTCCTCTCCAAGGAACAGCTCCTTCTATCAACATGCCTGAAGTATGAGAGGCAAAGCCTCATTAACCTGGCCTCCAAAGAGCACTTCAGTTGCGGCCTCTCCAAGACTTATTTGTTCGTTCTTTTAGCTGTCTGTGGGATGTTCAGTGTTCTCCAACACCACAGCTCAAAGGCATCAATTCTTCTTCTGTCATCCTTATTCCTTGTCCAGCTTTTAGAAGAATAAGACGTGGTCATAAAGAACATGGTCTGAATCAGATGCACATCAGACATCAAACTGATATCATTACTCTTCAATAATTTGGAAAGGTCCCTAACAGCAAACTTTGCCAGTGCAATACATCTCCTAATATCCTGACTATTGGTACCAAGGTTGTTAATTGCATATCTAAGTAAAATGAAGTTGCTAACAGTCCAAGTCCCCACCCCACCAACACTCTTGGCACCAGCAGCCAGGAAATTAAAAAGCATATTGTGATGAGAAAGTCTGCTGTTAGGGACCTCTCCAGGGTACTGAAGAGCAATGGTGCCACTCTGGAGTCTAAGGTGAACCTGATATAAGCTATGGTCTTTGCAATAACTTGCTGTGCATCAGAGAGCTGGACTATGACCAGCAAGAATAGAAGGAGAATTGACACCTTTGAGCTGTGGTGCTGAAGAAAAGTATTGAACGTATCATGGACTGCTAAGAGAACAGGTTTATCTTGGAGAGGGTTAAACCAGGCTGCTCCTTGGACGTAATGATTCTGAGTCTTTGTTTGACTGGTCCTTGGAGAAAGATGTCATGCTTGGGAGGGTGGAGGGACCCTTGATGAGATGGATTGATTCAGTAATTGAATCGGGGTGGGTGTGTCAGAAACACTGAGATTGGCACAGGACAGAGCAGGGTTGAGGGCTGTTGTACATAGGGTTGTTATGAGTTGCAAGCCACTCGACGGCATATAATAGCAACAACAACATCATCAGGAGCCAAAGGTAATGAAGGAGAAAGTGGAAACTGTAATGAAGGCACTGGCAAAAAATAAGGCCCCAGGAATCTACGTTATACCAATTGACTTGTTTTGATTAACAGATGCGCTCCTGGATGCACTCACCGATCTACACCAGGAAAATTGGAGAGCTATTTGGTCAATGAATTGGAAGAGATTCGTATTTGTTCCCATTCCCAAGAAAGATTATCAAACAGAATTTGGAAAATATCAAACAATATCTTTAATATCACAAAATAATAGCAAGCAAAATACTGCTGAAGAAAATTTAAAAATGGCTTAAGTAGTACAGATATGGAACAAAATAGATAAGGAACTGCCAGAAATTGAAGCAGGATTTATAAGAAGACATGGGATCGTCTTTGCTGATGTCGGATGGATACTGGTTGAAAGTAAAGAATACCAGAAGAATGTGTATTTATACTTTATTGACTATGCAAAGGCATTTGACTGTGTGGATCACAACAAGTTGTGACTAACCTTGAAGAGAATGGGAATCCTAGAGCACTTAATTGTCCTCATGTGAAATCTTGACCTAGATCAAGAGGCTATTGTGCCATCTGAGCAGGAAAACACTGCACCTGCACGGTTTACAATTAGTAGGGAGTATGTCAGGGTTGTATTCTTTCTTTCTCTCTCTCCCTCCCTCCCTTCCTCCCTCTCTCGCCCTCCCTCCCTTCCTCCCCTTCTCCCTCCCTCCCTCCCCACCTCTAAGCTGTATGCTTAGCAATTTATCGAGATCCTTCCTGGACTCTAAGAAGGAGAATGTGGCATCAGGATTAGAGGAAAACTCATTAATAACCTGCATTATACAGGTGACACAACTTCTCTTGCTGAAAGTGGAGAAGATTTGAAGCACTTGTTGAAAAGATCAAAGAATACAGCCTTCAGTATGGATTGCATCTCACTGTCAAGAAAACAAATATTCTTAGTACTGAACTGATAATCGACATCATGGAGTTAAAAAAAAAAAGGTGTTTTATAATTGAAGAAATTGATTTAAAAGAACAGAAAATGACATTTGGGGCACAGGGCCTTGAGTGTCTTTCCAAAAGGGCCAGAGGGAGTGAGAATACTACTGCCCCAGAACAGAAAGCAGATAAAGAGCCCATTGCCCAGCCTCATAATGCCCCTGTTGACTCCCAAACATTACTTACATTTGTGGTACCAAGAATGGGGTTTATTAGAGAAACACGTTGGAGAATGGGGGAGGAAAAGAATATCACTCAATGAAAATTCAAGTTTAGTCCAAGGTACAATTCCACAATAAGTCCCAGCTTCAGTTTCAATACAGAAATACAAATATTTTCAATCTTGTGTTAAGGTTTGCCCAGAACAGTTTTAAGTCAGTTTCTCCTTAATTATCTGGAAAGCACAGAAAAACCTTTAACTGTGACCTTTATCTCAGGGCTCCTCCTGTATATCTTGCCACAGTCTCTCCACCATCACCAGGGTCTTGTCACCTGAGTCTTGCTCCAGTCTCCCTCAAGTCTTGTTTCCCAGTACGCGAGGCACTCTCAAGATCTCTTATCCCAGTCCCATGACTGTTGATAATTGGCAAAACCATGTATCTGCCGTTAAGGTAGATGGAGACCAGAGAGGACTAAAGTAATGAATAAAAAATAAAACAAAACAAACCACAAAACAAAAACAACAACTTTAGGCTAACACTGATTTATTATCCTATCTTTTAGCTTGAAATTGTAGTAAAAGTAATATTACTAACATAATGACAACAGACAGGGAAAAGAGGAGGAAAAGACCAGCACAGTGCCAGGTGTTGATTTAGTTGGTATTTTCTAGAAGGACAAATGTAGGCAATCATTTTACTTATTGTGCAGTGATCCTGATGTGTCTAATTGAATTTTTTTTTTTTTTAGTATTTGCTTTGTGAATCACATAGTTCTAGGCGTTTAGGATTAGAAATAAATGTTGTTACATACTCTTTTTGTTGTTGTTTTATTATGCAGATTACATACACACACACACACACACACACACACACACACACACACACTTTACTTCTTTGGTATTATGTTTCATACAATAATTCCCATGCATTGTGTTTTATAAAACTAATCACCTGGGACTATGTCCACCATTACCCTATCTTTTCAGTTCCCCCCTGGATCTTTCCCATTTCTTTTACCTCCTCCTTCCACCCACCAAATTGTGTGACCCTGTGATTTCCCCCTACTCTTCCTTGCCCCTCTTCTCCCACCCATTCCCCCTTCTTCCACTCTCATAGACAGTTTACTACCAATCCTTTTATTTTTACAACAGTGGTTTTATGCAGTATTTGTCCTTATGAGACTGAGTTTGTTCACTTAGCATAATGTTCTCCCAGCCTCTCCCAAGTTATATACCATTGTTCCTGAGTGCTGTATACTATTCCATTGCGTAAATGTACCACAATGTTTCAACCCATTTGGTTTTGGCTGGACATTTGGGCTGTTTCTTGAGCTAACTTTAACTATTCACAAAAATTGACTCAAGAGTTATTACCCATAGAGATTCCTAGGCTGAATTTCCCCCCTCAGAGGCATTTATTATTTTAAAAATGTTACATTGGCTTGCATGCAAAGTTTTTAATCTTCTACTTCTTTTCTCTTCTCTATCTATCCCTGGTAATTACATCAGAAAGATTCCCTCTGTGTATAAACTTTATTTTTAGATTTTTTTTCATAGTAGTCATTTGATATAATACTATATCCTTTGTGATTGATTGAATTATTTAACCCAACATCATGTCCTCTAGATTTATCCACATTATGTAGCATTTAACAAATTATTCATCTTTTTCAGTGTTCCATTGTGTGAATGCACCGGAGTTTTTCTATTTATTCACTGATGGACAATGAATGAATGAAAACCCAAAATCTCTGTAAACGCTCATTAAAACTAATAAAATTTAATAAAAAT
>NW_006399759.1:24626728-24632764 GCF_000299155.1 Elephantulus edwardii | reverse complement strand
AAAAACAGTCAACAAGGTAGATGCTTCTTTCCTTCTTCTCCTCCTTTTCATTCCCCCTCCTCATCTGTTTCAGTGCACTATACACAATTTATCCAGCTTTTTCCAGTCTTACCCCCACCCCGATATCAGTCCCATTTTACAGCAGTGGCACCATGCAATATATGTCCTTTTGCGACTAGATATTTCACTCAGCATAATGTCCTCCAGGGTCACCCATTTTGAATAATATTGAATGAGTTCCTTGTTTTTCAATGCAGCATAGTATTCCATTGTGTGAATATACCACAGCTTCTCTATCCATTCGTTTGTTGATGGGCAGCTGGTTTGTTTCCAACTCCTTGCTATTGTGAACAGAGCTGCGATAAACATGGGTGTGCATATATCTGCTTGCATATCAGTTATAGTCTCTTTGGGATATATTCCCAGTAGTGGAATTGCTGGGTTAAATGGTATCTCTATTTGCAACTTTTTGAGAAAGCGCCATACCGTCTTCCACAGTGGTTGTAACCATATATTTCTTTTATACAATTCCCTCCTTTGTGTATTTCAATGTCGTGTATATTATTTATCCTCTCTTTTCTTAGTTTTCCCCCAACCGCCATGTCAGTCCTGTTTTATAATAGTGGTATTATGCAGTATTTGAATTTTTGTGATTGAGATATTTCACTCAACATTATGTCCTCCAGGATCATCCATTTTGTATAATAGTTAACGAGTTCCTGTTTTTCAGTGCTGCATACATCCCATTGTGTGAATATACCACAGCTTCTCTATTCATTCATTTGTTGCTGGGCACTTGGGTTATTACCAACTCTTTGCTATTGTAAACAAAGCAGCAATAAACATGGGTGTGCATACATCTGCTTGGGTGACGGTTATGGTTTCTTTAGGGTATATTCCCAGTAGTGGAATTGCTGGGTCAAATGGTATTTGTATTTTCAACTTTTTGAGAAAGCGCGATACAGCCTTCCAAAGAGGATGCATTTTACACTCCCACCAACAGTGAATAAGGGTTCCGGTTTCTCCACAACCTAGCCAGTAGGGTCACACAATTTGATGGGTGGAGTAGGGGTAGGCTAAGGAAATAGGACAGTCTGGTGCAGAGAACAATGTATACTAACTTTGAAAGTAAACCAGTGTAAAATAAAAAAAAATTATATATATTTTTAAAAATTTTGAAAAAAAGCAAAAATCACAATGGATGAGGATGACTTTATAAAATACAATGGAAGAACAGTATGAAATAATATATACAAACTTTGTGAGCAAACCAATAATAAAAAAGTAGGAAAAATCCTCCAAAGGGGAAAAATACCCCCAACCAGTTTAGCAAAGTAGAAACCAATTTACACATAATAAAAAAGTACAAACAGTGTCAAACTAATGTACAACTAGCATTTATCTGTCCAATAATTCAAGACTTTCCACTGGCTCTGTTAGGGTCAATGAAGCAAAATAGGAACAGACAAGACTTTTCACAATTTGAGATTGAAGCCTGGGAGTGTGAAATTCATAAGAGGTGTAGTCAGTGAGTCTGTTCAGGGCTCTCCTGTGCGAGACTGGACTACTGGCAGAGCTGTGAAGAAATGCACACACATTAAAGCAGTGTGGTTGACCACACCTTTCATAGGAGATCTGCTCTCCTTGAAAACTGGTCTTCTTATTGAAACAAAATGAACCCCTGTTGGCTTGCTGACTATACTGAACTGCTAATAAAAACAAAACAAAGCCAAAAAAAAAAAAACCACAACAAAAAACTAGTTTGGAATTCAGCAGACCACCTTCTGGAGAAATGTGGGTTGCCTCCTCTTGTAAATATTATAGTAATGGAAAACTAGTGGATTTCTATGAATCAAAACTGACTTGAAAGCAATAGGTTTGTTTCAGGTTTTGTTGGTTTTTTCCCATTGGAACAATTGAACCATCTCATAGTTACAGCAAATTCTTTATGACAGTCACCTTCACTTGCTTTATACTCAGACTTCTGGCTTTTTCTTGCACTAACCAAACAATGAGTCTGCTACCCTAGAGTGGATTTTGACTCATGGCCACCATTCACTGGATTTGTATGTTGGTAGACTGTTTTTATCTTACTCTCATGGTTGGCTGGTGGACCCCAACCTCTTTCCTTTAGGTTAGTAGTCCAATACTTAATGCACTAGGCTGCTTTTTCTACACTAAAGCTAAATAAGAAGTATACATACCTGTTAAAAGTGATCTATAAAAATTTAATGACATTATTAGGAAGAGATCTCATTCGTAACTTAGACTGCCTGTGAAAGAAACCAAGTAAAATCACATGCATGTTAACACTCTAACTATAGGGCTTTATTTTTCTTTTTCCAAACTGAATAGTATTTGTATTTTCTACATAAATGTTGACGTTTTCTTTTTTTAGATTTAAGATCTTAATTTCATGGAAATTTTTTTGTGTGTATAACATCACTAAAAAAAAAATCTCTAAAAATATTGCTAAGTCTGTTCTAATTCCATTTCTTCAGAGCACTCTCCTTTTCCATAAATCTTCCTTATGATCTTTAGTGTATATAGAGATCAATGTCCAGTATCAATGATTATCTAACTATAATTCCACCACAATCAACTTTTCATATTAATGACTTTACAACATATCTTAACAATCTCTTTAATTTTCTTCAACTTTTTAGCAAAATAGATTTTTATGCATTCAGATCTTTAATTTTTTCAGTTTATATTTCAAGACAGTTATTCTTTAAAATTTTTTCCATTTGTTTGTCTCTATATGTTTCTTGTATACAAAAATTTCCCAAAAAAAAATCACAATAATGTACCTTTAAGGTTGGAAAAAGTAAGAAGAAAAAATGGGAATTAAATAATCGACATATGTTCAAGTGGATGAAAGGAAAGTCTCTATAAAACAAGGGAGTGAGAGTCAAGCTATCACTAAAGACAAAGAGTTTTAGATAGCAAAGATAAATAGTATTAGAAGCACAATGTTGTATTGTCAGTATTAACAAACATTTATCTACACCTGTATACACAAGCATAGAGGCTAGACAAATAGTAAGAGAGTGAAAGGAACTACACTCATGGGGATATAGATATGGTGGATGATATTTCTATATGTGTATTTGTACGGTTGCAAGTATATCCACGTATATAGTAGAATCAACAAGTGCTAACGTTATGGACAATTCTTAACCATGGTAAAACACCCTGAGAAGATCTCTGGTCTTGAGGCTTCAGGACAGACCATTTTTTTAGAGGACATTAAAGTCAGTTAGCATATGATCCTCAAAGACAATATTCTACACCCTACGTAATAGCAACTGAAATTTTGAAAACTTGTAACTATTCATCTAAACTGCAAGCTTTGATCTCCTCTTGTTAGGGCAAAAAAGGAGTAAAGCACCTCAGAGATGCATGGAAAATAACACTATTAAAAAACCTCAAGAACTTCAAGCTCCACAACAATGACTGTTATGGCCCTTCCAGTTGGAACAGATTCACAGCCGACCCACCAGTAGGTTTTCAAAGGCAGTAAATCTCACAGGAGGAGAATGTCCATTTTTATTCCCCCAAACAGCTGGTGAATTTGAACAGTGTGCCTTTGTTTGACAGAGCAGCTTTTCATCAGTAACTGATCACTACTATTGATTGCTTTGTAAGACAGCACAACAGAAGTTCCTG
Source organism: Elephantulus edwardii (assembly GCF_000299155.1). Classification (NCBI taxonomy): domain Eukaryota; kingdom Metazoa; phylum Chordata; class Mammalia; order Macroscelidea; family Macroscelididae; genus Elephantulus; species Elephantulus edwardii. Next base: position 24,629,095 of record NW_006399759.1, on the reverse strand, counting down.
GATGACATGGAAGAAAAATGCAGACAAAAGCTAAAATATTTTTGGCAGTCTATGCAACTTGTAGGTCATTCAACCCACAGTTGGGATGGATTTCAAAACACCAGGTGGAGTCATTTGAATCTGTCTGCTATGCTGTATTATTTTTCATAAACTTGAGAACATGCACAAAAATTTATACATATAAACGGGGCCAGACTTACTGGTTTAGCAGAGACTGATGGAACCCCTCTTTTAAACACTATTTGGGGGAAAAAATATATCCAACAAACAAACAAAAAAACCCAAACCCCACCCTTTGAGCCTGGAACAACTTTCAATCAAACAATAGGCTTATAAGGTGTATAAGGTATATATTGAATCAGGGATGACTCCAATTCTGAGAATGACCTGCAGAACAACTACATATGATTTGAAGGACAACATTTATTCATGGACAAAGTTCAGAACATAGGGAAGAAGATAAAGAATAGATGAAAATAAGGATCACAGAGAAGAAGTGAAAAAAGTATTGTTAGAATGCAAGTATTGCAATCAATGTCTCAAGGTGCTTAAATGGTTCAAGGGAAAACCAATCTGTTCTGTAAACACATTCAAATTACAGTAAAATGTAAAAACCCCTCCAATTTCTATACATACACACACTTGGAAATTTCCCTTTGTTTCCTTAAGTCTTTCTTTTCTATTGAAAATTATAATTTTATTTGCTTCTTTATAATGTTTTTACTTTATTTGTCTTACTGCACTGACTTGTATACAGTTTCCAATTAAAATGGAGAGGAGGGCTAATCTTGCCTTATTTCTGAAATTAACAAACTCTAAACATTTTTTGCTTTGAAATATTATAAATTTGCATCTTACAAAAAACACATTTCAAACAAATTATGGAATATGGGGGGTTTTGATTTAGTTTACTAAAAGCTTCTTGTTGGTTAGTTTTATCATCAGTATTTTTATCAAGTATTTTGGATCTGATGAAGTCATATGTGTTTTGGCTTTTAACTTCAGCAAAAGATAAATAAATGATCAAAAAATGGCTTAAAAAATAAGAAAAGAGATAAAAAGTTGATAGATCAGTATCTTTTTCTACATTAACTTTAGTCCCTGTTACTGCTCTGGCCTATTTTTGACAGTTTTGTGTTTGATGATTGCAATTTGTTAATCCTCATTTGAAATCCTTCTAATCTCCTTACTGTCATTGAGATTAATATGTTTGGTCATGATTCACCAATGAGGAAGCCAAAATTCTGTGAACTACTGTGTTCTCCTGCTGTCTCCAAGCCTATGTGGGCAGAGTGGAAATTGGATTTTGTAACCAAAAAAACAGGTCAGGCAGCTGCTGAGCCCCAGGAAACCTTACAAACTGCCAGGCTCTTTGCTCTTTGCTCTCCTCAATCTCAGCACAGATCACTTTTCTGTGTGAGTTCAACTCTACATTAAATTCAATAGTTTCCAATAGATCTAGTTGATACAACCAAATACATCCAAGACTGTGTGTTGGTGTTGTTGTTGTGTACTGTGGAGTAAGTACTGACCTGTAGCTGACATTCTAGCAGACTTTCAGAGGCAGTTAATCACACAGGAGGAGATTGTCCATCCTTCTCCCATGGAGCAGCTGGTGGTCTCAAACTGAGCACCTTCAGGATTGCAGCACAGCTTCTTGCCACTAGGCCACCAGAACTCCCTAGACTGTGTGTGTGGGCGGGGAAATGACAAAAGATAACAACTTCCAAAGTTACTTGAAATAAACAGCTTCACAACATTGCCTTTCTCAGGAAGATGATTCATCTGTTAATGTTCACGTCAGCAGTGTTTGTTGACTAGTGAAGAAGAAATAACAGCTACAGTGTGAGATTACAAAATCCATTTCTTCCAGATAAACTCACTGAGTTTCAATTCATCCAGCTTATATAACGACAGGAGAAATATGATAAGCATTCTGGCTTCCAAGGAAAAGGAAACTCAAACCTTTTTCTTTTATGTAACAGTAACTTAGGAACATATGCAAATATATGCAAACACATATATATATGAACATTGTGAATTCATAACCTGTATGTACTTACATAATAGTGCCAAATATATTGAGAACTAAACTCATATATATATATACACACACACACACACACACACATACACAGAGATACAAGCATGCACAAGTTTTATATGTGTATAAAACAGGCACATGTGAGGACAAGCATAGAATAAAAATACAGCATTAATGTATTATATGTAGGACCTCATGCACTTACTGCAGAGGGTCAAGGACTGCAGCGTTCAGTATGGACTGAGGCTCAATGTCAAAAGATAAAGATTCTCACCACTGGACCAATTGGTAGCATCAGGATGGATGGTGAAAAGATTGAGATT
>NW_006399759.1:24625227-24626628 GCF_000299155.1 Elephantulus edwardii | reverse complement strand
AATAAAAATTAAAAAAAATAGAATATATTATCTCTTGTGATATTTTTTGTTCTGTGTATGACTTCAAAGGGACAAGAGAGACTAATTTACACATGGACTTTTTATAGCCTTTACCAACCTCTATTCACATTTTACCAGTGAGAACTAGGCATGTGGATTTAAGTAATCACATGGAACAAAGACATTTTTTAAGCATTACTGTCACTGCCACACGACTAATATTATACATTTACCTATTTATAAATATGTTGTTGTTCTAATTTGCTTTTATAATATTAGAAAACTATTCAGATTAAAAAGAGAGAAATGGTGAAAAGAAATGTAAATGAAAAGATAAAACCTAATCCATTGTTATCCAGTCAATTCTGATTCCTGACAACACTCCACTAGGTTTCCAGGGCTGTTTGTAAATCTCTTCTGTTGTTGTTGTTATTTTTTAATTTTTTATTTTTTACAGGTTTGTTTTCAAAGTTCATAAACATTGTGTTTCACGCTATTCTTCATGTCACAGATCATCAGAGAAGAAAGAAATTTTCAATTTTATCCAAGACAACGCTTATTTTACCCAATGAGGACATTTAATAATTGAGGTTTAGGTTTGTTAGACAACTGACATAAGTTTAAACAACTACTTGACTGCAAAATCCATTATAAAGTTGAATCATCTTTTAGTTACATAGACCTTTTTATATGGGAATAAGAGCTAAAAAAAGAAGTAAAGACAAAATAAAAATAAACCACAATTTCACTTAATCTTTGTTTAGGCCTTTCTCTTGCTACTCAAATTGCAATCAAATATGCAATGGTAATTAGAGCTCAGGATAAAAAGCAGAGAAATGATGCTGGATAAAAGACAAGAAGAGGAAATACTATTTGAAGCAACCCTTCCATCTGTTCCAGTCAAGTCCAACATAACAAGCCTATAAACATGTTCATGGAACATAATATATAGATTTAATTCTAGTAATAACCCTGGCATTTGTATAGCAGATTACAGGAAAGACAAATTTCATTGACAAGGGCTTTGCCAAAGTAAGAGTTTTCATTTAGAGACCTTTGGGAGGTCTTTTGAGAAATTTTTTAGGATTTAATGGTTTGACAATATTTCTCATGTCTATTAAGTAGTAATTGGAAGCAGGAGTGGCATCTGATTCCATAAAGAGCTTGCCTCTGGAAACCCTATGAACTGGGAGAAAGGATGAAAGTCCTGCACTTTCGTTCATAGGGTCGCTATGAGTTTCCTATGACTTGACGGCACTCAAACAACAACAATATACATTAAGTATTGAATTATATATTCTTAAAAAGTCTTTCTTACTTTCACAGAAAGATGAAACTAAATTGAGGTGATATGGTAAATGATGTCATCATTATATTCACTTGACAACCATTGAATAGATA
>NW_006399759.1:24575568-24623366 GCF_000299155.1 Elephantulus edwardii | reverse complement strand
AAAAAAAAAACGTATTGCGATGGGAAAGTCTGCTGTCAGGGACCTCTCTAAAGTACTCAAGAGCAACGGTGTCTCTTTGGAGATGAAGGTACACCTGATACAGGCCATGGTCTTTGTAATCACTTGTTATGCATCAGAGAGCTGGACAATGACTAGGGAGGACAGAAGGAGAATTGACGCCTTTGAGCTGTGGTGCTGGGGAAGAGTATTGAATGTACAATGGACTGCCAAGAAAACAAACAGATTCATCCTAGAGAGGGTTAAACCAGGCTACTCCCTGGAGGCAAGGATTCTGTGGCTTCGTCTGACATACTTTGGACATGTTGCAAGGAGAGACAGGTCTTTGGAGAGAGACATCCTGCTGGGTGGAGTGGAGGGACAGCGCAGGAAGGGAAGACCCTCTATGAGGTGGATTGATTCAGTGCCTGGGGTAATCGGGATGGGTGTGTCAGAGGCAGTGTGATTGGCACAGGATACAACAGGGTTTAAAGCTGTTATACATAGGCTCGCTATGAGTCGCAGACGACTCGATGGCACATGACAACAACATATAAAATACATATATATACACACACATATATACATACATATATGTACATATAATGCATCCTTCTGACAGCCTAAAGAAAGATGAAAAAGAAGATAAATCTTTAAAATACAAACACTGTGTGATGAATTGAAATAAGGAGGTTTGCTAAATTTCTATGAAGAATCTGAGGCAGTTTCTTGGTCTGTTGTTAGTTGGCTAACGGAGTCATCTCCTTGAGCATGTATTGAACCATCTTAACACCATTTTAGAGGTATTGCTCAAAGAAACTGGTGAAATACAGAGATGAGAAAAATACAGGCTAAAGGTTCAAAGCTTTGAAACCTGATATTCTAAGACCAAATGTGAGGGTGGGGAGGGGGGCTGGATTCAGGCATAGTATTCCCAGGATGTATTAAAGAATCTTCTCATGTATTAAGATAGAGACTAGAGAAAATTTTAAGAACTATAATGTGTTTGATTGTTGTCTTTGGTTTGAATTTTCATTTTTACTTATAAATGTGAGAGAGGGAATTGTTTTGGACGGACTATGTAATTAATTATCCGGTCTTCCTGTATTACAATTAGTTGGCAAGTATCAATTACACATTGTTATTGTTGATTGCTTTCGAGTTGAGCACAACTCTTTTTATTATTATTAGTAGTAGTAGTACTATTAATTTTAATGAAAATTTATAGAGATTTTGGATTTTCATTCATTCATTGTTGCACTTTTCTTCTTCCCCAACTCTCCCCTCCAGTTCATTCTTCTCTTTGAAAAGTTAAGAAAGAATTCTTTTGTTGTTTTACAATCCCTTCCCCCAAGTCCACTCCACTATGCAGCCTTTGTTCTGGCCTCATGTCATGACAATAAGAACTAATCATATATACCTTTTAAACAATTATCTCTCTCATGTTTTAATGCAGTATACATAATTTATCCCATCTTTCTAAGTCTTCCCCTCAACCTCTATGTCAGTCCCTTTTTACAAAAGTGACACTATGCAGTATTTGTCCTTTTGTGACTGAGATATCTTAACCCTATGAACAAAAGGCGTGAAGCCCCTCTACAACTATCAACATTTATCAAAGTTCATAGGGTTTCTGGAGGCATGTTGTTTTGAAAGTGAATGCCACTCCTGCTAGTTCTGGTTTCACATGCATAACAGAGGAAGTAAAGGAACAATATTATTGTTGGTTCTACTACACATCTATGTTGCCTGAAGAATTTACATATTCTATCTGAAGAATACACTCTTGGCACCAGCATGCAGGAAATTAGAAGGTGTATTGCAATGGGAAAGTCTGCTGTTAGGGACCTCTGTAAAGTACTGAAGAGCAACAGTGTGTCTCTGGAGACTAAGGTACGTCTGGTACAGCCTATGGTCTTTTCAATCACTTGTTATGCGTCAGAGAGCTGGACAATGACCAAGGAGGATAAAAGGAGAATTGATGCTTTTGAGCTTTGGTGTTTGAGAAGAGTGTTGAGGGTACCATGAACTGCTAGGAAAACAAACAGATCATCCTGGAAAGGGTTAAACAGCCTGCTCCTTGGAGGCAAGGATTCTGAGGTTTCATCTGACATACTTTGGTCATGCTGTAAGAAAAGACTGGTCCTTGGAGAAGGACATCATGCTTGGGAGGGTGGAGGGCAGGCACAAGAGGGGAAGGCCCTCTGGGAGGTGGATTGATTCAGTGACTGGGGCAATTGGGATGAGTGTGTCAGAGACAATTAGATTGGCACAGGACAGAGCAGAGTTTAGAACTGTTGTACATAGGGTCACTATGAGTCGCAAGTGACTCAACGACACATAACAACAAGAACAACATCTGAAGAATGGTGAAATTTCATGTCACATACTTTGGGCATGTTTTTAGGAGGAACCAGTCCTTGGAAAAAGACATCATGCTAGGAAAGGTGGAGGGTCAGAGAAAGAGAGGAAGAGCTTCAACTAGATGGAGGGGTATACTCCCTGTAGCAATGGGATTCCACATATCAGAGACGGTGAGGATGACTCGGGATAGGGCAAGGTCTGAGGAACTATGAATGTTAGTCAGTTTGAGGGCAGCTGACAACTACAACAATCTCAGGACCATGTGTGATTTAATTTTTATATTCATACAAACATAATGGATTTTCAGATGGAAGGAATTATGCTAACACAAGGTCATTTAAGAGCAGGGTGAGTCCTTTTCCACTTTGAATGATGTCCCTATAAGAAGACAGATAAATATAGAAAGAAGGCAGATATGTCATCACCAAGACAAAGACTAGAGTTATGCAGCTGCATGCTATAGAAATCTTAGAGTTAATAAAAACTTGAGCAAGCAAATGTTGTCTGTGTAGAGTTTTCAGCTCAAGAATGGTCTTACTGACAGTCATTCAACCAGAGGAAGAGGAAACTGACAGTTTCTCAAGGGTGCATTCTTTCAGCATTCCTATTCAATTACCATGTTAAACAAATAATCTAGGAAGCTAGAGTATATAAAATGAAAAGAACTATAATTAAGAAGGGAGACCTGGTAACTTAGCTGTAAAGAGTCTCACAGCCCAAAGGCACATGATTTTACTTCAGCAGCTGTTCTGCGGGAGAAAGACGGAAAAACTCCTCCTCTATGATTTACTTACTGCTCCTGCAAACCTGCTAGAGGATCAACTCTGAGTTGGATCTGGTTTAATTTTATATTAAAACAAAAACAACAATACAATGAACAAGACTGTGGCATCAGGATTAGAGGAAGAGTCATCAATAAACTCAACAATCAATTATTTTAGAAATAATCTCTCAGTAATCAACAATAATAAATTAATATGTAACAATACACTCTGTCCTATAGAAGTGATCAAAACCTAAAACAGTTATTCAGAGAAACTCAAAGACTAAATATCTTAGTATTGTGGTTGTGTACTGTCGAGTCTGAACTGACCTAGTGAGTTTTCAGAGGCGGTTAACTGCACAAGAAGAAATTACAGCTGGTGACCTTGAACAGTGTGCCTTCAGGATGGCAGTGCAGCTTCTTGACACTAGGCCACCAGAATTTCCCATTTTAGTATTAATTGTATATTAATAAAATAAAATCCTCAAAATTGGACTAATCAATATAATGATAAATGGAGGAAAGACAGGAGTTATCAAGGATCTCATTTTACTTAGAGTTACAATCAATGTCCATGAAAGCAACAGGTAAGAAATCAAATGATACACTGGATTGGCAATTCTGCTGTCAAGGACTTCTTGCAAGCACTGAAGAGCAAGAACATAAGTGCTATAGAGCCAAGGATGTCAGTTTAAAGAACCAAATCATGATATTTTCACTTGATTTATATACATACGAACGTTTGACAGTGAATAAGGAAGGCCAGAGTAAAATTGATGTCTTTGATTTACAGTGCTAACGATGAGTAGATTGGCCAAAAGAACAAGTAGATATGTTTTGGGAAAAGTACAGCCAGGTCCTTAAGTAAGATTAAATCCCTTAAAAACACAGTTTGGAAGAAGATCAGACACACGATAGGAAAGAGTTCAGATCTGTTGTTCACAGGGACACTGTGAGTAATACTCGACTGCACTGCACCTAACAACACCTACTAAAGATACTCTAGTAATCTAGCCTCAAACTCACTGCTGTAAGTCAGTTCTGAGTCATTGTGACCCTCCCTCAGGATTCCAAGACTGTTAATTAGGAGGATACTACTGCATAACCATTGGTGGATACAAATTGCCGTCAGGATGTGGTTTTTGGGTTTGCAGCAGAACTCACTGTGGAGGAATCCATCAAAATTAGCTAAGCAGCAAAAATATAAAAAGTGGGGAGCCCTGTTAGTGTAGTGGTTAGGAAGTTGTGTTGCCAACACCAAGAAACATGATTCAAATACACCATCTGCTCTGTGGGAGAAAGATGGACAGTCTTCTCTTGTGTAATTTACAGCCTCTGAAATCCTTCTAGAAGGTCAGCTGAATCAATTGCCACTCCCATAAATTTACTTTATCATTAGTTTGTTTGTTTGGGTTTTTGTTTGATTGGTTTATTTTTTTTTATTGGTTTGCTTACAAAGTTTAGTATAATTACATTTCACATTATTCTTCATTCACACTGTGTTTCATACAATCATTTCCATACATCATGTTTCATAAAATCAATCATCATTGGATCTTGCCCATCATTACCCTTTATTTTGCCCAGGTCCTTCCTTTTTCCTCCTCCCCATCCCCTCCACCCACTAAACTGTGCAACCCTATGGTTTCACTTCACTCATTCACTCCACCCCCCTTGAGTTTCTATATGTGTTTTAATACACCCCCCTTGAGTTTCTATATGTGTTTTAATAGTTATTGTTCTATTTTTTGTAATAAAGATCTTACACAGTATGTGTCCTTATAAGACTGTGTTAGTTCACTCAGCATAATGCTCTCCAGTTTCTCCCAAGTTACGTAGTATTTTTCCAAATCATTGCTCCTCTTTGTTGCATAGTATTCCATTGTGTGAGTGTACCACAATTTCTCAATCAGTTTGGTTGTGGTTGGACATTAGGGCTTTTTCTTTGTTCTTGCAATGGTGAAAAATGCTGTTAAAAACATTGGTGTACACATCTCTGTGTCTCATTTCTAATTTTCTGGAATATATTCCTAGTAGTAGAATAGCTGGGTCCTATGGAGTTTCTATGTTCAGCTTTGTGTGGAAATGCCAAACTGTCTTTCAGAGTGATTGCACCATATCCCCTCCAATATTTATCACTTGCTGCCCTACTTTGACTGATATTGGAGTGAGATGGTATCTCATTTTGGTTTTATCAGGCACTTCATACATTAAGGAAGACAATAGACTGGACAACAGGGGACTACAACAAATTGGCTTAGTTTCCATATTTCCAGACATTCTGAGTTTTGGCATGAGGTACTACATACTCAGATCTTGGTGTATTTGAAGTTTCCAAGTTCTTGTTACGAAGTACAAATAGCAGCAACATGTAGACACTGATAGAATTAACACTCCTCCTCATTCTTCAGAGAGCTCCAGGTAATTACAGTGTCCTTCTGGGAGAAATATGAAATTGATGGTAAGGGATTTCAGAAGCTCTTGGCACTTGGGGGTTTATGAAACATTTAGAAATAATTTAAGTGAAAATTGTCTGGAGTATCAGCTTATCCCAAAGCACAAAGAGATATGCTGAATTGTTAATCAGCTGTTTCAGGATCATTCCTGATAACTATTCCTATTTTAATTTATGTTGCTCTTCAGATTCTGAGAGTCACAAAATGGAGGCAATATGGAGTGAGGATATAATTTCGCCTAATGGTTATTCCACAGGAGACAAACATGAAGACTAAAATAATCCCAATGTCTTATAAGAGAGAAATAGTGAACAAAAGGTCATGAGAAGCTGTGACAAAGCCAGGAGCTCAGAGAGAAGTTAAGCAATAAATAGAGAAGATGAAAAGAATAAAGAACCATCCTAAGTGTTAAAAGGTGTCACAAGCAATATTTTCTAGAAGCTCTAGGTACTGAGGGAGAACTCAGAAGGATGGGAAAGATTGCTAGAGGATGCAAAAGTAAAGAATAAAACAGTGAGCAAGAGTCGTCTGAGAGTAAGTAGATGAGAATATTGCTAGGATATCAAGAAGGTCTTTTTGATTATTCGCTATTACATTTTGGGAGTGTTTTAAAATATTCAAATTATGTCAGATATTACTACATTCATTTCCATATACATTATATACTTCATAGAAACTCTTGCAGAACATGCATTTCTCAGTCGTGTCATTTTATGGAAATGATAATTTATGTGGAAAATTAATCTAAGACCATACATGTAATTGTATACTTTGGACATGTATTTAGAAGTGGACAGTCCATGGAAGAAAGGCCTCATGCTGAGAAAGTTGAAGGGTCAGTGAAAGAGAAGAAGACCTTCAACACGGTGAATTGACGAAGTGACTGTGGCAATGGACTGGAGCATATCAGGAATATGAGGATAGCACAGGATAGGGCGAGGTTCACATGTATTGGTCATAGAGTCCCTATGAGTTGTAGTAGACTCAGTGGCACCTAACAATAACTACTAGATTTTTAAAAAAATCAATCAAAGCTTTTGAATAATAAAATGTATAGTCTAGAATCTTTTGTCATTGGCACCATGCAAGCAAACAGTTTGTGTACATCAATGGGAGACTTCCTGCACTGGAGAGATTCTAAAAATGGATAAAATTTAAGAGCCTTTGCAATCTGAGATTTTGCAAAATATATAGAGTATATATATAAATATATACATATAGTATATGAGTATACTAAATTTTATAATACACCAAATTTTAGAAGAATTCTATAAACATCAATAGTTAACTAATGAAAGATTTGGATGTCATAAGATAGAGAACTCAGAATAGTGCCTGATGCACAGGCAATAACATCATTATTATTGGCCTAGTGGTAAGAAGCTGGTCAGCATCCCAGAAGGCATGAGATTTGAATCTATCAGCTTCTCCACAGAAAGATGGGCAATCTCCTTCCATGTGATTAACTGACTCTAAAAACCTGATGGAGAGTCAACGATGGGTCAGTTCCAACACAACAGTACACAACAACAAAAACATGAATATATGAAAAAAAATTTCCCCCTCAAGCTACGGCATGAATTTTCTCTGGAAGATATCTCCTCTGCTCAGAGGAATTTCAAAGACTATTTTTTCAGATACTATTAGAAAATCTGGTGGCCTAGTGGTAAGAAGCTGTGCAGCAACACACTTTAAACGCACTAGCTGCTCTGAGGGAGAAAGTTGTGCGATCCCTGTGCATTTCAGTGCCTCTGAAAACCTGCTGGAAGGTCAACCACAAGTTGGTTCTGACTCGATGACACACAATAACAGCATTGTGATGATCTCTTACAGAGGATTTGCCCAATTCAATATTTATCCTAATATCCTGAGTGCTAGTGCCAGAAGAGTTGGCTTTAGTCCTATTTGTAACACTGAGAAATATTCTGAAACATACCCGCTTGTAGATATTTATTTTTTGTGGTCTGTCAAATTATTTCTCATAGACAAGTAGTCTTTGACTTAGGCCATAATTGGGTTTCTAGCCAACTCACAATTTTTATTTATTTTGGTACACATTATCATTAGTACCATGTAATATATACAGTGTTGCACTACATAATTTAATGTTATCATGCTCAGCTATAATGTCTGTAAATTCTCAAAGAAAAATAAAGTTTTTAAATGCATTAATCATAAAAGACAATAATTGTTATTTTTTAATATTTGTCTTATCTAAAAATTACTTTAAGATGCGTCTGAACAGAAATAAGCCATAATTATAAGACTACCTTTAATTTTGTATATGAGACCTTATGAGAATTAAAAACTTTAGAAAATGAGATAGATAATCAAACATTCACCAAAAAGGCAGAACACTCTTTGTTTCATAAACATTTTTTTACTTAGTAAATGGTCCAATTATTAGAGTTGAATTCATCCTAGGTAATGAATAGTGAAACTAAGAAAGAGGGGGAAGTCATGTTTGGATGCAATTAGTAAGGTGCCACTGACTTCCATGATGCCTTTTATTCTTGATTTCAAGAAAGATTTTTACTAATTTTTTATCTTTTCAATCTATATGCAGAACAAGCCATTTGGGAGGCCAGACTTTATGAAGAGGAATGTGACATCATGATTGGAAAAAGACTCCTCAACAAGCAATGTTATGAAAGTGACACTACTTTGCTTACTGAAACTATGGAGGACCTGAAGTGTTTGCTGCAGAGGGTCAAGGAACTGTAGTTTTCAATATGGACTGAAACACAACATCAAGAAAACAAAGATTCTCATCACTGGACCAATTGGTAACACCATGATAGATGGAGAAAGGATAAAGATTGTTAACAACGACAGCTTGCTCAATGTCATAATCAATACTCTTGGGACCAGCAGTCAGGAATCAGAAGTAAAATTGCATTAGGAAAATCTGCTGTCAGAGACCTCTCCAGAGTGCTGAAGAGCAATAATGTCAGACTAGAGTTCAAGGTGTGCCTGGTCTAAACTGTATTCTTCTCAATTTGCTTGTTATGCATCAAAGAGCAAGACAATGATTAAGGATTATAGAAGAATCAATGCCTTTCAGTTGTGTTTCTGGAGAAGAGTACCGAATATCCAGTGAACTGCCAAGAGAACAAACATCCCTGTCCTGGAGAGGGTGAAACCAAGTTGTTCCTTGGAGGCTAGAATTTTGAAGCTTCATCTCACATTTTGGGGCATGTTTCCAGATAAGAGCAGTTCTTGGAGAAGGACACCATGGTTGAAAGGGTAGAGGGACAGTGCAGGGGGAAAAAGGCCATGAGGGAGGGAGATAGATTGATTCAGTATCTTGGGTCCTAGGAGTAGGTGTGTCAGAGACAAGAGATAGGCTCAGGATAGAGCAGCTTTCTGAGTTATTGTGCATAGGGTCACTATGAGTTACAGACAACTCTATGCCACATAAAAACAACAACAATTAAGCTAATAGGAATTGTTAAGTAGTGCACATAGTTATACTACCAGGTATAAAAATAAAATTGTTTTTTAGAATCTACCAAGAGACTCTTCAGAAGATAGGCCTGGTGATCTACTCAGTTGTCAGAGACTTTGAAAACCATACAAAACACATTTCTACTCTGACACATAGGAATTGTTATGAACTGGATTCCACCTCATAGCAAATGGTTTGGAGCTTATTTGGCATTCCTACTTTAGGGAACACAAGTCAATATATCATTCAATCAGCAGTAGCATTTCACAGATTACATCTACTCAGTAGTATTACACAGAATAAAGTTCTTTATTTTCTTAAAGCTTTAGCACACTGATAGAGTTGACCATTTTTATGCTGATTTCTATCAAACATACATTCTCTGTGTATAAGCAATTGATGCCTCTACATTTATTTTGATCACCGTTCTGTGCTAAGAAAAAGATTTTTTTTACCAGACCAAATATTGGCAATTCTTCTTCCTATAAAGCATAATAGAAGATATATGTGATTTAGACTGACACGTGAGTACTGTGGATATTTAAGGATTTATATTGTACCTTAATGTCATCACACCACTTTCAACAATTTTCAGCCTTTCTATGGTCTATAAGTTTGACATAATAGCAACATATTGTCCTTCTCATCATCATCGTCCCCCTAATACATTTGTCCATAATTTTATCAATTACAAAATGCGTTTTGGTACTTGATTTGCTCAACTACTTAAAGAGGAAATGAGAACAAACTAGTTTTAAGAATTAGGTGCATGTGGACACCCTTGCCCAAAGTCACTATGAAAGACTATGAAATCCAGCCTTGCCTCAACTTGTATCAGAGATGACAGGGCAATCTTCTGTATCAATATCTGAGTTATCAGTGAGCTAAATAGACTATCGTTGAGCATTTTTAATCAGGTGACCACTGGCTCTTTAATGAGGGAAATGACAAATTTAAGAGAAATTGTCACATTCACTACTACAAAGACCATTTTAAGACCTGTCCTGAATGTGCAGCACAGTCAATGATAGAATCATGCTCATAAACACACAAGGAGTGCCAATTATTATAACTATTATTCAGATTAACACAACAAATAATAAAATCAAATTTGAAGAAGCAGAAGATTTCAGCTAGCTTCTGCAATCTCAAGTAGACCAAATAGATAATCAAGGTACTACTGGTGATTGGAATGCAAATGTGGGGAAAAGGAAAGACTATTAGTTGGAATGCAATCATGGTAATATACATTGTCCTGGAAATCATGTGATAGGATTTGACATGACAAAAGCAATTATTCATTGGAAATATTTTTTTCAACACTCGTAGTAGTAGTAGTAGTAGTAGTCGTTGTTATGTGCCATCGAGTCGTTTGCGACTCATAGCAAACCCTATGTACAAGAGCCCTAAACTCCGTTCTATCCTGTGCCAACCTCACTGTCTCAAACACATTCATTCCCACCACTCCACTCACAGAATCGATCCATCTCATTGAGGGTCTTCCTCTCCTCCACCGTCCCTCTACTCTCCCAAACATGATGTCCCTCTCCAAGGACCAGTCCCTCCTTGCAACATGACTGAAGTATGTCAGATGAAGCTTCAGAATCCTTGACTCCAGGGAACTTTCTGGCTTCACCCTCTCCAGAACAAACCTGTTTGGTCTCCTAGCAGGATATATCTAACACTCTCCTCCAGCACCACAACTCAAAAGCATCAATTCTCTTTCTGTCATCCCTATTCACTGTCCAACTCGCCAATGAATAGCACGTAATTGCAAAAACTATAGCCTGGATCAGGTGCACCTTAGTCTCCAGCCTGAGTTTGTTGCACTTCAGTACTCTTGAGAGGTCCTGCACAGCTGACTTTTCCAATGCAATTCCTCTCCTGATTTTCTGGCTGCTGTTACCAAGAGTGTTGACTGTGGAACCAAGTAAACTAAAACTGTTAACTATCTCAATCTCTTCACCATCCATACTGATGCTGCGAATTGGCCCAGTGGTGAGAATCTTTGTTTTCTTGATATTGAGCTTTGCTCCATATTGAAGACTGTAGTCCTTGACCTTCTGCAGCAAGTGCTTCAGGTCTTCCTCAGTTTCAGGGAGCAGGGTTGTGTCATCTGTATAATGCAGGTTGTCGACAATTCTTCCACCAATTCTGATGCCACGTTCCTCCTCATATAGCCCAGCGTCTCAGATGATCTGTTCTGCATACAAATTGAAATACATACCTGATGAACCCCTTTCTTGATTTTGAACCATCCAGTGTCTCCCTGCTCTGTTCTGAAGACTTCCTCCTGGTCCAAGTATCGGTTTCGCATTAGCACTATCAAATGTTCTGGGTTTCCCATTCTTCTCAGAGTCAGCCATAGCTGCTTGTGATCCACACAGTCAACAGCCTTTGCATAGTCAATGAAGCACAGATAGACATTCTTCTGGTATTCTCTGCTTTCTGCCAAGATCCATCTTACATTAGCTTTAATATCCCTAGTACCACGACCTCTTCTAAATCCAGTCTGCACATCTGGCAGTTCTCTGTTGACATATTGTTCCAAACGTTTTTGGATAATTTTCAGCAGAATCTTGCATGCATGTGATATCAATGATATTGGTTGATAATTTCCACACTATGTTGGGTCACTTTTCTTTAGAATGGGAACAAATATCGATCTTTTTCAGTCAGTTGGCCAGCTGGCTGTCCTCCAGATTTCCTGGCACAACTTAGTGAGCATATCCAGGGCAGCGTCTGTTTATTGAAATAAATCAATTGGTATGCAGTCAACTCCTGGAGCCTTGTTTTTTCCAATTCCTTCATAGCAACTTGAACTTCCTCCTTCATCACCATAGTTTCCTGCTTATATGTTATTTCAAGTAGTAGTTAGATAAGAATTTAATCCATTACATCTATGGAAATAGAGTATGGAGAAACTCAATACCACTGGTCAGAACAAGATCAGAAGTTAACTGGAATAGATGATTGATTGATTGATTGATTGATTGTTTATATGCAACTGCATATTGAAGCAGAAGAAAACAAAAACAAGTACATAAGAAATAAAATAACTTTAAGTATCACATGTGAACACAGAGACTTTATCAAAAATAGATATGATGTATTGAACATCATATATCATCTGGACTGAAGACCAGGCAAGTTTTGGGATAACATCAGGTGCCTTGTACATAAGAAGTCATTTAAAAAAGGAAGACAGAAAAAGGGTTCCAGTTTCTCCACAACCTCGCCAGCATTTGTTGCTTGCTGTTCTATTAAATTTTGCTATCTTCACTGAAGCGAGATGATATCTCATAGATGTCTTGATTTGCATCTCTTTTAGAGCTAGAGATTTTGAACATTTCTTCATGAGCTTGTTTGCCATCTGAATGTCTTCTTTGGTGAAGTGTCTGTTCATATCCTGTGCCCATTTTTCAATTGGATTATTTATCTTTATCTTGTTGTAGTGCTCAAGTAGTTTATAAATTCTATATATAAGTCCCTTATCTAACATGTCATTACCAAATACTTTCTCCCAATCTGTGGCTTCCTTTTTTATGCTATTAGAGAAGCTTTTGGATGTGCATAGGGATTTGATTCTTATAAGGCCCCATTCATCTATCTTATCTTCTCCTGGTTGTAGGTTTTTCAGGATAATTGGAGACTGTTCATGTTGTGCATTAGGACTATTAAAGTTCTTCCAAGCTTTTTTTAAATGAAGTCTATAGTCTTTGATTTTAGTCCTATGTCCATGATCCACCTTGAGTTGGTTTTTGTGTATGGAGTAAGGTGTGCATCTTGCCTGAGTCTTCTGCAGATAGTTTTCCAATTTTTACAGCACCATTTGTTAAAAAGACTGTCATTTCCCCACTTAACTGATTTCATCTTCTTGTCAAAAATCAGGTGACCATTAGTAGATGGGATGACTTCCGGATTTTCAGTTCTATTCCATTGATCTATGTGTCTGTCATTGTACCATTACCATGCTTTCTTAGCCATCATGACAGTGCAGTAGGATTTGAAATAAGGGAGTGAGATGCCTCATACCTTTTTTTTTTTCTATTTTTAAGGAGTGCTTTGCTTATTTGGGGCTTCTTATGGAAGGCAGTGTGGCACTTTCTCAAAAAGTATCAAATAGAGATACCATTTGACCCAGCAATTTCACTACTGGTAACATACCCCAAAGAGACCATAACTGCCACCCAAGCAGATATATCCACATCAGATATATCGTGGCTTTGATTACAATAGCAAGGAGTTGGAAACAACCTAAGTGCCCATCAACAAATGAATGGATAGAGAAGCTGCAGTAGGTTCACACAATGGAATACCATGCGGCATTGAAAAACGAGGAACTCATGCAATATTATTCAAAATGGGTGACCCTGGTGGACATTATGCTGAGTGAAATATCTCAGTTACAAAAGGACAAATACTACATGGTGCCACTTACATTGGGGTTGAAGGGGGAATGGGAAAGATGAGATAAATAATGTATACTGCACTGAAACAGATGAGGGAGAAAACTTTATAAAAGGGATATGTGATTAGGTATTATTGTCATGACAGGGATCCAGACTGAAGGCTGCATATTGGAGTAGACCTGGGAGGAAGGATTGTAAAACAATGAAAGACTTTTTCTTTTACTTTTCAAAAAGAAGAGTGTACTGGAGGGGAAGGATGGGCAGGGAGAAAAGTGCAACAATGAATGAATGGAAATCCAAAGTCTCCGTAAAGTTTCATTGAAATTAATAATAACAAAAAAATTTTTAAAAAGGAAGAAAGAAAAATACCAAAAGTGACATAAAAAAATAGTGTGAAACTTGGTATTAAGCATCAGGAAGCTCTGGTCCATACAGATCTTGTCTCTCTGGTGGGTCAAATTCACTAGCATTTCTGAAAGTGTAAGATAGGCAATCTCCTCTCTTATAATTAAAAGCCTCCAAAAATCCACTAAATTAGAGAAATGATATGACGATATTGAAACGGTGAACAGAAGATTTTAAAGGTTGTTTTAAAAAGAGAGAGTAAAATGTGCAACAGTGAATGAATAGAAATCCAAATTCTCCATAAGCTTTGATTAAAATCTCAATTAAAAAAAACAAAAAAGGAAATTACACAACAGATACTTATTTAAAAAAAATAAAAAACCAAAAAGAGTAAATGTTACAATGTTGTTGTTGTTGTTATATGCCATCGAGTCGCCTGCGACTCATAGCGACCCTATGTACAACAGCCCTAAACTCTGCTCTGTCCTGTGCCAATCACACTGTCTCCGACGCTCCCATCCCGATTATCCCAGCCACTGAATCAATCCACCTCATAGAGGGCCTTCCCATCCTGCGCCGTCCCTCCACCCTACCAAGCATGATGTCCTTCTCCAAGGACCGGTCTTTCCTTACAACATGTCCAAAGTATGTTAGACGGAGCCTCAGAATCCTTGCCTCCAAGGAGCCACCCGGTTTAACCCTTTCCAGGACGAATCTGTTTGTTTTCCTAGCAGTCCATGGTATTCTCAATACTCTTCTCCAGCACCACAGCTCAAAGGCATCAATTCTCCTTCTATCCTCCTTGGTCATTGTCCAACTCTCTGATGCATAACAAGTGATTGCGAAGACCATGCCTGTATCAGACACACCTTAGTCTCCAGAGAGACACCATTGCTCTTCAGTACTTTGGAGAGGTCCCTAACAGCAGACTTTCCCATGGCAATGCAACTTTTAATTTCCTGGCTACTGATGCCAAGAGTGTTTGTTGACTGTGGAGCCAAGCAAATTAAAGCTGTGTACAATCTCAATCTCTTCACCATCCATCCTGATGTTGCCAATTGGTACAGTGGTGAGAATCTTTGTCTTCTTGACATTGAGCCTCACATAGGTAAAGACTTGGAATTTTAAATAGAGAAGAGATCACATGACCTTTTTCAAGCTTATTACATCAATAATATATGTGAAGAAAGCAAAAGGTGTTTACAAATATGAAAGACCAATATAGGTGTCGGAGGAGACTTTGAAATTAATTCTTAAATGTAGGGTTGCCAAAGTGAATGAAAGAAATGATGACATAAAAGAGCTGAAAAAAATCAAAGAGAGTCTCAGGAAGACAAAGTAAAGTACTATAATGTTCTAGGAAAAGACCCGATGTTAAAGAAATTAAAATAATGACTTGCAAGGTCATTCTCAAGCACTAATTCAAGCATCCAAATTGCAATACTGTAAGATCCTTTGGGCAAAAAATGTGAATGATCCAAGAAGCATAGAAAGAACACAAAGAGTGCCAAAAATAATTGATGAGGCATTATTCATTTCAGGAAGTAATATATAACTATTAATTAAATGATATTGAAGGAAGATTTCCAAGCTGCACTCAAGGCATTGGCAAAAATCAAGGCTGTATGAATTGACAGAATAACGTTTGAGATTTTTCAAAGAATGGGTTTAATGTTAGAAGTGCCATCTCATTTATAAAAAAATATTGAAAGAGAGCAACTTGGTGAACTAAGTAGAAGAGATTCATAATATATGAGACTTTAAAATAATAGAAATCTATTGAATTATGAAGTTGGGAACTAAGTGTATCTGAGTCAGTCCATAGTCTTTCCAATCATTTGCTATTCATCTGGGAGCTGGATAATGAATGAGGATGACAGAAAAATAATTGACGCCTTTGAGCTGTTATATTGAAGAAGAGCTCTGAACATCCCCCGGACAGCCAAGAAAGCAAATACATATGTCTTGGAGAATGCAGCCAGAGTGCTCTATTGAGGTAACAATATTGAGGCTTTGCCTCATATACTTTGGGCATGTTGCTACCAGGGAAAGGTGGAGGATAGGCAAAGGAGAGGAAGACCCTCAACCAGGATTAACAGTGACAGCTGCCATGGGCTCTCATGTGTCACAAAGTTTGAGGATGGTGCACGATAGAACAGGGTAAAGGTCTTTTGTTCATAGGGTCACTATGACTTATACTCAAATTGACGGGACTTACAACAACACTGAATTATGGATATTATTGAGCAATATTATTACTTACTCACACAAGTAAAATTTTGCTAAGATAGCTTAAAATGGTTTCAATATTGTGTAAATAGAGATATGATAGAAATTCTGTCTGGATTCAGAAAATTGAAGGATATCCTGACTGATGTCAGATACATCTTGACTGGAAGTAGAAAATACAAGAAACAATATTTACTTGCATTTTGTTGACACACAAATATTTGACTATGTAGATCATAAAAAATATAAATAAAATTATAAAGAATGGAAATTCTACTAGATTTCCCATATTTTTCAAAGATATTGACTCACCATAAATAACATCCAAATGCGTATAATATGCATAAATTGAAGATGAAATTAACAAAGAGTTTGCAAGGTTCTCATGAAAAGGTCTACCATGAAGATTATTTGCATATTTATATTCATATGAAACCTGCATATAGACCAAGCAATAGTTGTTCGAAAAGAGAAAGTTGTTCCAAAATAAAAGGGTTCAAATTAATTTTTTAAAATTGTGCATCCTTATTATATCCTTTTACCATACTTTTGTGTGGTCTTTGTTATGTGCCATGAAGTTACCTGCAACTTGTAGCAACCCTATGTACAATAGCTCTGAGCCCTGCATTATCCTGAGCCAGTCTCATTGACTCCAACACACATACCCATATTACTCCAGTTACTCTCTCATTCCATCTCAATGGGGTCTTCCTCTCCTACTCTGTTTCTCCACCCTCCCAAGCATTATATCCTTCCCCAAGGACTGGTCTCTCCTGGCCTCATGCCCCAAATACTGAGATAAACAATTATCATAATGCCTGGATTACATAAAAAAGAATACAAAATTGGTATTGACAGGAGATTCATCAACAATTTGCAATGCGCAAATAAGACAATTTAATCTCCAAAAATGTTAAGAGGCCTTGAAATTCTCACCAAAGATCAAAGAATGCAGCCTTCAGTCTGGATTACACCTCAATATAAGGAAAATAAAAATCCTCACAATACAATCAATGAATATCATAATGATACACAGCAAAAATATTCAAATTGTCAATGATTTTATTTTGCTTGGATCCAAAATAATCTTTCATTAAAGCAGCAAGTGGAAATTAAACTATATATGTTGTTGTTATGTGCCATTAAAACGACTACAACACATAGCAACTCTATACACAATGACACAGAACCTTACTCTAATCGCCAATCTCACTGTCCCAAGTTACGGTGTCAATTCATTTCATCTGTGGTCTTCCTTTCTTGCACTGCCCTCCACCCTTCCAAGCATGATATCCTCGAAGGATTGGCCTGTCTTGGAAATATGCCCAAACTGTGTGAGATAGATCTTCAGAATAATTTGCTTCAAGGAGCAGCTTGGTTTCACCCTCTCTAGGATAGGCCTATTTGTTTTGTTGGCAGTCTGTGGTATGTTCAATGCTCTTTTTGTCACCACAATTCAAAGGTATAAATTCTTCTGTCATCTTTGGTCATTGCCCAGCTCTCTGATGCACAGCAAGTCATACTAAGATCATGACCTGGGTGGGATGTACCTTAGTCTCTAGACTGACATCGTTGCTTTTTTTAGTACTCTAGGGAAGTTACTGACAGGATATTTTCCTAATGTGATTTGTTTCTATTTCCTTACTGCCAAGAGTGTTGATTGTGGAACTAGTAAGCTGAATTTGTTAACAACCTCAATATCTTCTCCATAAATCGTAGTGCTGCCAGTAGGCCCAGTGGTGAGAATCTTTGTTTTCTTTTTTTTATTATTCAAAAAAAGTTTTTAATGAAGGAATGTGCACATATCATCCCTACACCCTCATTATAAACTACTTTTTTTTATGGTGAAAAAAATTTATATTTAGAATTAGCCCGCTGGACTCAGTTTAGATGATCCCAATTTTGTTGGCAACATCCAAAGCGCCATAATCAGAAGCAAGTCGAACATAGGCCTTCTTCTCTCCATCAGGCCTAATCAAAGTGTTGACCTTAGCCACATCAATGTCATAGAGCTTCTTTACAGCTTGTTTAATTTGGTGCTTATTGGCCTTGACATCCACAATGAACACAAGTGTGTTGTTATAGTCTATCTTCTTCATGGCTGACTCAGTGGTCAGGGGAAATTTGATGACAGCATAGTGGTCAAGCTTGTTTCTCCTGGGGGCGCTCTTCAGGGGGTATTTGGGCTGCGGTCGGAGTCTCAGAGTCTTAGGGCGCCGGAACGTGGGTGACGTGCGGATCTTCTTTTTTTTTTTTGCTGTGGATGCCCTTCAGGACTGCCTTCTTGGCCTTTAATGCCTTTGCTTTAGCTTCAGTTTTGGGAGGGGCAGGGGCTTCCTTCTTGGCTTTCGGTGCCATCTTCCTATAAACCGTGAGGATCGTCCTGGATCTGCAGAGGGTGCTGGGGACAATGCAGGACGCCGGAGCCTCGGGATGCAGGCGCCCGGGCGTTTGCCCCGCTGCAGAGCTCTGCACCAGACGGCGGCAGCGCTGCACTGCCCGGCTGTTTGTTTTCCTGATGTTGAGCTTCAATCCACATTGCAGACTACAGTCCTTGACCTTCTGCAGCAAATTCTTCAAACCCTCCTCAGTTTCACCAAGTGAAGTTGTGTCATCTACAGGTTATTGCTGAGTTTTTCTCCAGTCATGATGCCACATTTTCCAGCCTCCTAAATAATTTGTTCCATGTACAGATTCAAAAGATATGGAGAATTGGGCAAATCTACTGAAAAAATAAACATCTTTTTAAACTAAACTCGAATACAAAGAAGGACCCAATTAAAATATTTTTCCTAGTCCCACTTACATTTGAAAGTTTGAAAATTAATAAAACTATAGAATATGCTAAGAACAGATTAAAAAAGGAACAAATCATTCTTGGAAGAAGCACAAATAAAATGTTTCTTATTATAGTTAGAATGGCAAAATGTTATCATTTTACTTTGTCATGGTACTTTGGACATTTTACCAGGACATTTTACCTTCTCTAATCCTTAGAGAAGGACATCATTCTTGGTAAATAATGAGTCAGTGAAAAAGAGAAAAGCCCGAGAAAGACGGATTAAACCATTGGCTGTAATGATGGGATGAAACTCAGAAATGTTGTAGATCGTGCAGGACTAGGCAATGATTATTTTCTCCCTGTTCTATGTACAATCATTATGAGTTAGAAAGGACTCAGTGATACCTAACAACAACAATAATATGGCAACTGCCAGGATGCCTAGGAGTATACTTGAGGAAAAACCAATCTAGATTGTTGCTGTTGTGTACCGTAGAGTGGAACCAATCCACAGCTGACCCTCCAGCGGGTTTTCAGAGGCAGTTAATCGCACAGGAAGAGATTGTTTATCCTTCTCCTATGGAATAGCTAATGGTCTCGGACCGCATGCCTTTGGGATTTGCAGCACAGCTTCTTGCCACTATGCTACCAGAACTCCCTAGGTATCATCAAAAACTTTCTGAGTTTAATAGTGAGGGTCTATGTACTGGAAATGTAGGATATCTGAGAAACTTGAATGTCATACAGCATTAAAAAGAAAGGAGAATTCATACTAGTTTCATCAGAAGTTTGCAAAACTTGCAATTAGAATCTAGAAATAAAATGCCAGCAACAGTGGTATCCATACAGCTGAAAGGATTAAAACTCTCCTTTATTCCCTGTGCCCACATCCGCCACTACTAACCAGGTGATGGGTAGCATTCTCTCCAATCTACCTACCCTACCTCTCCTATTCCCCCGTTTTTTTAACCCCACCTCCTACTACTCCCCTATACTACCAAGACCCAATTCTAAATCTGAGCACCTGCACATCATCTCATTTCTAGGGTTGGAAGCTCTCAGAGCATTCCTCTTGGATCTTGCAGGCTGTGCCACTCATAGCATTCAATCAGCTATATTTCATGGGACACAGCCTCTGATCGGGAAACCCTCAACTCCTGGATTGGCAAAGTCACTATCTGTATACAGGCAGACTATCCTATACTTCTCTAAGGCCAGCTGAAATTCTGCACAAGGGAGAATCCTGTACCCTCAGCCAAATACTGAACACATCTTTCCCATAGAATGCATATTTATTTTAAGTTATTTGTATAGTTACTTGTTTTGTTG
Organism: Elephantulus edwardii; assembly: GCF_000299155.1. Lineage (NCBI taxonomy): Eukaryota > Metazoa > Chordata > Mammalia > Macroscelidea > Macroscelididae > Elephantulus > Elephantulus edwardii. The sequence goes on along the minus strand of NW_006399759.1, from coordinate 24,603,241 downwards.
TTTACTTTTATGGACACCATATTTATTTGTTAGTTTGTTTTATTGAAGGAAGACTTACATATTGCTGGGTATTTTTATAGTTTGTGTATTAGTATTCATGCAACCAAGATGCATTAATAATTATAGGTAACTGGAATGCAATGGTTTGAAACAAAGAAGAAGGATCAGTAGTCAGAAAACATGGACTTGGTAACAGAAATGAGTCTGGAGGTATAATGATAGAATTCTGTACAACCAATGATTTATCATTGCAAATACTTTTTATAAGAAACACAAATAGTTCCTATAACATGGGCATCACCTGATGGCCTACACAGAAATCAGATTGATTAAATCTCTGGGGGGGAAAAAATCACTGGAGAAACTCAATATCAGCTGTAAAAATCAGGACAGGTGTTGACAGGTGGAATAGACCATCAACTATGCATATGCAATTTCAATCTGAAGATAAAGGAAATTAATACAAATCCACAAAAACCAAAACTCAATCTTGACTGTATCCCTTCTGAATTTGAAAAAAAAAAACACCCAAAAACACATTTTAGGAAGAGGTTTGAGAACCTCAGTACAAATGAATGAAGACCAAATGAGGTGTGGAAAGATATCAAGAATATTATCCGTGAAGAATGCAAAAGGTCATTTCAAAGAGAGAGGAGGAAGAAAAGACTGAGATAGATGTTAGAATAGACTCTGAAAATTGTACTAGAAGGCAGAGAAGCCAAAACAAGGGGAAGAATCAGGAAGGTAAATAACTGTACAGAAAATTTCAAACCGCAGCTCAAAAGGACAAATCAAAGTATTTTAATGAAATGTGCAAAGAGCTGCAGTCAGAAAATTAAAAGGAATAAGCTCACTCAGAATTTATTAGGCTGAAGGGATTGAAATCCAAGCCTTGAGTGCCAATAGATCAGGATGTTATGTGCAGAATATTGAATAATTCGGGATGCACTAAAAGAAAATGGAAGGAGTTTCAGGAGCCTGTCTAGCGGGACATGTCCTCTTGTGAGACTCATTCTTGGGGACCTTTCTTTAGCTCTGCCGCAAGATACCAAGGCCTGTGTAGCATGGCTGGCCTGAGAACGTCTTCCAGACACTACTTCCCCAGCATCTGCTAAAGGCTGCAGCGAAGCCCAGACATATTCACTCCGTAGCCAGCTATAGAACCACTGCCTGCCAGGTTGTGGGGTGGCAGTTTTAGAACACAATCTAGTCCAGATCCCTAGACTGCTACACCAACTGCCTGGAGACCTTATTGCCCTACCACTGAGAGACCGTCCAATTAAAACACCTGCTGTCCAGTGCCAAGAGCATCAACATCACAGGTATTTTAGGTGAAACACTGCTGTCTAGCTACATCACACAGAATTTCTTAAGCTCAAGAGGAAGAGGCTGGGTAGAGGTGTGGTTTCAGGAGAACAGCCATTCTGCTCCTGGTTGACTGGTTCTTCCTAAGAGAGGATCCAATATGCAGATCCTTCACAAAACACTGACCTTGAATCATTATAATGTTACAATAACTTAGTGCCTACTAAGAAAAGACTCACATAATGTCAAGAAAACAGCAGTCTCCCTCAGTCATAATGAAAAAAGAAAAGAAACCTTCTCCTAAAAAGGCAGACCCAATGAATACTCCAGATAGAACCAGAAGAAATATTTTGATGTGGAGTCATTTGAACTGCTATTGGAAAAGGTGCAAATGATGGAAGAAAGAATGGAAGTGATTAAGAAAGAAAATCACCCAGATACAGCAGTCCAGAAAAAAACAAACAAAAAACCAAACCAAATATTGATGAGAAACAACTTGAACAGCTATGAAATAAAATGTAAAAATATTGGAAGAATTGATAGTATAGAAAAAGAGGTACAAGAAATTTAAAAAAATTATCACAAGAGAGAGGATACATCTGACAGAGTACTGGGAATAAAAGAAAAGCATGAAAGTGCAATCCAGAATATTAAGACAGATATGGCAGAAGTGTTCAACACATTTGTGGGATAAGAAAATAGAACTGAAGAGATAGAACAGAGAGTCAGAGAGCTAGAAGACAAGTGCCTCACCAAAAACATACTAGAAGGAAAATCAGAGATGAGATGTAAAGATAATGAAGAAAACATTAGAATAGTGTGAGATTACAGTAAAAGGAGAAACATATATAGGACTAGAATTCCAGAACATAGGAGTGACAGGGAAGTCACAAAGAAAGTTGTGGGAGCAATACTAGACGAAAACTTCCCTAGCATTTTGAAAAATTAGAACATCCACAGCAAACACCTAATAGTCTAGGCCTCAAAAGAAAAACATCAAGACATAGCATAATAAAATTCTCCAAGTTTAAAGATAAAAAATGAATACCTAAAAATAGTGTGAGAAAAACAGAGTCACTTACAAAGGGGAAACAATTAGATTAAGTTCTGATTTCTCAGCGGAAACCATGAGAGCTAGACAACAATGGGATTACATATATAGAAAGTTGAAAAAAACCAAACAATTATCTATCAAAGATCTTATACCCAGCAAGGTTCTCTATCAAATATGAAGGAGAAATTAGATCCTTTACAGAAAAGAAGGAACTTAATGAATTTGTGAAAACAAGATCAAAACTACAAGAAATTTTAAGTGAAGTACTTCATATGGAGATGTCAAAGGAAAGTGGATGGATCTTAGTAACCAGAAACAACAGAAAAATAAATATGGCAAAATACCAAAAGCAAAACCTGGCCTGACAATACTCACACTTAATGCGAATGGACTAACTATACCAATCAAGAGAATCAAGAGAAAAAGAGTAGTAGACTGGACAGAAAACAAAATGTATCAATAAGTTGCCTACAATAGACACATCTAAAAAAAAAACAGAGAGATAAAGACATACTAAAAAAATCAAAGATTATAAAAAATATATTGAGAATACGACAACCAAAAAAAACAAAAAACAAAACAGGAGTGGAAATCTTAATCTCTAATAAAACCGACTTCAGAATGAAAACCACCATAAAGCATAAGAGAAGGAATTATCTACTGATAAGAATCACAATAGATTAAAAAGACATAATTTTGTTTGCCATTTACACACCATATGACAGACCTGCAAAATACATAAAACAACAGTTAACAGCATTGAAGAAAGAAATAGACAGCACCACAATAGAGGTAAGAGACTTCAACACATAACCTATACCGAAAAATAGGTCAACTCAAAAGAAACTTAACAAAGATTCAGAAAAACTAAATTATATAATCAGCCAATTTGATCTTGTGGATGTATTCGGGGTACTGCACCCAAATAAAACACAATTCACTTTCTTCCCAAGTGTACAGGGTACATTCTCCAGAATTGATAACATATTAAGCCACAAAGCAAGCCTAACAAATTAAAAAACATTAAAATAATACCAAGTATCTTCTCAGACCACAATGCCACAAAACTAGAAATTAACAGGAGGATAAAGCTTACAAAACCATCCATGTGGGAACTGAATAACTCTCTACACAATAAGGTTATACAAGAAAGTTTACAAAATCCTACAGGGCCTTCACAAGGAAAAAAATGATAACACAATTAGAAAACAGACAAAAGACATGAAAAGACCCTTCTTGGAGGAAGATAGTGGGATGGCCAACAGACACATGGAGAAATGCTCAAAATCACTGGCAATAAGAGAGAAGCAAATCGAAACCACAATGAGGTACCATCTAACTCCAGCAGCAGTTGTTGTTGCCGTTGAGTCGTTTGCGACTCATAGCGACCCTATGCACAACAGCCCTAAACCCTGCTCTATCCTGTGCCAACTGCACTGCCTCTGACACACCCATCCCGATTACCCCAGTCACTGAATCAATCCATCTCATAGAGGGTCTTCCCCTCCTGCGCTGTCCCTCCACCCTCCCAAGCATGATGTCCCTCTCCAAGGACCCGTCCCTCCTGGCAACATGTCCAACGTATGTCAGACGAAGCCCCAGAATCCTTGCCTCCAAGGAGTAGCTTGGTTTAATCCTCTCCAAGATGAATCTGTTTGTTTTCCTGGCAGTCCATGGTACATTCAGTACTCTTCTCCAGCACCACAGCTCAAAGGCATCAACTCTCCTTCTGTCCTCCCTAGTCATTGTCCAACTCTCTGATGCATAACAAGCGATTGCAAAGACCATGGCCTGTATCAGGCGCACCTTAGTCTCCAGAGAGACACCGTTGTTCCTGAGTAGAGAGGTCCCTAACAGCAGACTTTCCCATCGCGATACACTTTTTGATTTCCTGACTGCTGGTGCCAAGAGTGTTGACTGTGGAGCCGAGCAAACTGAGGCTGTGAACAATCTCAATCTCTTCGCCATCCACACTGACGTTGCCAATTGGTCCAGTGGTGAGAATCTTTGTCTTCTTGACACTGAGCCTCAGTCCATACTGAAGGCTGCAGTCCTTGACCCTTCGCAGCAAGTGCATGAGGTCCTCCTCAGTTTTAGCAACAGGGTTGTGTCATCTGCATAACGCAGATTGTTAATAGATCTTCCACCAATCCTGATGCCACGATTCTCCTCATAGAGCCCAGACTCTTGGATGATCTGCTCTGCATACATGTTGAAAAGGTATGGAGACAGGATGCATCCCTGGCATACACCCTTCCCAATTTTGAACCATGCAGTGTTACCCTGCTCTGTTCTGACTACTGCCTCTTGGTCCAAGTATAGGTTTTGCATTAGCACTATTAAATGTTCTGGGATTCCCATTCTTCTCAGAGTCAGCCACAGTTCGTTATGATCCACACAGTCAAACGCCTTTGCATAATCAATGAAACACAGATAGACATTCTTCTGGTATTCTCTGCTTTCAGCCAAGATCCATCTAACATCAGCAACAATATCCCTAGTACCACGACCCCTTCTAAACCCAGCCTGGACTTCCTGCAATTCTCTGCTGATGTGCTGTTCTAATTGTTTTTCGATAATCTTCAGTAGAATCTTGCTTGCATGTGAAAAGTTTAACAGGACAGCAAGTAATAAATGTTGGAGGGGAAGTGGCAAGATAGGAACTCTTATACACTGTTGGTAGGATTGTAAAATGGTAAAAACATTCTGAAAGTCAGTTTTTCATCTCCTCAGAAAGCTTAATATAGAAATTCTGTATGACCCAGCAATTCTGCTTCTTGGAATATAGGCCGAGGAAATGAGAACTGAGGCACAAGCAGAGACATGTACACCAATGTTCATAGCAGTGTTATTCACCAGTGGAAAAATGTGGAAACAGCCCAAATATCCAAGCATAATCACATGGATTGAAAAATTATGGTACATTCCCACAGTGGAATACTACACAACACGCAGGAGCAGTGATTTTGTAAATCACTGTCTAATTTGTGAGAGACTGCAGAGCTTTATGTGAAGTGAACTAACTCAGTCCCATTTGGACAAGTACTAGATAAGACCGTTCTTGTAGAATATGTATGAAGATTCAAAGGAAGGAGTTTGGGAGCAGAGTGGTGAGGATGGGGGGGGGTTGTCGGTTAATCATAGGGTCATATTATTAGATGGGTGGAGGGAGAGGTGGTTAATGGCAGTGGGAAAGATCTAGTATGAAAAACAATGTATATAAACTTTGAAAGTAAACCAGTACAAAATAAAAATTTTACTTTAAAAAAAAAAGGAGATGGAAGGAGTACACAGAGTCACTGTACCAAAAAGAACTGGCTGACACAGAAGAATTTCATGGAAAAACATATGAGCAGGGAGCATTGATGAAGGAGGACGAAGTTCAAGCTGCTCTGAAGGACTTGGCAACAAAATAAATCCCCAAGAATTGATGAAATACCAGTTGACGTATTTCAACAAACAGATATTCTTCTAGTCATTTTAAGCAGGCTGTGCAAAAAATCTGGAGGACAACTATCTGGCCAATTGATTGAAGAAGATATATATTTTTCCCCATTGGAAAAAAAAGTTAATCCAACAGAGTATAGATATCATTGAACATCACTAATTTCATAGGTAAGCAAAATCCTGCTGAAGATTATACAAAAATGACTAGAATAGTACAACAAAAATGAGCAGAAACACAAGCTGGGTTTAGAAGTGGCTGTGGCAGTATGAACAATGTCAAATTGATCTTGGCTAAGAGCAGAGTATACCAGAGGAATGAATAGCTGTGTTTCATTAACTATGCCAAGGTATTTGACTGTACAAATCATAACCAATTGTGGGTAATATTTAAAAGAATAGGAATTCCAGAACAGCTGATTGTGCTCATGTAAAACCGATTCATGGACCAAGAAGAAGTCATTAGAACAGAGCAAGGAAACACTGAATGTTTCAACATTTGGAAAGGAGAGTGTCAGGGATGTGTCTTATCTCCATACCTTTCAATTATCTAGGTGGAACAGATCCTTTGGTAGGCTGGACTTTATGGGGAAGAATATGGCATTAAAATTGGGAGAGACTCATAATTAAGAACCTGTGATGTGCAGATTATACAACCTTGCTTTCTGAATTGAGGAAGGCCTGAAGCATTTGCTGCAGAAGGTCAAGGACTACAATCTTCAATATGTATTGAAACACAACATCGAGAAAACAATGATTCTCACAACTGGGCCAGTTGGCAACTTTGTGACAGATGGTAAAGGGATTGAGATTATTAACAATTACAGCTTGCTTGATTCTACAATCAACACTTTTGGCACCTGCAGTCAGGAAATCAAAAGACAAATTATGTTGAGAAAATCTGCTGTCAGGGACCTCTCCAGAGTGCTAAAAACCAATGATGTTAGTCTGAAGACTAAGGTGTGCCTGATTAAGGCTATGACCTTTGCAATTACTGGACAATAACTAAGATGATATATAACAAAGAGCTGGACAATAACTAAGGATGATAGAAGAAGGATCAATGCCTTTGAGCTGTGGTTCTGGAGAAGAGAATTGAATTTACCCTGGACTGCCAGGGGAACAAACAGGTCTATCCTGGAGATGGTGAAATCAAGCTGCTCTCTGGAAGCAAAGATTTTGAAGCTTTGTCTCACATATTTTGAGCATGTGGCCAGGACCAACCGGTCCTTGGAGAAGGACATTATGCTTGGAAGGATAGAGGCACATTGCAGGAGAGGAAGAACCAGGATGAGATGGATTGACTCAGTGACTTGAGAAATAGGATTAGGTCTGTCAGAGACAATGAGATTGACATAGGATAGAACAGGGTTCAGAGATAACCTACATTGGGTTGTTATGCGTTGCAGGCAACCTTATGGCACAAGACAAAAAACAGCATTTCACATACTTCTGGCATATTATTAGGAGTGGCCAGTCCTTGGAAAAGGACATCACGCTTGGAATGGTGGAGGAAGAATGCAAAATAGGAATATCCTGAATGAGATGGATTGACACAGTGACTGGGATATTGGGCTTAGGTATATTGGAGACAATGATACTGGTTCAGGATAGGACAGACTTCAGAGCTATTCTGTGTTTGGGTTACCATGAATCACAAGTGACTTGACAACACATAACAATAACAATCAAATCAACACTCTGATGAACAAGCATGTCCCTTTTTTAAAGGATCCTCTCTTCAACTAGTCAACTTTGTGTCTGAATCAATAAGTAATGTCCAGTTCAGAGCAAGCCATCAGGTTGCAGCAATCAACCCTAGATCAAGACATGGATCACCTTTTTTTCCTTCTGTTTGTATTCTGGTCAACTTATCCTAGCCATCCTTGACAACAATCAAATGAGTTTTAACTGCAGAGTCTGTGACTTTTGAGGGATATCATTGCTGATGACAAGTGGATCTTGACTGAATGCAAAGAATAACAAAAGGAAATTTATGTGTATTTTATTGAGTATGCAAAGGCATTTGGTTGTGTGGATCTTAACAAATTATGGGTAACATTAAAAAGAATGGAAATCCCAGAGCACTTAATTGTGTTCACATGAGACCTATACACAGACAAAAAAGCTGTTGTTTGAACAGAACAAATACTGCATGGTTTAAAGTCAAAAGATGTGAGTCCCAAGATTTTGTGCTTTCTCCATACCTATACAATACATACATGGAGTAAGTCTCTCGAGAAGCTGTTCTATATGGCGAGAATATGCATTATGGTTGGAGGAAGACTCTTCAATAGTCTGTGTTATGCAGAAGACACAGCATTGTTTACTAAAATTCAAGATAACAGGAAATTCTAGGTGTAGAAGATTAAAGACTTCTTGTGTTGTTGTTGTTAAGTGCCATCCAGTCAAGTACATTCCATAATGACCCTTATGAACAACATATCTGAGCCCTGTCCTATCCTACGACATCCCCATACTTCCAGACACACTAGAGCCCACTGCAGCAGTCACTGTGTCCATCCACTAGGTTGAAGGTCTTCACCTAATTCTCTGACTCTCTGTCTTTCCAAACATCATGTTTCTCTCCAGGGAATAACCAGCCCCTCACAGTAACATCCCCTAAGTATGTGAGGCAAAGCTTTATCACCTTTGCCTCCAAAGAGCACTCTGACTGCACTTTCCCCAAGATATATTTGTCTGTTCTTTTAGTTGTCCATGGATATTCTATACTCTTCTTCAACATCACATTTCAAAGGTATCTGTCCTTCATCTGTCATCCTTATTCATTGTCCAGCTCTCAGATGCATAGCAAGTGATTGGAAAGAACATGGCCTGAAATAGACATGGCTTAGTCTTCAAACTGACATTACTTCTCAATAGTTTGGAGAAGTCTCTAACTGCAGTCATTCCCAGTGCAATATGTCTCATGATTTCTTGCCTTCTGATATCAAGGGTGTTGATTATTGACCCAAGTAAAACAAAGTTGTTGACAGTTTCAATGCCTCTAGTATTAGTGGTAGACTAAAGACTGCAGTTTCCAATATGGGTTATATCTCAATATCAAGAAAATAAAAATTCTCACCACTGGACCAATAGGAAACTTCATAATAGATGGAGAAAAGGCTGAAGTTGTCAAGAACTTCATTTTACTAGTATTCAAAATTAAGACTTGAGGTATCCGTAGTCAAGTAATCTAAGGACATGCTGCATTGGTAAAATGTGCTGTGAAGGACCTTTCCAAAGTGCTAAAGAGCACAGATGAAATGTTAAAGACTAGTGTGTGTCTCATCTAAGACATGGTCTTTTCAAGTTCTTCTTAAGCATCTGAAAATTAGACATTTCCTAAGGATTACAGAAGAAGTAATATCTTTGAATTTTGGTTTCAGAGAAGAGTACAAAATAATTCATGTACTTCCAAACAACAAATAATCCTGTTTCGGAGGAAGGACAATCAAGTTGATCCTTAGAGGCAAGGATGGTGAAACTTTATCTCACATAGTTTGGATGTGTTGTCAGGATAATCCAGTCCTTGGACAAAGACAACATGCTAGGAAAGGTAAAGCGTAAGAGAATGAAAGGAAGACCCTTGAGAAGTGACTCAAGCAATAGATTTGAGCATATCAGAGATAATAAAGATGGTGTAGGATAGGACAATATTCAGATCTGTTGTTCATAAGGTCCCAATGAGTTGTAGTCAATTGCATAGTACCTAACAATAAAACCTACAACATGTACTACTAATTGATACTGTTGTTGCTGTGTAACACAGAATTAGAACTGACCCATAGCTGATGCTTCAGTGGGTCAGAGGAAGTAAATTACAAAGGGAGGGAGTTTGAATTAATTAATTAACTAACTAATTAATTAAGTATTGTTATTATGTGCCTTTGAGTTGCTTGTGACTCATAGAAACTTAAGTACAATAGCTCTGAAGCCTGCCCTGTCCTGAGTCAGTCTTATTGACTCCAACATGTCTACCTCCATTGCCCTAGCTACTGTATAAACCCATCTCATCCAGGGTCTTCCTCTCCTGTGCTGTTCCTCCACTCTTATGAGCATGGTGTCCTTCTCCAAAGACTGGTCCCTCCTGGCCACATGCCCAAAATATGTGAGACAACGCTTCAAAATCCTAACCTCCAAAGAGAAATTTGGTTTCACATTCTCTAAGAGTGACCTATTTGTTTTCTTGACGTCCCATGGTATGTCTTTGAGAGCAGATTTTCCCAGTGCAATTCGTCTTTGATCACATGACTGCTGGTGCAAGGAATGTTGATTGTGGAGCCAAGCAAGCCATAATTATTAACAACCTCAATGTCTTCTTTACGCATCATGGTGTTGTCAACTAGCTCAAGGCTTAGGATCTTTATCTTCTGGATGTTGAGCTTAAATCCATATTGAAGCCTGTAATCCTTGATCTTAATTGTTGTTTGTTGTTGTTATGTGCCGTCGAGTCATTTGCGACTCATAGCGACCCTATGCACAACAGCCCTAAACCCTGCTCTATCCTGTGCCAACCTCACTGCCTCGGACACACCCATCCTGATTACCCCAATCACCAAATCAATCCATCTCATAGAGGGTCTTCCCTCCTGCGCTGTCCCTCCACCCTCCCAAGCATGATGTCCCTCTCCAAGGACCCATCCCTCCTGGCAACATGTCCAATGTATGTCAGACGAAGCCCCAGAATCCTTGCCTCCAAGGAGTAGCTTGGTTTCCAAGGAGTAGCTTGGTTTAATCCTCTCCAAGATGAATCTATTTTTTCCTGGCAGTCCATGGTACATTCAGTACCCTTCTCCAGCACCACAGCTCAAAGGCATCAACTCTCCTTCTGTCCTCCCTAGTCATTGTCCAACTCTCTGATGCATAACAAGCGATTGCAAAGACCATGGCCTGTATCAGGCACACCTTAGTCTCCAGAGAGACACCGTTGCTCCTGAGTACTTTAGAGAGGTCCCTAACAGCAGACTTTCCCATCACGATACGCTTTTTGATTTCCTGACTGCTGGTGCCAAGAGTGTTGACTGTGGAGCCGAGCAAACTGAAGCTGTGAACAATCTCAATCTCTTCACCATCCGTCCTGACGCTGCCAATTGGTCCAGTGGTGAGAATCTGTCTTCTTGACATTGATCCTCAGTCCATACTGAAGGCTGCAGTCCTTGATCCTCCGCAGCAAGTGCATGAGGTCCTCCTCAGTTTCAGCAAGCAGGGTTGTGTCATCTGCATAACGCAGATTGTTAATAGATCTTCCACCAATCCTGATGCCACAATTCTCCTCATAGAGCCCAGCCTCTCGGATAATCTGCTCTGCATGCATGTTGAAAAGGTATGGATTAGAAAGCTAAAAAAAGCAATAAGCCCTCTCAGAACATCCTGTGCAAAGAAATATCTTGAGACCTGAGCAAAGCTACTCAATCTAGAAAAAGGTAATTTCAGATAGAGTCTCTCAGATGGAGTCCCAAGGGGGTAGGATTCAGTTTGATGGCAATAGTAAGATTTAAAACTGGTAGGTAAGGAGTCAAATAGTGAATTGCTTAGAGGTCAAGGTATGAAAAAATTAGTTTATACTACAAATTGTGATAACATGATGGAAAAGTTTTGGCTAGCTTATAAATCTCATATTAAGAAACTCTAAAAATAATATGTTTTTGTCACCATACAAGATTATCACAAATAATACACTTACATGCCATAACACAATTATCATAAATGGGGAAATTTAAGGAACAAAAAAATTCTATTATTTCACAGTTGTCTCTTTAAGAACTTTGCTAAAGCGCACAGGAGCAAGCATTGGGCCTGTTCTAAATCTGTCCAGAAAAACAGAGGTACAAAGTAGACACAGTGAATACAGACCTTCTCCACCAGTGATGTGTACTGCAAGTAACCAGTTGCCATAGAGTCGACTCTATGTATTCCAGAGTGTATCTGTTTGTCATAAAATTTCCAGTGACTGACTTATTTTGAAATAGATCACCAAATCTTCTTTTCAATGTGTCTCCTAGTGGATTCAACCCTTCAACATTTTAATTAACAGATGAGTGTGTTAACAATTTGGACTACCAAGGAATACCAGAGAATCTGCCACCCGGTATGGTTTTAGAAATGAGCTGTTTATCTTTCTGTGAGGTGTATATTTAGGAAGCAATGACTTTTTGTTGATGAGAGTAGGAAATCAAACATGTATAAATACTTATTGTTGCATAACTGATTAATGTAATTAGTATTATTGAACTGGAAACCTGTAAAGTGTTGAAATAACAAATATTGTCATATGCATATTTACACAAAAAGAAAGAAAATGAGCTGCTTTGGATGCTCACTATTTTGTTAAATAACCTCACTAGAGTGTTTTCTTGTTTGGAGGTTGTTGTTGATATGTGTCACCACGTTGTCTGCAACTCACAAAAACCCTATGTACAATAGCTCTGAACCCTGCCCTATCCTGAGCCAATTTCACTGTCTCTGACATACTTAACCTCATGACCCTAGGTACTGAGTCAATCCTTCTCATTCAGGGTCTTCCTTTCTTGTGTCATCCCTCAAGCGTGATGTCTTACTTCAAGGACTGGTGCTTCATTTCAACGTATTCAAAGTATATGAGATGGAGCTTCAGAATCTTTGCCTCCAAGAAGCAGCTAGGTTTCACCCTATCCACTCTTAGCAGTCCAGAATATGTTTGAAACTCTCCAGCTCCATGACTCAAAAGCATCAATTCTTCTTCTGTCATCCTTAGTTATTGTCCATCTCCCTGATGCATAGCAAGTAATTGTGAAGACCATGGTTTGGATCAGGTGAACCACTTGGGATATTTCATTCAATTGACTTGTCTTAGTACTTCTATCTACCTTCTTGTTAATTGATTGTTGCCTAGGGTCTTAAAAGCTAGCAAACAGCCATGCAAGATACAGCAATTAGTTTCTATTCACCTGGAACAGCAGACCAAAAAGATTCTGGAAACAGAAGAGGAAATTAAATGCATGTATAAAAGACTTATCACACACAAAAATTTTGACAATTACATGCTTACTTTATTCTCTCCCTAAACGTTCTATGAGTGTACTAAGGCTGTTAATTTCTTCTGTTGGTCTCTAATTTTTTTCATAAGAGAAAATATAAAAATATAAAGTCATATAGACTTTGAATCAGTACTTGGGGAAAAAACCCCACTCCTATGATTCAATCAATTATTATAGGAATTTGTAAGATAAAGTGGATTTTTTTTGCAGGAGGAAGGAATTGGTTTGACTTTTTAAAGGATAAGCCTCAATAAATCAAGTCAAGTCAATGATATTTCAAAAGAAGAACTACATAGGCAAAGGTATTGAGGGTAAAACTGTAAGTTATCCTGGGAACAATGAAATCACAGACCTGTAAAGAAGGAAATTCATATTACTGTGCAGTTAAGGCTAAAAGGAAAATCTAGCTAAACTAAGACAATAGTTGGGAATTATCCCTGCATGAATTGGGAGAGACAAAGAAAAGCTTAGATCATCAGAATACTTTGAGGAAATTTTAAAATCAATTCCAAATTAACTAGAGAAAAAGAAATAAAAATTGAAACTGGAAATGTCAAATCTAAGCTTGTCTTTCTGCTTCTGATTATAAATACGTAATGAGTCTTAAACAGTACCTGTCTTAGCACCCCTCAAGGAGGATGCTTGGCAAATTGGAAGCAATAGGACAGGCTGACTCATTTCAATTGCTCTTTCTAAAATGAAAGATGTAAAGGAAGTAAATCCACTTAAGGGCTCAGGAAAATTTTGAAGTACCTGTCAGATTGTGATAATTGTATGGCAACCTCTTGTGAGGCATGATAGAGGATGGTATAGTCCTGGGGGGAAAATAGCAAAGTAAAAGCTTTCCTCCACTTCACAATTCTAGAAATAGAATGATCAAAGTGTTTATGTGTTCTTGGGAAATTTCCATGAAGATATAGAGGTTATATTTTTTTTTGGTTCTCAGGAGAAATAATTTTCACAGGACTGGCTGAAGGGAATTGTCTTCCTCTCCCTGTCGGTCTTCATGCAAAAACAAGTCAAAGAATTATTGGAAGCCAAAGTGTGTGATGGAGGGCAATATTACTGTTAAGTTGAAGAGACTATTATAAAGAACAGCCTTCTACTCTGACTACAAGGCAGAAATCAAGACACTACATTCACTACTGAAATGAAGCTGAAATTAGTTTCACTCACTCTATTATTCATTGTCCTTAAGTAAAAACTAATTCACAGTTGAGAATCCAGCATGTTTTCGGATGCCATTAATAACACAGAAAGAAATTGCTGATCTTTCTCCCCTAAAGCTGCAAGTAGATTGAAACCAACAGTAAGGATGACCTTTGTGTTAGCAGCATAACTTTTTTTTTTTAGGTTGTTTATTTTTCATTTCAATGAACATCTACAGAGATTTTGGGATTCAATTCATTCATTGTTGCACCCTTCTCCCCGCACAAACCCTTCCCCCCCTCACCCCCCCTTTGCTCCTCTCCTTGAAAAGCAAAAGAAAAACTCCCTCATTGGTACGCAATCCCCCCGCACCTCCCCAAACCCCACCCCCTACCCCCAAATATAATCCACTCTGCAACCCTCATTGCGTACTCCTACGATAAAAATAATGCCCTAAAATATAATACTTTTAGACTATTCTCTCCCCCATAGACTTCAATGCCGTAAACATATTTCATCCAGTTTTTCTCAGTCTTACCCCTACCCCAATGCCAGCCTCATTCTACAACAGTGGCACCATGTAGCATTTGTCCCTTTGTGACTGAGATACCTCACTCAGCATAATATCCTCCAGGGTCACCCATTTTGAATAATATTGCATGAGTTCTTTGTTTTTCAATGCAGCATAGTATTCCATTGTGCGAATATACCACAGCTTCTCTACCCATTCGTTTGTGAAAGAATTTCTAGAGGAAAACTTTCCAGGCATAAAGAAGAATGACAGAATATATATTCAAGAAGCTGAGCAAACACCATATAGAATAGACCCTAAGCGAAAAACACCAAGGCATATCATTGTCAAATTTGCTAGAACCAAAGATAAGGAGAAAATATTAAAAGCAACGAGAGAGAAACAAAGAGTAAACTATACGGGAGAACAAATAAGAATAAGCGCTGATTTCTCAGCAGAAACCATGAGAGCAAGAAGACAGTGGAATGGCATCTATCGAACACTTAAAGAACACAACTTTCAACCAAGAATACTGTACCCAGCAAAACTATCCATCAGGTATGAAGGAGAGATCAAATTATTCCCAGAAATACAGAACCTAAAGGAATTCGTAAAAACAAGACCAGCTTTACAGGACACACTGAGAAACGTCCTTGAAACATAGATGCCACAAAAAACAGGATGGACCAAAGTAACTAGCAACAACACCAAAAATAATTGAACAGAATGACAGCATAACTTTTTATGCGCTAGGCCATGAGAGCTCCTTAATGTTGACTCGTTGTTGGATTTTGTGAAGTAGGAACCAAGTTATAGCTGACCCTTTAGCAAGATTTCAAATGCAATAATCAACAGATACAAGATTGTCATCTTTCTCCTAAAGAGCAGAGGTGAATTCAAATGATGTACTTTTGGGATGGCAACACAGTATGGGTTTAGGCTTGCTAAAATGAGCTGCCAAATACTATAAGGTAAACATTAAATTTCCTCACGTTTGGCCCTGGACTGAAAATTTATGGAGGAGAAGAGAAGAACGTATGTTTATTTGAAAATAGTGACTTCTCAAAGAGAAAAGAAAATAGAAGCAACTTGGCTATTCATGGTCAGTTAATTCTACCGCATTTTCAGTTGAATAAAGTCATTCCTCCTTATTAGAGAATGAATAAGAGGAATTTCAAACCTCGAAAAGAGAGGAGTTGGGTGAATCCTACTGGTAGCACTCTTTCCAAATAGAAGAAAATCTGACTGAAAAAATGTGAGTCTACCTGTGTTAAGTCCTTAGGAGTACTTTAACGAAGTACTACAAATTAGGTGTCATGTTAAAATAGAAACTTATTGCCTCACAAATTTGAAGACTAGATAGGAATAGGTTTTGTACATCTGGACCAATTGGCAGCATCAGGATGGATGGTGAAGAGATTGAGATTGTTCACAGCTTTAGTTTCCTTGGCTCCACAGTCAACACTCTTGGCACCAGTAGCTAGGAAATTAAAAGACGTATTGCCACGGGAAAGTCTGCTTTTAGAGACCTCTCCAAAGTACTGAAGTGCAATGGTGTCTCTCTAGAGACCAAGGTGCATCTGATACAGGCAATGGTTTTTGCAATCACTTGTTATGCATCAGAGAGTTGGAAAATGACTAGGGAGGCTAGAAGGAGAACTGATGCCTTGAGCTGTGGTGCTGGAGAAGAGTACTGAGGGTACCATAGACTGCTAGGTAAACAAACAGATTCACCTTGGAGAGGGTTAGACTGGGCTGCTCCTTGGGGGGCAAGGATTCTGAGGCTCCATCTAACATACTTTGGACATGTTGTAAGGAGGAACATCATGCTTGGGAGGGTGGAGGGACAGCACAGAAGGGGAAGGCCCTTTATGAGGAGGATTGATTCAGTGACTGGGGTAATCAGGATGGGTGTATCGGAGACAGTGCGATTGGTGCAGGACAGAGAAGTTTAGGGCTATTGTACATAGGGTCACTATGGGTCAAAAGCAACTCGACGGCACATAAAAACAGCAACAACAACAACATATAGGAATACTCAGAATATCAGCAGTGTTCAAGCCTTCTGAAGGTTCTGACAAAGAAGCTGTCCCAGCCTCTGTCTTAACTTATAATGACAGCTTGCCATCTTCTCTCTTCACCTGGTCATCTTCCTTGTTTCTTTTATTGTCTCTTCTAAAGGTATCATTCTTGTTGGATTAGGACGCATCATACTCCAGAATAACCTCTTACTCACTTATAGGATCCTCCAAGACTATATTTAAAAAAATGACATTTTGACATTAACTAGGGTTAAACCTTGTACAGATACTTGGAGATATAGAATTTAATCCTTCAAAGCCTAAGAAGGTCTCCAACTTTGTTGTTCTCTATGACTGGGGAAAGTAATTTTAACATAAGAAAGAGTTAACCCAAAATTCTTATCATACAATTAATTAAATTTTTAGCCAATAGAGGCAGTGAAGGCACGGAACAGTGAATGTGGTAAATTTTATATTTTTTTAGGATTATGGATTACATCTCAACATCAAGGACACAAAAGTCCTTACCACTTATTGATAGACATTAAGATAGGGAAAAGAATTAAAATGTCATCTTTCTTGGATCCATATCCGTGAGACAAGCAGTCACAAGATACGGAGACATATTGCATTGAGAAAGTCTACTATTAGAGACCTCTTCAAATTACTCAGGAACAATAGTGTCAAATTGAAGACTAAGGTGCACATGATTTAGGTCACGGTCTTTTCAATTACTTGCTATGCATCTGTGAGCTAGACAATGAATAAGTATAATGGAAGAAATATCGATGCCTTTGAGTTGTGGAGTTGGAGAAGATTACGGAATATCCCATGGATGATCAAAAGAATAAACAGATATGTCTTGGAAAAAGGGAAGCCAGAGTGCTCCTTGTGGTACACTAGGTTCTCCCTAGAGTGGTATTAAGAAATTCAGGATTATTCATACACATGGTATAGCTCTGAAAACTAACATGCTGGGTTTCCAGCCTGCAAAACTGGTTGTATCATCTAATTTAAGATTTACTTTGTCGTTTTACCCTGTTTTAATATTTCTTTACCTGGAAGAGAAATGCATCTTCTCTAAACTAGTATTTGACTTTTGAAACTTCTCAGCCATATGTAAATTGTACTTTAAGCTGTATGTTTATTAGAAATTGTATGTAAACTATACATTTGAATGTAAAAACACTAACTTTTGAACTAGAGATAGTGATATATTAAGTAGATTAATACCTAACCCAAGCATAAAAGGCAATGATCATCTTTAGTCTGGGAGGACAATTTTAAATAGTTCTCTCTGCTCTCTCGAATCTTCAATGACATGCTTTAGATATTGTGATCTGTTTGTCTTTATTGGCAAGTGACTATAGAAAGAACTCATTGTGTTCTCTAACACTTGCAGGTTAAAGGTGATAAAGTGCTCTTGTATTTTGGACATGTTGATAGGCGGGTCTATTCTTTGAAAATAAACATCATGTTTGGAAGGTGGAGAGTTATCAAAAGAGAAGAAGACCCTTAATGAGATGGACTGACACAGTGACTTCAGCGATGGGCTCAATTGTGTCAGAGATTATAAGGGTGGCAGAGGATAGGATAGGGTTCAAAGGGTTGCTATGAGTTGTACTCAACTAGATTTCACTAGTCAACAACAACAGCAACAATAAAAGAATATAATAAGGAGAGTCTGGAAAAGGTTATAATAAAGTGAAAAATTGACCATCTGGCTTATAATCAATAAAGTGAACATTACAAAGTGACACATTTTTGAAATAGTTTAACATTTCTCAGAAGTCCTATGTATCTTATTTAAATCTGGAGAGTCATTATTGAGAGAAATAGAAGAGATTTTATAGGTTGGCAGGTAGACTTAGAAAGCTTGGTTTTCATATAATGAATTAAAACCACCGAAAGGTGCCTTAGAGGAAAAGCATTTGACCATTCGTAAGCCTGGCAGACACAAACACAGCTTCTTGCTTTGGTTAGAGAACTGTGTAAAATAAAAAGAAACTTTTTTAAAAAGAGGGTCTTACCACCAATTAAAAAAATTAATTTACCACCATGCTTACTTTTCTGAGTTTTGTTCCCATGTCCCCAGTAAGGCTCCTTTATTATGTACATGTATCTTAAAACAGACAAGATCCATGAAGAACAAAGGCCCACTTCATTTTATTTGCATCCACCTCTAAGCTGGGCTAAAAGAACTCATCTGATTCTCAGTTTCATTCTGATAACACTTTTCTTTCCTTCTTCTTGGTGTTTGTGAATATCCTGTGTCTCTGATAAGATGAAGATATGGTGTTGTTACGCATCAAAAGTCTCTGATATCAATGAAAATCTGTAAATAGATATATGAGCATTCCTATTTCTGCACCTTCATGTAAATTTTTTTAATAAAAAATTATTTTATACTAATCTACTTACAAAGTTCATATGCATTGTTCTTCACACTGGATTGAAATGGAACTTTAATATTGTAACCTGTCCTGTTTGACCCTCCCAGAAAGATATAGCCATTGTGAGGGTCTTAAAAGGAGCTTCTCTACTGACTGCCCTACTTTTCACTTTCTTTACTCATTCATCCTTCTAGACAGTATTTCAAATAAACTACATGTCTTACCTTTTTGTAAGTGCAGTGGTTACCGGCTTTTCACCCTCTACACCAATTAAGATTTTGTAGATTGGCAGGTATTGTTGTTGTTGTGTGCTGTCGAGTCACTTGCGACTCAGAGCCACCCCATATACAACAGCCCTGAAACTTGCTCTATCCTGTGCCGACTTTACTGTCTCTGACACACCTACTCTTGGGCTTTTTTTTTTTATGAGATGATGCATCCTATTAGACATCAGAACCACTTAAGGAGTTTAAAAAGTATTTGCTTCCTGAGGTTCTTTGATATTTCTGTATGTCTTTGAGCCCTTATTTTCATGTTTAATTTTGTTCTACTCTTTAGCACTGCTCAGCTTCTACTCTGATAACTCTCACTCATTGCCACAAGGAACTAACCCTGTTGTAGGTTTCTGGGTGGCTGTAATTGCATGGAAGGAGATTGCCTGCCTATTCAGACAACTAGAAAGGTACCTTTTTTTTAATTAGCAGAGCAGGTCCCTAAAGGCTAGGCTACCAGAGCATCCGATGGATCAATTAGTTTATTCCTCTTCAATCATTCAGGTCATATTTAGACGTACACAACACTTTCTGTTTTTATTTTTGCTTTTTAAATAAAATTAATTTGAACTGTTTGACCTTCTCTGGTAATTAAGTGAGAAAGGAGAAAGCATGAGAATGATAGAAAACAAAGGAAAAAATAATGACTGTTCTCTTCAAAGAGCATTACTAACGAACTATAGTTCAAGAAGTCAGATGTCAGCAAAATGAAATCTGGAGTGAATTAGAAATAGAGTCCTAAAAGAGAAACCAGTGAGGTGCTTGGAGGACATGGAGAAAGAAGCATTCAAAACTGGGTTTATAAAGGGATTTAGGTTGCACAGAGTACCACAGGTCTAAGAGAATGCAGTTTAATATGCCAGGTATGATTGTCACAACAATGTCTATATTTAATTATGTCTTCTCCAGTCCCATTTCACAAATGCTTACAATAAGTTCAGATGTGTGCATAATAATGATATAAGTGGAAGATGGCATGAGGTTGGTTTAGTCCGTGAGAGGGATATATGCAAATTATCTCTAGTTAGCGTGAGGGAAAACTCTTGTTTGCATCTGGAGAATGAGGAAGAGAAAAGTTAACTTCCTGAGACTTCTGATTCTGATTAAATTAATATTATCAAGTAATAACCTGCGATTGCTCAGGGACTCTGTGAGTAACTTCTGCAAGGGAAAACTATGCAAGTCATTGAAATGATAACCAGAGATGACTCAGTGTCTTCAGTGAGAAGTAAAGATTGCCTGATAAATTCTCCAGAGTTATATAATTTCAATGAGGCCCTGAGTCTTTCCTTGCTTTTGAACTACAAATTAATTGTAAGATAATTGATAACAGTGAAAATGAGTCTTGTTGATAGAGGTGCAAATAAATACTGTCCAGTCGAGTGGGCAATATTTGATATTTGATTTCTACTTTATCGGAAAGGTAAGTTTTCTATGTATTATTTCAATTCATAACTAACAAACAGCCTGTATGGACTTTGAATTCTCCTTTGAAACAGTTATAATAGAGAGCTCTGACCCAACTCTTCTACAGCTAGGAATATACTCTGAGAAAATGAAAACTAAAGCACAAATAGAGATTTGCACAGCAATGATCATAGCAGTATTATTCACCACTGCAGGAACATGGAAACAGCCCAAATGTCCAAATACAATTGAATGTATTGAGAAATTGTGGTTCTTTCACATGATGGAATACTATGCACCACTCAGGAGCAATGATTTAAAAAAATAACTACACAACTTGAGAGGGACTGGAGAGTGTCATGATGAATGAACTGACTCAGTCTCATAAGAACAAATACTACATAGATCATTATTGTAGAAATATAAAGATAACCAGTAAAACGTGTGTGAGGCTCTAAGGGGTGAGGGTGTGAGCAGAGGCGTGAGGATTGGTAAGGGAGAAGTCATAGGGTCACACAATTTGGTGGATGGAGGGAGATATGAGTAAAGTAAATGGGAAAGATCCAGCAGTGATCTGTAAACAGGATAATGGTAGGCACAGTCCAATGATAATTAATTTTATAAAACGTAATGAATGCAAGGGACTCGACGGTGCATAACAACAAAGACAATGAATGTATGGTGTCTCTCTGGAGACTAAGGTGCGTCTGATACAGGCCCTGGTCGTTGCAATCACTTTTATGCATCAGAGAGTTGGACAATGACTAGGGAGGCTAGAAGGAGAATTGATGCCTTTGAGCTGTGGTGCTGGAGAAGAGTATTGAGGGTACCATGGACTGCTAGGAAAACAAACAGATTCATCCTGGAGAGGGTTAAACTGGGCTGCTCTTTGGAGGCAAGGATGCTAAGACTTTGTCTAACATACATTGGACATGTAAGGAGGGACGGGTCCTTGGAGAGGGACATCATGCTTGGGAGGATGGAGGGATAGCGCAGGAGGGGAAGGCCCTCTGTGAGGTGGATTGATTCAGTGACTGGGGTAATAATCAGGATAGGTGTATCAGAGACAGTGCGACTGGCACAGGACAGACCAGAGTTTAGGGCTGTTGTACATAGGGTTGCTATGGGTCACAAGCGACTCAATGGCACATAAAAACAACAACAACAACAATGACTGGAAATTATTGTATAAAACACAATGTGAATTAAGGATAGAGTGAAACAATGCATAAACACTTTGTAAGCAAACCAACATAAATGAAAATAATTTAAAAAGAAATATAGGTCATGCTCTTTCTATAATCTTCACCTAAGGATCAAAATAAGATATAATGGACTCATAACAAAATCTTTTTTATCTTCTCCAGACTTATTTCTACTATTTAATAATCTTCTTTACAAAGCCAACATTATAATTTTATTTTAGATTAATTTATAAATAATTATATCATGATTGTTGAAATAAATTTTCCAACAATGAGAACTAAATAGCATATATATTTTATTTATATGCTTAACAAATAATTAAGAGTCATATTTAATGATTTTGGTTATACCCATTAGATCATTATTTTATATATGCTTGTTTTATGTACAATTATTTTCTATATCACTATATGTGGAAATAACAAAATAAGAAATACTACAATGAATAGTATTTTTTTTAAAAAATGTATATCCTTTAGCATTCTTTATTGACTTGAAACTTACTTGCATGTGGGTATGGGGGTTCAAGGATTTTGGCATGTTTTTTCTGTTTAACCTTACATTTCAACAGAGAGGGGAAAAATCCACTAGCTTCAGAATTCATGTTCCAAATTCATACTGGCTAGTTAAGAAATCTGTAAATTGAAGGACAACCTGTCTGACTGATTATTACTATTTTTTTCAATACATAAAAGATTATTCTTGTTTCTTCATTTCTTCTCCTACTCAATCAAGGAAGAACCTGTGAGTGAGATTAAAACCAAAACCAAAGATACCATCCTTTGCCTCTAGGTTTAAAAATGTCAGCTGTTTATTTTAAACAAGTAGTGTATTGTGGCTGACTTTAATGTGCTCACGCGTAATATTCTCCTGTACACTTATAAATTGTGTTTGGATAAGAAAAAATTTGAAATCAAGAGAATACATTGGCCTGTTTGGGAAGGAGTCTTATGCATAAGCATTGTTTCTACAAAATAGAAATCCTTAAATATGGTTTAGTGTGTAGATAGAAATCTTGCTTGAGAACATGAAAATTATCATATTCTCTATGTGACCCCAATATATCCTGTAAATGCTGCTGTTGAGACAGATATAATTTGTGATTGCCTTTATTTTTTTAAAATACATGTATGTGTTTGACATGGCGAGGTTGGCACAGGATAGAGTGGCATTTAGGTCTCTTGTACTAGGGTCACTGTGAGTCGCAAGTGACTCAATGGCACATAACAATAACAACAGCAACATAGCTCTTGCTGAACTATAAAACCAGGATGTGGGACTGATTTGGTGTGTCTTCAATTACAAAGTTTAGAAGATAGTAAGTTTCCGATATGTGTTCCTGGACCCCTACAAAGCTCTTATAGTTTAAAAGAATACCCACTTTATATGTTAAAGGAGCACCTTGAGGAACTCTGTTGTCCTAGTGGTAAGAAGTTGCGCTGCCGTCACAAAGGCATGAAGTTCAAATCCAGTAGCTAGCTGTTCCCTGAGAGAAGGATGGGCAGTCACCTCTAGTGTGGTTTACTGTCTTTAAAAACAAATATTGTTCATTAGTATGGACAATTGATTCTACAAAGGTCACTTTTTGCATCTTTTCTTTCCAATTCTTTTCTACCAGTCTGTATAGTACTTTCAATTCTCTTTTGAGTTGGTTATATCTTATTGATCTTCTTTTAAATAATGGAGTAAGTTAGATGTCTGAAACATACTAGGTTTGAATATTAAGCCATGGCTTTATATTTTTCTATTTAAGAATATACCCTTTAATGTTCCTCATTAACTTGCATCGGGAAAATCTGTTGTCAAGGACCCTGGCACCAACAGTCAGAGTATCAAAGGACAAGTTGCAGTGGGAAAATATGCTGTCAGGAACCTCTTCAGAGTTGTGGAGGGTAATGATGTCAGTATAAAGACTAAGGTATGCCTGATCCAGGTCATAGTGTTCTCAATTGCTTATTATGCAATCTGACAGCTGGGTAACAAATAAAGATAAAAAAGAATAATTAATGTCTTAATCTTGAAGAAGAGTATTTAACATATTGTCTGGAGAACAGATCAAGTCTCTCTTGGAGAAGGTGAAAGCAGTTTGCTCTTTGGAGGAAAGGACTTTGAAGCCTTATTTTACAAACTTGGAAATGTTGCCAGAAAGGATCAGTCCTTTAAGAAGGACATCATGCTTGGAAGGTTAGAAGGTTGATGAAGAAGAGGAAGACATTATGTGAGATGGATTGATACAGTGACTATGATAATGGAGTTGGGTGTGTCAGAGATGATGAGGTTCAGAGTCGTGTTCAGAGTGTCACTAGGATCATATTCAACTCAACTGCACCTAATAACTATATATAAAATTAGATTCTACCTCATTGTCATTTTGACCATTAGGAAGGACATAAGCTGTATCCTTTGGACTTATGCTGATCAAGTCTGTTGTTCCTCCCAATGTTATGAAAACAATATATGCAAACACATTGCTAAAAAAGAAGACAGTTAGAATGGAAACCAGACAAATGAAAATCTTTACACACATTGTCCAAGAGCTATACAGACAGAAAAGTGAGTAAGTGGAATTTCAATTAGACTATGCCTGCAGCATGATAGTAAAACAGCATACTAAAATTTTCATTTACATGAGAAATGGGAAAGAACTTCAGAATGAGTGGATTGGCCCTGAAGGCTACGCTAGAGAAGAGAATTGACTAGGAAGACAGGGGCGAAAGGCTGTACCAAATTTGAGAATGTTCAGAGTATGGAAGGGAGTTGTGGTGGCTTAGCAGTAAGTGTGCTGCTGACATTAAGGCATGCGATTTGAATACAGGTGCTGTGTGAGACAAAGATGGACAATCTCCTCCCAGGCAATTTACTGCCTCTGAAAACTCACTGGAACATCTGCTATTGGTTGGTTCTAACTTGCTAATGTACAGCAATAACATAACAACAAAATATGGAAGGCACGCATTTCGAGGCCATCAGCTGCTCTCGGTAGAAGGATGTACAATTTCCTCCTATGTGATTAACTACTGAAAAACCACTGGAGGGTCATTTATGTATCGGTTCCAACTCTAGGGACACAACAACAACAAATAAGTGTTCACATCCAGAAAGAGAAGGTTCCACATTTTAAGTAACGTTGTTGATATTGTTATGTGCCATTGAGTGAGCACCTATCCAAACACATGGGAGTTTATTGCTCATCTTTCTCCTGCAGAGCAACTGGTGAATTTGAACCACACACCTTTGTGTTGGCAGTGAAATTCCTTACTACTCAACCAGAGGAATGATCAGCTACTGAACAGCTAACAACTCTTTATCACCAGAAGTTAGGTGGAGAGAAGAAAGGCCTTCCTTTTCCTTTCTAAATTTTCTGTGTGGCCTTCAATTTTCAGCAAAGGATAGGAGAAAACATGCAATGATGCAAAGAAGGGGCCCTAGAATATGGTGAAGGGAATGTGCTGTGTGAACACAGAAGAAAAGCCAGCGTCTGTGTTCAGTTCCAAGCTTTCCTCTCTATACCACTCTTCTTCAGTACTAAGACCTTTGTGAACCGCCTTAGCTCCAGAAGGCTTTAGTCATCTCTGCACTATATTTGTAAACTGGGGGAGCACAGACTGTCTCAAGCTCTGGAACATGTGGAGTTTTCAGGGAATAGGATGAAAAAGCAGATTGGATTTAAATCCTGTATGTTCTAAATGACAAGTTAAGGCTTTGGGAAATAAAGCATAGAGAATACAGGAGCTCTTCTTTATTTTGCCCTTTAGAATCCCTTTTATTGCTGTGCTACTCAAACATCATTACGCTTCTATGGTCTCTGTACACACATGAGGTTATTGTTATATGAATATTGAGGTTTTGGGCTCAGTGGGGTTCTCCTGTTTGACTGCAAGACTCTAATTCCTGTAGACATCTTCAGAAGTGTGAGATTGTTTCCAGAATCCAGATAAGTCTGTTTCCTTAGCAACTGTACCAGTGCCCATATCATTACCATTGCTTGCCTCTGAAATCGGGCTTTCTGCTCCACTCAAACTACATCCTTTGACTCTATATTGGCCCAGGTTGTCATATAAGCTTGGCCTCTGTTTGCATTTGAGATACTGCTTTTTATGCCTGACATTGCTTACAGCACTGCTACCACTTGTTCTTCACCATCATCGATAAATCTCTCTCTCCAGATCTCAATGACCTTGCCCTGCTTGAAACTTGCTTAGACAGTGTGATTTCCCATTGACCACTCTAAATGTCATCTGCATCCACCTATTTGCCTACATCCATACTATTTTTGCATTTACTGTCACTGATTCTTCCTTTGAAAGAGTTTGGGAAATGTTCCTTTTTCCTGCTTTAGTTTCCTATGGTCTCCTAGAGAATATATCAAGCAGTTAGGATGTTTCAAAGGGTATCACTATGTTGTGCTGTTCATCCTCTAAAATGTTCACATTCTATTCCAAATCCTACCATGTTACAATAAATTTCTTCTTCGAGTAGCTTCTTTCTATAAGTATTTCTATTCTTACTGAAGAAGACATTCAGATGACTAACAAGCACATGAAGAAATGTTCAAAATCCCTAGCTCTAAGACAGATGCAAATTAAAACAACCATGAGATATCAACTCACCCCAATCAAAATAGCAAAATTTAACAGAACAGCAAGCAACGAATTCTGGCGAGGTTGTGGAGAAACTGGAACCCTTATTCACTGTTGGTGGGAGTGTAAAATAGTCCGACCCCTGTGGAAACTGGTATGGCGCTTTCTCAAAAAGTTGCAAATGTACCATTTGACCCAGCAATTCCACTACTGGACATATACCCCGAAGAGACCATACCTGACATCCAAGCATATATATGCACACCCATGCTTATTGCTGCTTTGTCCATAATAGCAAGGAGTTGGAAACAACAGAAGTGCCCATCAAAACACGAATGGATAGAGAAGCTGTGGTATATTCACACAATGGAATACTGTATTGAAAAACAAGGAACTCATGCAATATTACTCAAAATGGTTGACTGTGGAGAACATTATGCTGAGTGAAATATCCCAGTCACAAAAGGACAAATATTGCTTGGTGCAATTGTAGAATGGGACTGACCTTAGGGTTGGGGAGAGACTGAGTAATATGGGTTCAATAATGTATACTGCACTGAAACAGAGGAGGGAGAAAACTGTTCAAAAGAGATACGTGATTAGGTATTTCTGTCATGACAGGAGTCTAGAGTGATGGCTACATGGTGGAGTGGACCTGGGGGAGGGTTTGTCAAACAATGAAAGAATTTTTCTTTTACTTTTCCAAGATGGTAGTGTTCTTGTGGGGGGGAGGGGGAGCCCTGGGAGTGGACAAATGTGCAACAATGAATGAATGGAAATGCAAAGCCTTTGTAAATTTTTACTGAATTTTTAATAACAAATTTAAATTTAAAAAGAAATAATTAAGTTAGAATAAGGATGGCAATGGATTTATAACAGCTCATGCTAATAACACTATATCGTGGCATGGAGGAGGAATAGTGGAAATGTATCCACATTTACAATATTCCTCTTACCAAAACCATTTATGGAAAATAGTAACTGCATTTGAGCATGTATCTCTGGATTGGAAATGATCATACTGTTATATTTCTAGCCTTAAGCTTAAAAGATTATAATATTCAAAATTATTTGTTATACATTTGTTTAAATTTTTCCCTCTTGTAACAACTGGGATCTAGAGGGAAGAGAAAAGAGCAGAGAATGGCCAAAATTATTGGGGCAGCTATTGCTGCCAGTTTAAGGCCTGTGTCAGGAAAAGGAAGTCTTACTCATGAACAACACCACCCAAAGGTAATAAAGGAGGTCAGAATTGCTTCCACTGTGGAAAGTTGGGCCACTTCAGTAGACAGTGTCACAGATGAGAGCCACA
>NW_006399759.1:24565275-24575242 GCF_000299155.1 Elephantulus edwardii | reverse complement strand
AAAGTGCTAGTCAATAGGCCTTTTATTGTAAGAACTACCTTCCCTCTGTAACTTGATTTGTGCCACTATTAGAGCCTCTACTTGGAATATTAATGCTTTTTAATTTTTTACTCATGAAATTTTAACTTGTCAGTTAAATTTGTGTCTTCTAGGCTGCAACAGTTCCATGATACATCTTCAAGGATATGGACATGTACAACTAAGCACAATTGATAACAGTGGATCTAAATTCCATAATCAATCTCCATAATACTCTATACGTTTCCTATTGTCAAAGGGGCCCTTTAGAGTAGTGAGAGAAGATCTTCACCCTGAAACCCATAGTGTCCCTTTTCAGCAGGAAGTAGCTAAGAGAACACACTGTCCCCTTTTCCTTATGAATCAGGGTGAAGTCTCTCTCAGGGAGGAGTATTAGGGAATGGCAAAGGACACACTGACAAAGGAGATTAATCAGAACTGGCTTTGACAAGCACTGTGGCAAATGGACAACTAAAACAGACTTTCAAGGGGGGAGGGAAAGAAGAACAAACTGGGGAAGAGGGTAGAGAAAATAGTTCAATAATGAATGAATGATGGGGAGCTCTGGTGGCCTAGTGGAAAGGAGCTGCAACTACAATCCCAGAGGCTCACGGTTCAAATCCACCAGATGCTCTGCCGGGGAAGGAGGGACAATCTCCTCCTGTATCAGTCAGATCTGATTTGATGGTACACTCACACAAAAATAATAAAATAAAAATAAAACAAAAACAAAACAGAAAAAACAATGAATGAATGAATGAAACCCCAAAATCTCTGTAAATGTTCATTAAAATTAATAAAATTTAATAATTAAAAAATGAATTTCTATTCTTTCTTGAAATGTCTTTCTTTGACTTATTTAGATGCTATTTACTAGATAGATTTGTATGTATTAGCATTTTATCTTGATATTATTGGAGTTCTTTTCTCAGATTATTTATAGCAAATATAATATAGTTAACATAGGATAAAATAACGATGTCACTTAATTTTTATAACTTGTCTCTTATTTCAAAAGTATTATTATTTTGAAGAAATTTTAGAATATGAAGAGAAAATATAGGAAGAAAATAATACCTCTGATAATCTTTTTTAGGTCTTAAAATTCATTTATTAAAGACTATTTATAGGAAGGTAACTTTTGATTTCTTATTAAAAAAATTGGGTTTCTTTATGCTGCATAATAAGTGAATAGAAGTGGTTACAGAGCTGAGCTTTCTACCGGACTTCTCCGACAGCACAGCACAATGAAGTAATTTCTGCATTAATAGAACAAATTAAAAAGTATCTTCTAAATTTCTCTTCAGAAAGCCAAGAGTAATAACAGAAGATGGGGGGGGTGAAGCATTTTCCCTTGTTCACTCTGTAATATTGGAGGCAGTGTTTTTACCATAACTTCCTCCAATTTTCACTTTATCCACTTTAATAAGCTCTGTCACCTCTCTGAATTTAACATCATTCAAAACAAAAGTTCACACATTATTGCAGAATCTGTACATATTTAAAGAGCCCCTGAAATTGACTGTTCCTTTCTCTGAACCAATGCTGAATCGATAGCCTTATCAAGCTGAAGAACTTGAAGAACAAGTTGGGGAGGGGAGGGATCTGTTGAGACTGTATGAGCTCATCTAGGCTCTCTTGAAGACTGTTTCCCAAGGTGATGTTTCTGTATAACTGATAAGCCATGGCTTAGGTGGAAGGAATTGTTTTCCCTATTCATGCTTGCATTGATGTCCTGTGCAGAAGGCATTTCTACTGCAGAGTGACTCTGATAATCTTATCATTAGATCTTTTTAATATATTTTATGTTTATTATATGACTATTTTCAGTGTCATAAATTACTCTGATAATTGCACTAGAGCATTGAGAAGCCAAAACACAGAGAAAACATGTCAAAGTAAAAGAGTTGAACAGAAGATTTCAAAGGGCAGCCTGAGAAGACAAAGCAAAGTATTATAATGAAATGTGTAGAAAGCTGAAACTGAAGACAGAAAAGGGAAGAGATTACTTCGCATTTCTCAGGCTGAGAGAACTGAAAACACGAAAAACAAGCAAACAAACAAAGAAACAGAAACCAATGTAAACCTTAAGTCACAGTACTGAAAAATGATATGAGCAATATGTTTAATGACCCAGGAACATCAAAGAAGATGAAAGGAATGCACAGAAATCACTGAATCAAAAAGAACTGACTTTGAAAACTTTCAGGAAGTACCCTATGAACAGGAGCCAATGGTAATGAAAGAAGAAATTAAAACTTCATTGAAGGCACTGGAAAAGAGTAAGGCCCCAGGAATTTATAGGATACAAATTGACTTGTTTCAAGTAACAGATGCAGCCCTGGATGCACTCATGAATCTATGCCAGGAAATGTGGAAGACAGCTGTCTGGCCAACAGATTGGAAGAGGTCCATATTTGTTCCTATTCCCAAGAAAGGTGACCTATTAGAATGTGGAAACTATTGAATAATGTCATTAATATCACATGTAAGCAAAATTCTGCTGAAGATCATTACAAAATGGCTAGAACAGTGCATAGATAGGGAACTGTCAGAAGTTCAAGCAGGATTGAAAAGAGGACATGGCATCAGGAATATCATTGCTGATGTCAGGTGGATCAGATCCTGGCCAAAAGTAAAAACTACCAGAAGAATGTCTATTTATGCTTTATTGACTATGAAAAGGCATTTGACTGTGTGGATTATAACAAGTTATAGCCAACGTTGAGACCAGAGCACTTAATTGTGCTCATGCAAAACCTATACCTAGACCAAGAGGCTGTTGTATGAACAGAGGAGGGAACACTCCATGATTTAAAACTAAGAGAAGAGTGTATCAGGGTTGTATTTTCTCTCCATACCTATATAATCTGTATGATGAGCAAATTATTAGAGAAGCTGGACTCTATGAAGAAGAATGTGGCATCAAGATCAGAGGAAAGAATATCAATAATCTGCGTTATGCAGTTGACGCAACCTTGCTTGCTGAAAGTGAGGAGGACTTGGAGTACTTGTAGAAGATCGAGGATTACAGCCTTTAATATGGATAGCATGTCAATGTCCAGAAAACAAAGTTTCTTAACATTAGATCTACAGGCAATATCACGATAGATGGAGAAAAGATTGAAACTGTCAATAACTTCATCTTACTTTGATCCCCAACAACACCCTTGCTACCAGTAGTCAGGAAATAAGTCTCTTCACTATCCATACTGATGCTGCCAATTGGTCCAGTGGTGAAAATCTTTGTTTTCTTGATATTGAGCTTCAATCTATATTAAAGACTGCAGTCCTTGACCTTCTGCAGCAAGTGCTTCATGTCCTCCTCAGTTTCAGCGAGCAGGCTTGTGTTATCTGCATAACACAGGTTGTTGATGACTCTTCCACCAATCCTGGTGCCACAGTCCTCCTCCTACAGCCCAGCATCTCAGATGATCTGTCCTGCATAGAGATTGAAAAGGTATGGAAACAAAATATGTCCCTGATGGACCTCCTTCTTGATTTTGAACCATGTAGTGTCTCCTGGCTCTGTTCAGACGACTGCCTCTTTGTCCAAGTATAGGTTTCGAATTAGCACAATCAAATGTTCTGGGATTCCCATTCTTCTCAGAATCAGCCATAGCTTCTTGTGATCCACACAGTCAAAAGCCTTTGCATAGTCAATGAAGCACAGATAGACATTCCTCTGGTATTCTCTGCTTTCTGCCAAGATCCATCTAACACTAGCTATAATAGCCCTAGTGCCATGACCTCTTCTAAATCCAGCCTGCACATCTGGCAGTTCTCTGCTGACATATTGTTCCAGACATTTTGGATCATTTTCAGCAGAATCTTGCTTGCACGCGATATTAATGATATTGTTCAATAATTTCCTCACTCTGTTCGGTCACCTTTCTTTGGAATGGGAACAAATATCTATCTTTTCCAGTCAGTTGGCCAGCTGGCTGTCCTCCAGATTTCTTGGCAGAACTTAGTGGGCACATCCAGGGCAGCGTCTGTTTGTTGAAATAAATCAATTGGTATGCTGTCAACTCCTGGAGCCTTGTTTTTTTTCCAATTCCTTCATAGCAACTTGAACTTTCTCCTTCATCCATAGGCTCTTGCTCATATGTCATTTCATGAAATTCCTCTGTGTCAGCCAGTTCCTTCTGATACGGTGACTCTGTGTACTCCTTCCATCTGCTTTTGATACTTCCTGGATCATTTAACATTCTACCCAATCTATCCTTAAGTCTTGCCACCCATGCCTTGAATTTGTTTTTCAAATACTTCAGCTTAAGAAATGCTGAGCGAGTTTGGCCCTTTTGATTTTCTGACTCCAGCTCTCTGCACATTTCATTATAGTATCTTGCTTGGTTGTCCTGAGCTGCCTTTTGAAGTTTTCTGTTCAGCTCTTTGATTTCTTGATTTCTTTCTTTAGGTTTGGCTTCTCGGCACTCTAATGCAATTCTCAGAGTCTCATCTGACGTCCATCTTGGTCTTTACTTCTTCTTCAGCCTTTGTAATGATCTTTTGCATTCTTCATGGACAATTTTCTTAATATCCTCCCAGAGCTCAATTGGTCTACACTCATTGATGCTCAAGTCCTCAAACCTGTTCCTGAGATGGTTTTGAAATTCGAGTGGAACAGACTTAAGGTCAAATCTTGGTTCGCGTGGGCTTAATTCAATTTTCCTCAACTCAGCTTGAAATTGCATATGAGTAGCTGGTGGTCTGTCCCACAGTCAGCACCTGGCCTGGTTTTCACTGCTGATATTGAGCTTCTCCAGTGAGTCCTTCCACAAATGTAATCGATTTGATTCCTATGCATACCATCAGGAGAGATCCATGTGTATATCCTGCATTTATGTTTCTTATAAAAGGTATTTGTAATAAATAAATCATTCAATCTGCAGAACTTTATCATTCTATCTCCAGCCTCATTTCTCTCACTGAGTCTGTGTTTTTGCATTCCAGTTGCCCATTATTATCAAGGCATCTTGATTGCATGTTTGATCAATTTGTCACTTAGTATAGAAGAAAAAGAACTATTAGTCGTTCTTCTGTCCATAGAGGAACCTACAAGCAACTTAATCAAATCTCTGAAGTCGAGAGATCCACCATGGCAAGTCAGACTGATTTGAGGTGGGGAGGTGTGGTGTAATGGTTTATTGTTCAAAATGGTTTCCTTAGCCATCAGTATTGTTATTACTGTTAAGTGCCATCAAGTCAGAACTTACTTATAATTGACCCTCCAGCTATTTTTCAGAGACTGTAAGCATCAAGGGATGTGACTGTTTGTATTTCTATCAGAGAATCTGAACGATTCAAACCTCTTGCCTTATAGTTGGCAGCACAACTCTACCTCCTAACTCACCAGAGCTTCTATCAAATGTGAATACCTGTAAACCATTATTAATGCACATTTCTAATTATTTTAGAGTTGTTGTTGTTGTTATGTGCCATCGAGTCGTTTGTGATCACAGCGACCCTATGTACAAGAGCTCTATATGCTCTTCTTTCCTGTGCCAACCTAGCCACCCCAAATGCACTTATTCCTACCACTCCAGTAACAGAATTGCTCCATCTCATCGAAGGTCTTCCTCTCCTTCACCACCCCTCCACTCTGCCAAACATGATGTCCCTCTCGAAGGACCAGTCCTTCCTTGCAACATACCCAAAATATGTCAGATGAAGCTTCAGAATCTTTGACTCTAAGGAACATTCTGGCTTCACCCTCTCCAGAACAAACCTGTTTGTTTTCCTAGCAGTCCATGGTATATTCAACATTCTTCTCCAGCACCACAGCTCAAAGGCATCAATCCTCCTTCTATCAACCCTAGTCACTGTCCAACTCTCTGATGCATAGCACGTAATTGCAAAGACTATAGCCCGGATCAGGCGCACCTTAGGTTGAGAGAACAATCTAATAAAACACAAGTGCCAGTTAAATATATACTGAGAAGAAAGATAATTTCTTCCACCCCTCCCTGAAAACAAGTTTTATTTAAAGAAGAATTTAAATGCATTATATAACATTAAAACTGAAGGGGAGAAGGAAGAACCAGTTGTTCCTTCACAGGGCATTGCACAGCTGTTGCTATTAAGTTGCAAGCTCCACAGCTAGCTATGACTGATAAGTCAGCTTGTTCCTTTGTCAAAAGTTTAACTCTAAAGTTGACCTCACACCCTGGTGTTTTCTGAAATGGACAACGCTTCAGTTTATGTCTGGCCTGAAAGAACATAGACCCTGGTGGCAAGCTAGATGTCCCGTCTCACTCCTAAACTCTGGCTACCTTGCTGTGATGAAAACACCAATGAACTTTTCGTTTGCTACCACAGCTCCTTCTAGTGGTACAGTGGCCTCACCTCATCCTCTCCTCAGCTCCATATAGGGCTGCTCAGGTGGTGGGTTGACATTTGACAGAGGCATTTTGGGCCAGAACACAACCCTGCTTGTTGCAACTGAGGAGGACCTGAAGCTCATGCTGTAGAAGGTCAAAGACTGCAGTCTTCAATATGGATTGAGGCTCAATATCAAGAAGACAAAGATTTTCCCCCCTGGGCCAATTGGCAGCATCACGATGGATGGTGAAGAGACTGAGATCGTTAACAGTTTTATTTTGCTTGGCTCCACAGTCAACACCCTTGACACCAGCAGCCAGGAAATTAAAAGACATATTACAATGGGAAACTCTGCTGTTACGGACATCTCCAAAGTGCTAAAGAGCAATGGTGACACTCTGGAGACTAAGGTGAGCCTGATACAGGCCATGGTCTTTGCAATTACTTGCTATACATCAGAGAGCTGGACAATGAGAATAGAATAATTGAAGCCTTTGAGCTGTGGTGTTGGAAAAGAGTATTGTGTATACTATAAACCACTAAGAGAACAAAGAGATTCATCCTAGAGAGGTTTAAACCGGGCTGCTCCTTGGAGGCAAGGATTCTGAGGCTTCGTCTGACATACTTTGGACATGTTGTAAGGAGGGACAGGTCCTTGGAGAGGGACAGCATGCTTGGGAGATTGGAGGGGACAGCACAGGAGAGGAAGACTGTCTATGAGGTGGACTGATTCAGTGACCGGGGTAATCAGGGTAGACTTGTCAGAGACAGTGAGATTGGCACAGGATAGGGCAGAGTTTAGGGCTGCAACTCAACAGCACATAACAACAACATAGCCATCTATGGTCATAGGCCTCTGAGTTCAGCTGAAACATCACATTATTACTTTCTTTCAGGCTGGGCACTGACAAGTGCACCTGCTGCTTGACCTCTGTTTAAATGAGGGACTTTCAGACTAGACAGCATGACTCTTTTCAGTTTATTGCATGAAAGAGTTATACCAGTTCAAGTTAAAACCGGACCCCAAATGGTTAAATTATACAAGCTGTGAGGTTTCAAACCTGGGACATGGGACAGACAAGAATTTTTCTACTCATTGCAAGGAAACCCTCACTTAAGCTTCAGTGAGCCACAAGCACTTCAAACCCATGAGCTTTCAGGTGGTCATCCTTGCCAGTCCATTCTCTATAAGGAACTGGTATATGTTCTTGCACTAGTCACCCTGTAGCTGAATTACTTCTTCATACTCTGTATGCTCAATTACATAACGATTATAGGTAAATTTCTTCTCAAACGCCTTCACTATTTTGTTTTTATCATAATCATCAGTGATCCCTTGGACAGTTGTCTCTTCCTACTATTTATCTGTTGAATTCTTTTTTTTTCTAGTTAATGATTTTTTTAATGCAACATATATATATCATACATATATTTTACAACATATTCTTTCCATTTAATTTTTTCTCATTCATTCATTGTTGCACATTTTCCTCCCTGCCCACCCCTTCCCCCCAGTTTATTTTTCTCTTTGAAAAGAAAAAAAAATTCTTTCATTGCTATACAATTCCCTCCCAAGTCCACAGTCCACTTTACTATGTATTTCTTTTTCTGTAATCTTGCCATGAAAATAATACCTAATCCTATATTCCTTTTAAACTGTTCTCTCCCTCATCTGTTTCAATGTAGTATACATTATTTATCCCCTATTTTCTTATGTTCCCTCCAACCCTGATGTTAGTCTTGTTTTACAACAGTGGCACTATGCAGTATTTGTCCTTTTGTGAGTGAGATATTTGAACCTGTTGAATTCTTATATGGATATAATCCTCAGTCCCAGTAGGAAACAGGTCATCACCCTTACCTGCTTCAGCAAAGGGTTAAAAAAAATGGAAGATCTGGATCGTGGACATATGATAGGTTTCCTTTTCCTCGGTGGAAACGGCCTGCAGAAGGTGGTGATAGGGGAAGCTTGGCAGGGGGAAGAAGCATTGAGAAGCAAGTGAGCTCAAGGGGGAGGCAGCTGAGTCCTTGGTGGCAGCTCAGTGACTGAAGCCAAAAAAGAGAATTTCTCAAAAAGTAATTTATTTTCTAGAGTTACGGAGAGAGAAAACAGGGAATGGGTGACCCCATGGAAAAAGTCTCAAAAATTTTCCTACATAAAAATTTTGTATAATTTTAATCACCTCATCAGCTATCCTTTGAGAACTTTCATGTAAGGTTTGCAGAATAGGAATATAGAAGAAAGTGAGGGATTATCAGGGAATAGATCTCAATTAAACTTGGTCCAAAATTAGTGGCAGGATCTTTAAAACTGTCTTTTAAAAAACAAACAAACAAACAAATAAATAAATAAACCTACCTTAATTTTTTTAATTTATTATTAATTTCAGTAAAAATTTACAGAGACTTTGGATTTCCATTCATTGTTGCACTTTTTTCCCCTCCCCAGCCCTACCACCTAGTACACTACCCTCTTGGAAAAAGTAAAAGACAAATTCTTTCATTCTTTTACAAACCTTCCCCTAGGTCCACTCCACCATGTAGTCTTCGCTCTAGACTCCTATCACGACAAAAATACCTAATCACATATCCTTTTTAAACAGTTTTCTCCCTCATCTGCAGTATATATTATTGAACCCATCTTTCTCAGTCTCTCCCCAACCCTAAGGTCAGTCCTGTTTCACAACAGTGGCACCATGCACTACTTGCCTTTTGTGACTGAGATACTTCACTCAGCATAATGTCCTCCAGAGTCTCATATCATTTTGAATAATATTGCATGATATAATATTCCTTGTTTTTCAATTTCAGT
The DNA here is from genome assembly GCF_000299155.1 of Elephantulus edwardii. NCBI lineage: Eukaryota > Metazoa > Chordata > Mammalia > Macroscelidea > Macroscelididae > Elephantulus > Elephantulus edwardii. Next base: position 24,566,088 of record NW_006399759.1, on the reverse strand, counting down.
GTAGTATTCCATTGTGTGAATATACCACAGCATCTCTATCCATTTGGTTGTTGGTGGGCACTTAGGTTGTTTCCAGCTCCTCGCTATTGTGAACAAAGCTGCAATAAACATGGGTATGCATATATCTGCTTGCATGTCAGTTATGGTCTCTTTGGGATATATTCCCAGTAGTGGAATTGCTGGGTCAAATGGTATCTCTATTTGTAAATTTTTGAGAAAGCACCATACCGCCTTCCACAGTGGTTGTACCACTTACACTTCCACCAACAGTGAATAAGGGTTCCAGTTTCTCCACAACCTTGCCAGCATTTGTTCCTTGCTGTTCTGTTAAATTTTGCTCTTCTAATTAGGGTGAGATGATATCTCATAGTGGTTTCAATTTGCATCTCTCTTAGAGCTAGGGATTTTGATCATTTCTTCATGTGCATGTTAGCCATCTGAGTGTCTTCTTCGGTGAAGTGTCTTTTCATATCCTGTGCCCATTTTTCTATTGGATTATTTACCTTTATCTTGTTGTGGTGCAAACCCTTAATTTTATCTATTTGCTTTAAAACTTTTATAGGATTTGAGCTAATGATAGACAATTTTGAGTAGTCTTTTTATCATAGGTGCAGAAATAACATGAGAGGCAGCTTGTTTGCTGCCATAAAAGCAATATTATTAATCTTTCTAATTTTTGCAATCACTTGTTATGCATCAGCGAGCTGGAAAATGACTAGGGAGGATAGAAGGAGAATTGAAGCCTTTGAGCTGTGGTGCTGGAGAAGAGTATTGAATGTACCATGGACTGCCAAGAAAACAAACAGATTCATC
>NW_006399759.1:24548976-24565175 GCF_000299155.1 Elephantulus edwardii | reverse complement strand
ACAAAGATTCTGGGGCTTCGTCTGACATACTTTGGACATGTTGTAAGGAGAGACAGGTCTTTGGAGAGGGACATCATGCTGGGTAGAGAAGAGGGACAGCACAGGAGGGGAATGTCCTCTATGAGGTGGATTGATTCAGTGACTGGGGTAATCGGAATGGGTGTGTCAGAGGCAGTGAGATTGTCACAGGATAGAGCAGGGTTTAGGGCTGTTGTACATAGGGTCGCTATGAGTCACAAACGACCTGATGGCACATAACAACAACAATTTATTTAGTTTGGAGTACTCCTCTAGATCAGTGCGTTTGTATTTTTGTCATAGCAATTTAGAAGCAGACTAATAGAGCTCTAGAAAGTATGTTATTATAATTTTCTTATTCCTCCATAGTTTGGGTGAAAAGTGTACCAAACAAATTAGTTATTAGAAGAATGGGTAATCTCCTCTTATGCATCTAATTGTTTCTGAAAACCCATTGGAGGGTCAGCTATGGATGGGTTCTGGCCCAATGGTACACAACAAAATCATGCCATTTATTTAAATTTTGTTTGTGACATTGGTTCCAATCATCAAATGTAACAGCATTTTCCCCCACCCCATGCCTCTTTGATATTCATTTATACAAATCCTCTCTTTCTGTCCTCCCCACCTTCTGAGCCCCGTCATTGGACAAATATTGCCCTCCCTGTCTTGTCTGAGTGACTGTATTGAGGAGCAAATTCTTTCTTGATGTCACTATTCACCCTTCACCGGCCTGTCGTCTATTCCACAACTCCATCCTGAAAGTGAGTTTAATTCAGGTCTTATAGGGTACTGAAGAGCTACAGACTCAGGAGTTTCCATCAGCCTCTACCAGACTAGCAAATGCAGTACTTTTTATGTGTTGGAATATTATTCTACTTTTTCCCTTTCTTTTCCCATCCAGGATCTTTCATAATTATCCAAGTCAAAGAATTAAGTAATAGCAGCTAGGTAACACAGCTGACTCTCCAGTGGTTTTTTTGGAGGTTATAAACTGAACAGGAGATTTTCCATCTTTCTCCTGAGGAGTCCTGGTGAAGTCAAAGAGCCAGAGAGCTGATGACTTTGGGTTGGCAACCACAACTTCCTATGGACCACGCCACTAGATTTTTGCAAAATTTAAGTGACTCAAATATTTAACAGAAGGTTGAGGTAGTTGTAATATTTCTTTGGCAATCTTATGTCCAGCAGGAACCAGATGTTTTAATAAAGCTACATAGTCACCAACACAGGCCTGCTGGGATTTTGAGCAAATTAGCTAATCATCAACACATTTAAGTAACACAGATTTATTTGTAAACTGTAAAGGCTGTAAATTCACAGTAAATATTTGATAAGAAGGAGAAATTCCTAAATTTGGAGGCATTACATACAAGCCAAATTGTTGATTTTACCAGGTAAAAGCAAAGACATATTAACTTTCAGAATACTTAAATACTGACTTTCCAAACTAAGAACCAAGAAATACTAACTTTCACGAATATAAAAAAAATCACTCCAAAGGGTCACAATCCTTAAGAGTTCTTGCTTATTTTTGGTTTTTATTCCTCCCATGAAAGAGCATTGAAAAATAATAAACAAGGATTAGGAATTAAGAATACAGAAATACTAATATAATAGCATTGATTAAGAACACCAAGCCACAAAAGAAAAGGTCAAAAACAATGGGGCTCTGTGCCAAGAGAGAGCACTCTGTGGGGCAATTCCAGGGGACAAACAGAAGAAGATACTTCAGTGCACAGAAGTTTGGGCAGAGGGAGGGGATTTTTGTAGCTATGAGGGACTCAAGGCTGACCTGTGAACCTCTGCATACAGGCTGCCCAAGGGAGCTGTCCTGATCTGCCACACCAGAGTGGCAATACTAATCTCTGATAAATAGACATCAGAATAAAAATCATCATAAAAGATAAGGAAGGGCACCCTCTAATGATTAAAGGCACAGTAGATCAAGAAGTCATAACCTTGGTCAACATCTATGCACCAAATTATAAACCTGATAAATACATAAACAACTGTAAACAGAACTGAAGCAAGAAATAGACAGGACCACAATAGTGGTTGGAGATTTTAACACATACTACTCTCCCAAACGATAGGTCAACACAAAAGAAACTTAACAAAGATACAGAAGACTTACACTACACAGTCAGCCACCTTGACCTTGCGATGTTTTGAGAACACTGCACCCAATTAAAACTCATTCACTTTTTGTGCACATGGTCCATTCTCCAGAACTGATGACATATTAGGACACAAGGAAAACCCCAATAAATTAAAAAAAATTGAAATAATACAAAGTATCTTCTCAGAACACAACATGATAAAACTAGAAATTAACCACAAGAGGATAAAGCTTACAAAGCCATCAATGTGAAAGCTAAATAGCTTCCTGTTAGAACACAATTGGGTTATAGAAGCAATAAAGAATGAAAAAAAAGTTCTTTGAAACTAAGGATATTGAAAATACAATATACCAAAGCCTTTGGGATACAGCTAAGACAATCTTCAGAGGACAATTCATAGCAATAGACAAACACATTTAAAAAAACTGAAGAGAAGAGAAAAATAAATAATCTAACTCAACACTTTCATCAAATAGAAAAAGAAAAACAATCTTACCCAACAGCCTCTAGAAGAAAGGAAATTAGAAGGATAAGAGCTGAAATTATTGATAGAAAACAGAAAACAATTGAAACCATAAATAAGACCAGGAGCTGGTTTTTAGAAAGGGTCAATAAAATTGAAAACCATTGGCAAATTTAACAAAAGAAAAAAGAAGAAGAAACAAATAACTCTATAAAGGAATGATAGAGTTGACATCACCACAGAGCCAGAGAAAATTAAAATCTAGAATATCAGAATATTATGAAAAGCTATACTCTGCGATGGCACATAACAACAACAACAAACATACTTTGATAAATTTAAAAACTTAGAGGAAATGGACAAATTCCTTGAAACTCATGCAGATGTAGAATACTTGAACAGACTCATGACAAAAGAAGAAATTGATGAGGCCATAAAAAGATTGATTGTTCACAAAAAAAGAAGACTTGGATTAGAGACCTCACAGCTGAATTCTGCCAAATATTCAGAAAAGATTTATCACCAATTCTTCTTAAGTTATTTCAAAATATAGAAAAAAGTAGGAACACTCCCTCAAACATTCGATGAAGCAAGCATAACCCTAACACCAAAACCAGGCAAAGATATTACAGAAAAAATAAAACTACAGACCAATATCTCTCATGAACATGAACATAAACACAAAAATTCTTAACAAAATCCTAAACAATAGAAACCAAATGCATGTCAAAGAATCATGACCAAGTGGGATTCATAAGAAGTGTGCAAGGATGGTTCAACATAAGAAAAATAATCAATGTAACTTACCACATTAACAAAACAAATAGCAAGAACCATATGATCCTAAAAACTGATGCAGAAAAGATATTTCACAAAATCTAACACCCTATCCTGATTAAGAGATTCAGCAAAATTGGAATATAAGGGAATTATCTCAATGTAGTTAAAAGTATATATGCAAAATCAGGAGTCAATATCATTTTCAATGGAGAAAGAAAAGCATTTTGTTTCTGAACAGGGAAGAAACAAGGATGCCCCAAATCACCAGTTATATATTTATTATTGTATTGGAAGGGCTTGCTAGGGCAATACAGTAAGATAAGGGAATAAAGGGCATCCAGACTGACAAAGAGATGGTTAACCTGTCACTGTAAGTAGACAATATGATAGTGTACACAGAAAACCCCAAGGACTCAACAAAAAACTTGTTAGAGTTAGTAGGTCAGTTTAGTTGAGTGGCAGGATACAATATCCGAAAATCAGTAGGATTCCTCTATAGTAATGAAGAGAACTCAGAGAAGGAAACCTAGAAAGTAATATAATTTAAAATATTGTTATTGGTTGTTTTTGTTGATTGTCATTGAGTCGAGCACAACTCATAGTGACCCAATGAACAAAATGTCTCAAGCATTTCTATAACTATTATTGATTCTCAAAGTTCATAGAGTTTCCTGAGGCATGTTGTTTAGGAAGTGGATGTTTCTCCTGCTTCCAAATGCCAGAAAATAGTACCATAAAAATAGTTAGCCAAACAACAGGTTGAGATACTTAGAAGTGAACCTAACTAGAGACACAAAAGACCTATACAAAGAAAAGTACAGAACATTTTTGCTAGACACAATGCAAGACCTAAATAAATGGAAAAATGTTCCCTGTTCGTGCAGATATGCTTAGTTCTTGGTCACGCCATTTCTTTCTTTGCAGTTGGAGCAGAATATTTATATTTTCCAATCCTGTATATCCTCATTTCTCAAATGGAGACATCAGTGTCTTCCCCACAGTGTTAAGGAAGATAATACTCCTGATCATAGCAAGTGTTCAATAAATGTTATTTTTATCATTAAAAACAGCATTTATTACATTTATATCTTTAACAAATCTCCAATCTCTATTATTTGGCTTATTAAATAGAAGAATAAGAATGCTACAAGTAAAAAATTAAATAAATTTAAAAAATTAAAAAAAGAATATTACAAGTACTAATACAAGAAACACTTTAATCTATAGAACAGAAACCTTGTGTGGTAAGAACTAGTTCTTCTTTTGTTTTTTATTTAAGTGGATACTTAGAAATTTATGGTAGGGTTAGGTAAATCTATTCAATTTTGAATTTCAGTTGAGAAAACTCAATGTGACGTCTAATAATGTTCCAAGATTGAGGGAAAAGATTAGGTTGAACTGAAGTTTGGGGAGTCGTTACCAGTGCTAATATACTGTAAATGGCATCTCCTTCCTGAATTTTTCCACCTTAAACTCCTAAGAGTATTTTTCTGTTAAATTCAGGTTTCAAGGCAAATCAACAATATTTCCCCCTTCTTAAGAAGGTATAAAGTGACAGGCCTTTTAGGATAAAAGATTAAAAAGAGTATGAAAAGTAGGGAGAAAAGAGGATATAAATCTTCAGTAGGATCAAGAGTTATCAAAACAGGTTAGATATGATAGACAATTGCAGCATTGTAATCCTGAAGGCAGGTGGTTAAACTCTACCAGCTGCCTCATGGTAGAAGAAGGGGCAATCTCCTCTCGTGATTACCTGCTGCTGAAAACCTTCTAGAGGGTCAGATATGAATTGGTTCTTATTCAATAACAAATAAGAACACAGTTCTGAGATTTTAATAATCTTGAGCTGTGGTGCTTGAGAAGAGTACTGAATGTACCATGGACTGCCAGGAAAACAAACAGATTCATCTTGGAGAGGATTAAACCAAGCTGCTCCTTGGAGGCAAGGATTCTGGGGCTTCGTCTGACATACTTTGGACATGTTGCCAGGAGGGACGGGTCCTTGGAGAGGGACATCATGCTTGGGAGGGTGGAGGGACAGCGCAGGAGGGGAAAACCCTCTATGAGATGGATTGATTCTGTGACTGGGGTAATCGGGATGGGTGTGTCAGAGGCAGTTTAGGGCTGTTTTGCATAGGGTCGCTATGAGTAGCAAAGGACTAGAAGGCACATAACAGCAACAACAACAACAATGCAAGATCTTTTGACACACAGAGTATTTTTCATGTCATTCCCAAAATAGCAAAGTTTTGCATTTGAAAGTAGAGTAAATTCTCTTTGTACATTAAGAACTATCACAGCAAAAGTCTGTTTCATCCTCAAGTTCCTACATTCTCAGATGTTCTTAGAATTTCTATTAAAACAGGGAAATGTGCCAGTGTTTTGTTTATCTTTATGTATTAGACTTTGTGTATTTTTAAGTATTGCACTTATTTTTTTAAAGGCCAAAAGTTCGACAAAAATAACAAGTATTCACCTTTATGCCATTGGAAGACTTAGGACTTTTCTTTCAACAGGGGGATTATAATAATTGTAACTGAAAAAGTATTAGCTTATTAGCCACAGAAATCTTTTCAGTGTCAAGAATTTTGGGAAGTTCATAAACTGTTTAAGTCATCTAGGGAAGCCTTCTCCCAGTTTAATTGGCATACCTTTACTAAGATTGAAATGTCAAATTAAGACTGGATATGAAAACAGCAATGAAAATAACAGAAGCATCATGTGCAAAGTAAGTCTAAAGGGTTCAGAAAACTTAAGGGAGTAGCCAAGACTGAAAATCATAAACTCTTTTATCTTTATGTTTTTTATAAGAGTAAATTTTAGTCCAATGACTTGGTAGAAAGATACAAAGAACAACCTCTTAACATTTTTTTACTTAGAAGCTGAGTGTATTCCAGGTTATTTGATCAATGGTCATATAAATAATTTTATCAATGATTTTTTAATCAGTCAGTAGTAATTTTATCAACATGTAAGGCTAAAATGTTTTTGTGAGTCTTCTCATTCTGCGTGTTCTAACTATACTAAGACTTCCCCTGGACCAGACACTGTATAAAGAAGCTAATATAATTTTGAAAATCCAGGTGACTACAGTTCAACAAGTATAGTAATTCTTAAGAAAAATTTTAGATATTCTCATGGAGCTTAAGAAAACATTTTATAATATAGCCTAATTCTGATAATGTACATGGAACACAAGTCATACACAGGAAATCTTATGTATCCCTGCTGGGAGAAACTTGAAAGATAATTTCAAGTAGGAAGTTGTTTTCTGTGTTTATTTTTGTGAAAGTGGAAGTTCATGTTGTCAGAGGAATAGGAAAGGAAATGGATGGTATTGACGAGGTAGCAGCCATCAGGCAACCAGAAGGGGCAGAAACTGATACAAGACACTGAAATTGTTTATTCTGTTCAGTAAATTTAAAGACAGTAATGCCCTACAAGGAAGATCGGTTTATATCCTGGTATCTTTTGTTGTTATGTATCATCAAGTCAGGCATGATTCCTAGCTGACCGCCCAGTGGATTTTCAGAGACTATAAACCACATAGGAGGAGATAGCTCATGTTTCTTCCATGGAGTAGATTGGAATATCTGCCTTTGGATTGGAAGTATAAATTCATATCCACCAGACCACAACATATTTCAATATACCACTCAAAATAGGTATCCAAATTAAGTAGACATCACCTTATATGCATAGGAAATGTGCACATTGAATAAGGAAGACTGAAGGAGAACGAATGCCTCTGAATGATGGTGGAAGCGAAGAATATTCAATATCCCATCGGCTGCTGAAAGAATAAACAAATCTGTCTTGTTTGACATGAAGTCAGAATGCTCCTTAGAAGCAAAGAGGATGAGACTCCATCTCACATACTTTGGGCATATTATTAGGAGTGATCAGTAATTGAAAAATGATATCATAATTAGAAAAGTAAAAGGGCCTTGAAAAAGAGGATTATCTTCAGTGAGGTGCATTGACAAATTGCCTGTAGCAGTGGACCCAGGCCCAACAGTGATGGTGAGGATGGCACAAGACCAGACAGTGCTCCATTCTCTTGTACTTTATGTTCAGAACCAAATAAAAATTACTTAACAAAACCAACAATTTTATCTACTGGCAGGAAAAGCAAGACAAGTAAACTACCCGAGGAAGTTCTCTGTAGCGGCTCATTACTGATTGCAACGGCAGAATATTGTCTGTGTTCAGAAGAAGACACCGGCAGGTCACTCTTGTGGAGCAGCCTCTCCATGCGAGGGTATTAACTTGAGGGCTGAAAAGATATGAGGTTACTCAGGCTCTAATTCTTCCTTACACCAACATTACATATTGTTATAAGCTCAAATTCAACATATCTTGTTTTTTAGGTGCCATCAAGCCTAGTATGGTTTATAGTGACCCTAGGAATATATCTGAATCTAGCTCTATCCTGTGACATCCTCATCATTTTTTATATAAAATAGCCTATTGTTAAAAGTACGGTGTCAATTCATCTTGTTGAGGGTCTTTCTTCCTTACAATGACCCTTCATCTTTCTAAGCATGATGTCTTTTTCTAATGACTAACCCTGTAACCCTGTAACTAACCCAAAGTATGTGAGACAAAGTCTTACCATTCTTGCCTCTCAGGAGAATCCTGGTTGCATTTTTCTAAGACATATTTGTTTGGATTTTTTTAGTCCTTGGGACATGGAGTACTCTTCTCTAACATCACACCTCAAAGAATCAATTCTTCTTCTGTTATTTACATTCACTGATCAACTTTCAGATGCACAAGAAGTAATTGACAAGACTATCATAGCTTAAGTCAGATGTATCTTAATCTTTAAAATGGCATTGTGGCTCCTTAGACTTTTGGAGAGGTCCTTGATGGCAGATTTTCTCAATCAACACATTTTTTTATTTCTTGACTACTGGTACCAATGGTGTTAACTACAGAAGATTAGCAATCTTTTTCTTATACATCAGCTGGTTGACATCAGCCACTGACCTTCTGATTAATCAGTTTGGCATGGAACATATACCAGGGCTGATATTGTTGAATCCACATCACGTACAGAAAAACTATTCCTTTCCCTCACTGAATTCTATGAATACTATGCATTTAGCTAGTCAGCTCAACTCATTACTGTCAAGTTGGAAATTAATCATAGCTTATCTTCCAGCAGTTTTTCAGAGGCTGTAAATCTCATTGGATGAGAATAGCCATTTTTCTCCCTTGAGGCAATGGATAGATTCAAACCATTTACCTTTGGGTTGGCAGGGAAACTCCTAACCTACTAGGCCACCAGAGTTGTTTTTGTTGTTATGTGCTATCGAGTTTAATACAATGCACAGCAACCCTATTAACAAGATATAGGAATCCTGTTCTATCTTGTACTGTCCTCATCATCTCTGATACAATTGAGCTCATTGTTGCAGTTGCTATTTGTACCCATCTTATTGAGGGTCTTCTCTTTCACTGACCTTCCACATTTCCAAGCATAAGATTCCTTTCCAAGAAATAGCCTGTCCCTGCACCATGGCCAAATTAGGAGAGATGAACTTTGTTACCCTTGCCTACAATGAGCTCTCTAACTGTACCTTTTCTAAGACATACCTGTCTGATCTTTTGGCAGTCAGTGGGAAATTCAGTATTCTTCCCTGACACCATAAGTCAAAGGCATCAATTCTTCTTGTGTTACCCTTAGTCATTGTCCAGCTCTCCGAAGCATAAAAGTAATTGTGAAGACCATGGCCTGGAGTAGGCACACCTTAGTCTCTCTAGACTGACACTGTTGCTTTTCAACACTCAGGAGAAGATCCTAACAGCGTATTTTCCCAATGCAATTCACATTTTTATTTCCTGACTGATGATGTTAAGAGTGTTGATTGTGGAGCCAAGCAAGCAGTAATTGTTACCAACATAAATCTCTTCTCCATCTATCATGGTGCCGCTAATTGGCTTATTAGTGAGAATCTTGATTTCTCGATGTTGAACTTCAATCTGTATTGAAGACTGCAGTCCTTGACCTTCTGCAGCAAGTGCTTCAGGTCTTTTTTAGCTTCTGCAAGCAAGGTTGTGTCATCTGCGTATTGTAGGTTGATGAGGCTTCCTTCAATCCTGATGCCACATTCCTCCTCATAAAACTCTACTTCCATAATTACCTGTTCTGCAAACAGATTGAAAAAAGTATAGGGAAAGGATGCATCCCTGACACACTCCCATCCTGATTCTGAACCATGCAGTGTTTCCCTGCTCTGTTCTGAAGACTGCTTCCTGGTCCAAGAATAGCTTTCACATAAGCACAATCAAGTATTCTGGGATTCACATTTTACTCAAGGTTAGCCACAATTTGTTGTGATTCACACAGTCAAATGCCTTTGCATAGTCAATGAAACACAGACTTTCTTCTGGTACTCTTGGCTTTCTACCAAGATCCATCTGACACTGGCAGTACTGACAGCTACCATCTGGCAACTGGCAACTACTCCTCTGAGGCCAGGGGAAACTATTCCCAGTGTGGGTGTTATAATTCTTGACACATCCTTTAGATACCTTTCTCATAAAATGTATATTTGTTTTATATTTATATGCTTATTTGTTTTCTAGAGAGCTCTGGTGGCCTAGTAGCTAGAAGCTATGCTGCAATTCTGAAGGATTTGTTTTATAGTTTATTCTTGTGGGTATACCATTCATCTGTCAGTTTACTATATCTAGGTGATTTGTATGCTGCTACATATAGTTTGTATATGTATATACGGGATTGTTTACAGTTTTCTCTTATAACTATAGTCTGTAAATTTGTTATTGGAGTGACTAGCCTGTTAACATGATACTAGAAACTGCTATATTTCCAAAGGTGGCTTACTCGCAAACAGTGATGGCAAATTAAGGAACTGGAATTTATCTAAAGTACAGCACAAAACAATAGAGATAATATTTAGGGCCATTTTTCATCAGTGTATTATTTTCTTATGTATTTCATATTATAAAAGCTTTTTTTGGCAATCCTTACCTAATTATATTCATATAAATTATAATTTATATGTAAGCAAATTTACTTGCTCTCCTTTTTTATGGTATTTGAGTCACAGAAAAGTTATCCCTACTCTTATATTTATGTAAGAATTTACTCATGTTTTTAAAGTACTTGTGTGGTTTCTATCTTGATATTTAAATTTTATCCGTGTGAGGTTTATTTCATATGTGATGTGAAGAACATATTGGTATACAGTTTTCCCAGTGTTACTTATTAAAACTTCTTTTCTGTACTGATCCGAAGTACTGTTTTTATTATGACAAACTTAAAAGGACAGATAGAAAAAGTAACCAGAAGCAAAGATATATTACCTTCAAAAAATGTCAAATTGAGTGAAGGTTTCTCAATTTTAACAGTAGATACTTACAAGGCAAAAAAAGAAAAAGAAAGAAAAGAAGAATAAAAATAAATTATACTTTTGAACAGAGGATAACACTGAATAAAGAAATTTTACTCAAGTGTGGAAATTATAGCACAATATCACTCATATACACCAAGGAAAATCCTGATGAAGATTATCTAGAAACAACTGGAACAGTACATCAACAGAGAACTAACAGAAATGCAAGCTGGGTTAAAAAAAAAAGTTATACCTCTAGAAACATTATCGCCAACGGGGATATCTATCTGTGTTTCATTGACTATGCAGAGGCATTTGACTGTGTGAATCACAACAAACTGTGGTTAACCTTGAGGAGAATGGGAATCCAAGAACACTTTATTGTGCTTATGTGAAACCTATCTTTGGACCAGAAAGCAGTCTTCAGAATAGAGCAAGGAAACACTGCCTGATTCAAAATCAGGAAGGGAGTGGGTCAGGGATGCATCTTGTCTGCATACTTCTTCAATCTATATGCAGAATGGATAATTCCGGAAGCTAGGCTTTATGAGGAGGAATGTGGCACCAGGATTGAAGGAAGATTCATCACCAACCTACGATATGCAGATGACACAACCTTGTTTACTGAACTGAAGAGGACCTGACTTGCTTGCTGCAAAAGGTCAAGATCTGTAGTCTTCAAAATGGAATAAAGCTCAAAATCAAGAAAACAAAGATTCTCACCACTGGGCCAATTAGCAGCACCATGATGGAAAGAGAAGAGATTGAGGTTGTTAACAATTACAACTTGCTTGGCTCCACACTTAACACTCTTGGAACCAGCAGTCAGGAAATCAAAAGATGTATTGCATTAGGTAAATCTGTTGTCAGAGACCTTTCCAGAGCACTGAGAAGTAACAATGTCAATCTAGAGATTAAGGTGCACCTGATCCAGGCCATGGTCTTCACAATTACTTGCTATGCACCGGAGATCTGGACAAGGATGATAGAAGAATATTTGATGCCTTTGAGATGTGGTGCTGAAGAAGAGTTTTGAACATATCATGGACCAACAAATAGGTCTGTCTTGGAGAGAATGAAATCAAGTTTTTCCTTGGAGGGTGGGATTCTGAAGCTCCATCTCTCATAATTTGGGCCTGTGGCCAGGAGGAACAAAGCCCTGGAGAAGGACATCATGAATCATGTTTGGAAGAGTGGAGAGACAGTGCAGGAATGGAAGATCCCAGATGAGATGGGTTGATACAGTAACTAGGATAATAGGGTAGGTGTTTTGAAGTCAGTGAAACTGGCTCAGGACAGTAGGCTTCAGAGCTGTTGTACACAGGCTTGCTATGAGTCACAGGCGACTCAGTGGCACATAACAACAAATATCTAATGAAGGAGCTCTGGTCATCTAGTAGTAAGAAATTATCCTGTAATTTTCAAGGTACAGGTTTGAATCCATCAGATGCTGTACTGGAGAAGGTAGGGAAATCTAAACAAAGGGATTGAAAACTCACTAGAGGGTAGGTTATGTGTCAGTTCCAACTTGATAGCACATAACAACAAACAATCTAGTACTCCAGGTAGATCTACAACTTAGTAGTAGAGTTGTGGGTTTAGACTGCAGAAGTTCGAAAAAATTCTCTGTTTTCATCATTAACTTTAGTGGTTAGTGTGAATATTTACTTAAATAATAGTTGATTTAGCAGCTCTTCCTTGTATGTGGATGGGTGTTCCCTATGATTAGCAACACTGTATTTTAGGACAGAACTTGAAATGTTCTTTTTTTAAAATTTTTAAGTGTCAGAGTTTATTTAAAAATTATTATTTTAATGAGATTCTACAGAAAAGTTGGAATTTCATTAATTCATTGTTGCACATTTCCCCCAATTAACTTTTATAAAAACAAATGAACAAACAAACAAAAACCCAACACACCAATATGCTCCAATTGTCGCAGAAATGTTCTTTTCTACAGGGAACATATAATATTTGCTTTGCAATTTGACCTTTCCAGCATAGTAAATCATAGAATTTGTCTCCCAAAAGTCAAGTCTCCTTTGGTGACACAAATGGAATAAGCTGTCAGTCAATAAAAAATCCTCCTTTGCTCCTCTGTTTTTGTGTGTTGTTGAGTCAGAAGTGACACACAGCTGACCCTCCAATGGATTTTCTGATTTAGCAAGACTCAAACTGAGGAGATATACCTGCAAGTATCCATTAATAATTGGAAAGAGCAGTGTTGAAAGTATGACTCTAAGATAATTGGAAGTTGTAAAAAACAAATGAGATAGAACACATATATTCTGTAATACCCCTCTTTTTCTCTTGTAATAATTTTGGCTGAAAATTTATTTAATCTGATTTCTATAAGGCCACTCCTACTCTTTTTTGTTTGCTGATTTCATATAGTATTTTCCTTAACTCTTTTCTTAACAGTCTGTCTTTATGTGTAAGGTATGCTTCTTTCAGACATAAAGGAAAAATCTTTTCTTGTCTATTTTGTAACATTCTGTTTTTTGCCTGGGGCATTTAGATCACTTACATCTAAACATATTACTGGAAAATAAAGTATCTTTCGATACTTATGAGATTTTTAAAGAGTTTATTACTTTCTTCGTGTTTTTCTAAACTCTGATTTTTCTTTGGATGTGTCTACTGTCTTATCTCTAGATAAATCTAACTTCTTTCCTTCTGAATGTTTCTCTGGTGATTTCTTAGTGGTTGCCACATATTGTTACATTACACAACTTACTTACTATTGTCAAATTATTTAACATCAGAAAAAAAACTTAATACATAACTTTAACATAATACTATTATTATAAATACTAAAAGTTAATATATAACCTTAACATAATGTTGTTGTTGTTACTGATTTCCATCGAGTGGAGCATGACTCATAGCCACCCTATGAACAAAACACCTGAAGCTTTTCTATAACTATCGTCATTTATCAAAGTTCATAGTTTCTAGAGGCATATTGTTTAGGAAATGGATAACACTCCTACTTCCAAATATGTCTTAAATTGGGAGCTGCACCCAACAATCTCCACCGTGGGTAACTGTTATGGCATTTGCCACCCAATGGCACAAAGTTCAGCACCACAGCAACCCCAGGTTACCTCGGTACAGCACACACAAAAATCAACTCAAGGTGGATCAGAGACCTGGGAGTAAAACTCCAAACCATAACATTCATAAGAGACAAACTAGGATCAAGCTTAGAAGTGCTAGCCCAAGGAAACTGCCAAATACAACCAGAAATGCACAATCTGAAGAGGATAAAATTGATGCATGGAACCTTCTAAAGATTAAATCTCTCTGCACATCAAAAACTTTTTCCAACAGGGTGAAAAGAAAACCTACAGATTGGGAACAAACCTTTGGTAATACCATCTCAGACAACAGTCTTATAACAAAAGTTTACAGATTACTCCTGGACCGCCACAAGAAAAAGACTGATAACCCAATTACAAAATGGGCAAAACACATGGAAAGAATTTTCACGGAGGAAGATATTCAAATGGCAAACAAACACATGAAGAAATGCTCCAAATCACTGGCAATAAGAGAAATGCAAATCAAAACCACAATGAGGTACCATCTCACTCCAGTAAGAGTGGCAAAGTTGAACAGGGCAGTGAGAAATAGATGTTGGAAAGGATGTGGTGAGAAAGGAAGTCATACATTGTTGGTGGGATTGTAAAATGGCGTAATCATTCTGGAAGGCAGTTTGGTACTTCCTCAAAAAGCTGAACGTAGAAATTCCATATGGTCCATTTATTCCACTACTTGGAATATACCCTGAGAATATGAGAACTGAGGCACAAACTGAGATTTGTATGCTAATGTTCATAGCAGCGTTATTCACCATCACAAGAACATGGAAACAGCCCAGATATCCAACCATAAACTAATGGATTGAGAAAGTATGGTACATTCACACAATGGAATACTATGCAGCACGCAGGAGCAATAACTTTGTAAATTATTACCTAACTTGGGAGGGACTGGAGAGCATTATGCTGAGTGAACTAACTCAGTCCCACAAGGATAAATATTGTGTAAGACTGTTATTGTAGGAGTATAAGGATCCAGGAGGGGTGGGAGAGGCTGGAAGAAGAAGCATGTGGATGTACAGGAGGAAGAGGGGATTGATCATTGGAATGTACAATTTGATGTGGTGGAGTGAGGGAAATTGAAAGAATTTGTTCGAATTTTAGAATTTTATAAATAAACTAGTGAAAATAAGTCAGCTTGGGGAGGGGGATGGGAGGGAGAGGGGATAAAATGTGCAATAATGAATGAATAAAAATCTAACTTTTCTGTAAACTTTTGTTAAAATAATTAAAATGCAAAATTTTATTTAAAAAGAAAGTAATTCACTCCTTTATTTTTCTTTGAGCCATGTGAATGCATATCACCTATAAATAATTATATTATACTTAGAAAACTTATCAACTTTAGCAAACATAATGAGATGAAAACAGCATATCATTATATTAATTTGCATTTTTCTAGTTAAAAACAATATATTGTTCTATATCTTACTTGCTTTACTTAGGGAAGAAATACTCAAGTATGTTGGTCAATTTTTCTGATATTGCTTATACTTTCTTTGTTGATAAGGAGGTGGTGGTTGTTGTTGTTAGGTGCCGTCGAGTTGTAGACGACTCATAGCGACCCTATGAACGGCCTGAGCACTGTTCAAAGAGTTTCCGGAGGCAAGCCATTTCGGAAGTGGATTCCACTCCTGCTTCCAGGCTTGTTTTAGTTGGAAAGCTCCAGCAAACACTGTCCACCATGGGTAACAATTACCACATTTGGCATATCAGTGTCACAGTGTTCAGCATCACAGCAACCACGAGTTACCTCTGTACAGCAATGAACAGACCAATATTATACCACCTGGAAGAATGTTTGACAGGAAAGCAATTTGAACCTGGTCGAGGGCTTAAAATCACCCACCTTTGGCTTAGTAGCGTAACTTTCTGTCCACTAGGCCAACGTAGCTCTCTCTATGTCATTGTTGATAAGGAGGGAACTTTAAAAATACTGCTCTTAGTTGTTCACTTTTTGTAGTTATATGTTCACAAGTACCTTTTTTTCATGTTGAAATTTATTTTTACATTTACTTTATGGGATTAAGCTTTTCATTGCCTTGTTTCACGATCGTTTCTTGTGCTGCTTTTGTCAGGTGTCTTTGAGTCACCCACACCTCATAGCAGCCATGCGAACAACAGTTTGAGCGTTTCTGTATCCTGTACCATTTTCGTGATCTCCACCAAGCTCACACCTATTGTTGCATTCTCTGTGTCAGTCCATCTCCTTAAGAGTCTTTCACCCTATTTGTTGTTGTTGTTCTGTGCCATCGAGTCGTTTCTGACTCATAGCGACCCTATGCACAACAGCTCTAAACCCTGCTCTATCCTGCGCCAACCGCACCGCCTCTGACACACCCATCCC
>NW_006399759.1:24546111-24547625 GCF_000299155.1 Elephantulus edwardii | reverse complement strand
TTTTTGCTATTTCCTTCAAAGCAGCTTGAACTTCTTCCTTCATCACCATAGGCTCTTGCTCATATGTTATTTCTTTAAATTCCTCTGTATCTGCCAATTCCTTTCTATATAATGACTCAGTATATTCCTTCCATCTTCTTTTAATATTTCCTGGACCATTTAATATTCTGCCCGAAGCATCCTTGATTACACCCTATTACAACCAAGAAAATCTTATAGAGCAGTTCAACTCTGGAACCTGTAGTGGGTATTGTTGTTGTTAGGTACTATTGAGTCAAATACAACTCATAGTGACCTTATGAACGGTGGATCTGAGCCCTGTCCTATCTATCCTGTGCCATCCTCACACTTCCTGACGCACAAGAATGCATTGTGGCAATCACTGTGTCAATCCACTTGGTCGAGGGTCTTCCTTTCCTTCACTGACCCTTCACCCTTCCCAACGTCATGTCCCTCTCCAAAGAGTGGCCCCTTCTGGCAACTTGTCCAGGGTGTGTGATGTGGGGCGTCATCATTCTTGCCTCCGGGAGAACTCCACTGCACCCTCTCCATGACGTATATTTTCATTCTCTTGGCCATCCATGTGGCGTGCTCTTCTGGAGCACCATAGCTCAGGGGCATCAATTCTTCTGTCATTCCTATTCATTGGATGAATATGGAGTGCTGGGAGTTATTAAACAGCAATGCATATTTTTTTTGTTTACCCTTTAGAGCTTTGCTTAAATAAAAATTAGAGTTGCGTGATGGCAAACATAAAAAAAAGGAGTCTTTCACCCTCTGTTTTTCTCTATCATGATGTCTTTTTTGATTCACACTCTGTTTTTCTTTATCATGATGTTTTTATCTAAGAACTGGCCTCTCCTAACAAAAGCAAGTACATTCTACAGAAAGATCGTATCATTGAGTACTTCAAATTATTTTACTGTACCAATCATAATTCTATAACATGACAATGAAAAACCAGAGTATCTAACTTTTTGGGAGGAAGCACACAGAAGGAAAGTAATTATTCAGAATTTATAAAAAGAAATATAAATGACATTAGACAATAGACAAAATGAATGCCAAGTATATAAAGTTACCAAAAAAAAAGGATTTTTAAAAAAAATTTTTTCCAAAGTTAAGATCATATAAATTAAACACAAAAGACAATCATTTAAGCTCAAAAATACCCATTGTTGTTGTTTTTGTTGTTGAGTAGTGGTGAGCTGGAACCCACCCAGAGCTGACCCTCCAGTGGTTTTTCAGAAGCAATAAATAGCATGAGAGGGGACTGTGCATTCTTCTCCCACAGAGTAGTTGTTGGCCTTGAGCTGCATGCCTTGAGAATTGTGGCAAAGTTCTTACGCTATGTCCCCAGAGCTCCCTACAAAAAAGATCATGGACAAGAAATTTAAACACAGGTTATAAAACATAAGGTGTGCCTGATACAGGCCATGGTCTTTGCTATCACTTGTTATGCATCAGAGAGTTGGACAATGACTAAGGAGGATAGAAGGAGAATTGATGCCTTT
>NW_006399759.1:24527937-24545701 GCF_000299155.1 Elephantulus edwardii | reverse complement strand
ATATAGATATATAGATATATAGATATATAGATATATAGATATATAGATATATAGATAGATATATAGATAGATATATAGATATATCACAGCTATTGAAAAATAAGGATCAACGGAAAAGTTCCAAGATGGTCAATGTGACAGGGCAGGAAGAAGAAGACATGTAAGCTCTCGGCAACTCCCTTCAGCAACTAATTCTGAATCCTGAACTGAAACAAGCACAGACTGAGCTCTTAGAATGCTGGAAAGCAGTTGAGAAGTTGGAGCATAGGGGTAAATCCAGAAGTGGGGGAGAGGAAGACTAAGAAAGACAGAGAAGCAGGGAGAACCTACCTATTAACAGTCTGAGTATATTCATTTTAGCTATGTTGGGACTGGCTGGATAACAAGTAAAGCAGAGAACACAAAAAAAAGTAACTAATATGAGAAAGATACATATCATTTATGTAAGGTAGTAATAGGAGCTGTGGGTCACACAATTGGGAAGGGACAAAGAGAGATCATGTTGCTGTGAAAAGTGCTGTTGGATCTTGCTGAAACATGAAGTAGATGGTCAGTAGGACTGGGAAGGACAGAAAAGACAGTAGCAGAAGAAGAATAATTCATATTGACTAGACAACACAGATGGAAAGTACAAAGAGTAAGCTTCTGCAGGGACACAGATGAGGAAGGATACAAGCAATTCCCTGTTTTCATCATAACAAGTCAAACCTCAATACTTAGATGAATATTTGCAAGCAGCTACCTCACTGATGTAGAAGGATAGTCAATCTCCTCCCATGGATTTACTACCTTTGGAAACCTACTGGAGGTTCAGGGCTGAGTTGATTCTAAACCAATAAAACACACACACATAGACACACACACACACACACACACACACACACACACACACACACACACATAAAAGCAATCCCAACTTATTCATGTGCATTTCATGCTAAAAATCAAGCAACCAGAACTCCTTAATTAGCACTGATAAAACCTAAAGGTAAATGTTTTCTCATGAATCCCAGGTTGTGGTGGTTGTGTTGTACCACTGAGTCCAACTCATTGCTGACCCTCCAGCAGATTTCCAAAAGTAGTAAATCACACAGAATGAGGTTGCCTTCTTTCTCTTAAAGAGCAGCTGATAGATTTGAACCATGTGCCTTTGGGTTTGCAGCACAATTCATTACCAATAAGTCACAAGATGGAGTCTCAGGAAAAGATGCCAATTCAATAACACTCCATTCATTCTAAAGTATAGCTTCCCTGCAAAACTGAGTAGTTTTCCTGTGAGAATCCTAGGACTGTGAGTCCTCAAGAAGCAAGATGTCATATATTTACCCACCAGATTGACTAGTTGGTACATGTACTTGGCAGGCAGGTACTTATCTCCCGTTCCACCAGGCTGTCCAATCACGACATAGTCTCACAAACTTGAATGATATAAAATGTAAAAATTTTAAAAAGATAATGAAAATTTTAAGTTAAATAGAAAAATATACAAATCATAAAATATAAACAAGGCAAAAGCAGCATGAAAAAGAGGAACGTTCTCTATGGAGACAAAGAATAATGGAAAGAATTTATAGTTTTCAGACTATGATGTTAAATATATTTAAAGAAAATAAAGAGGTTTTAAACTGGGGAGGGGATAAACTACAAGATCTCAGGAAACAGATGGAGAAACAAAATGAAAGCCAGGGTGGAGATTGGAAAGATTATTAAAAAAAGAATAACTGAAATGGAAATAAAACAACTTAATTAGAAAACGCAAGAAAAACATTCAACAATAGACTTTGACAGATGGAATGTAGAATAAATTAACTACAAAATAAAATAACTGAAATTATCGCTTCAGGAAAAACAAAAGAACAGAAAATGTTAATAAACCCAAAAGAAAATGTGAATTTCAATGAAAAAGCCCAGCATTAGAATGATTGTAGCCTTAGAATACTATGATAGCAATAAACTATAAACATGATTTTCCAAGATATAATGAAAGCTAATAGCCCAGATCTGAAAAGAGTCAAGTATACAAATATAAGAAGTTACAAGAAATACAATTCAAAAAGACACAAAAAAATCAACTATATATCGTATCCTAATAAAATTCTCGAAAGCTAAAAACAAGGAGAGAGATCTGGAAGAAGTAAAAGAAAAAAAAATAGAATGTAAAATTGATGTAAGAATCAGATTTCTCTCCAGAAACTCTGGAGATAAGAAAGAATTGAGCAACATATGCAAAACACTGAGAGAAAATAATGAAGACACTGTCAATGAAAGAGAAGTTCTGTATATTTGTCCTCAAACATACAAATATTATGTGAGTACTGGCCTAGTGGTAAGGAGATGTGCTGCCAGACTGAAGGCTCACGGTTCATATCCACATACTGCTCCTCAGGAGAAAGATGTTCAAACTCCTCCTGTGTGATTTACCGCCTGTGAAAACCCGCTGGAGAGTCAGCTATGGGTTGATTCTGACTTGATGGTTCACAACAATAATATTTTTTTAAAAAGTAGAAAAACAAAGGTATCAAGTAGATACTTATTTCTATACATGGGAGGAAATAAAAATGAGAAAAAGAGATCTGAGCTATAAATAATGGATCACAGACAATCATCTAGACCAAGTACATATTTATTTTATTCCAAGGAAAAAAATGCAATCATTAAAACCAACAAATAATTCAAAATTAAGTTTGCAAGAAATAAATAGAAAGTAAATTTATCAAAGGTTGGTGGATAATTATTATAATAGAAATACTAATAAAAGTGAGAAATGGAGGGACATACCATAACTTTGGACACGTGTGGCTGGGAGAGACTGGTCCTTGGAGAAGGACATCATGCTCAGAATAGTGGAGGGACAGAGCAGGAAAGGAAGATCATCAGTGAGATGGATTGATACAGTATCTAAGGCAACGGGGGTTTGTGTGTGAGAATTAGTGAGACTGGATCAGGACAGGGATGGTTCAGAGCTGCTCAACTTCGCATAACAACAAAAACATACTATAATGGTTATTTTTTATTTAAGCCTCTTGTATAGAGTCAACAAGACCTCGGGGAGGGCCTTTGTATTTTAAAATTTGGTTGTTATTATATTTTGGAGGAACATTCTTCTAAGTGGTACAGCTCTTTTTTGTCAATATACCACACACAAAATATATATTAATGAAAGTTTATAAGGAACTTGGGTTTCCACTCATTCATTGTTGCACATTTTCCTCCCTGTCCCCCCTTGTCCCCTGATCACATTTTTCTTTGGAAAAAAAAATTTCTCTCTTTCGATTGTACTTTTTAAGATCTCAGTTGGAAGCAGGAGTGGCATCCACTTCCTAAACAACATGCGACCGGAAACTCTATAAACTTTGAGAAATGGCGATAGTTATAGAAGGGCTTCAAGTCTTGTGTTTATAGGGTCACTATGAGTCGTACTCTACTTGACGACAATCAACAACAATAACAACTCCTAGGGAAAGACCCTAAGTGGTATAAGCTGTTTACTTTTTACTGTTAATTTACTAGTTGGCAGTTTGAAGCTGTCCATTAGCTCCGGGAAAGACCTAGCAATGAACTTTCTTAAAGGTTGTAGCTAGGAAAATCTCATTGAGCAGGTCTGCTCTGCCACATATGGATCTCCAGAGTTGGGGCTAACTATAATGCCTATAGTAACAATAATAATTACCTAGTTTACCGTCTTTAAGTGCACTGCTGGGTCTGCTCCAGCTCAAGGAAACCTATTGCAGAACAGAACAAAATGTTGCCAAACTCTGTCATCCTCACAAGCTCTGTTGTGTTTAAACCTGCTGCAGTCATTTTGTCAAGGCATCTTTTTTTTTTTTTTAATTTAGGTTGTTTATTTTTCATTTCAATGAACATCTACAGAGATTTTGGGATTCCATTCATTCATTGTTGCACCCTTCTCCCCGCACAAACTCCCCCTCCCCTCCATTTGCTCCTCTCCTTGAAAAGCAAAAGAAAAACTCACTCATTGGTACACAATCCCCCCCTCCCCCGCACCTCCCCAAACCCCACCCCCTACCTCCAAGTATAATCCACTCTTAAGGTGCTTCCTCTCCCTCACTGACTATCTATTTTTCACATACCGATTCTCTAATCAGCATGTCCTAAGTGTCAAATTATTAGGACATAAAAAATAGATGGGGAATTAAACAGCAAACAGTTATAGCTGAAGTTGTTTTCCAAAGTAAAGTGTTAGATAAAGACCAAAGACTACTTCAGTAAATCTTTTAAAATGACAAAAAAGAAAAATCCAAAGAAACTGTGCTCAAAATGCCTTTAAATTATACCTACTTTTTAATATATCTTGTAGAAATTATTGTAATGGATATTTAAATTATATTTTTGTGGTTTTTCATGATTGTTGATTTTAGGTGAGGTCGACTTGACTACAACTTATAATGACTCTAGGAATAATGAATCTGCACCTTGCCCTATCCTGTGCCATCCTCATCAGCTTTGATATACTTGAGGCCTTTGATTCAGTCATTATGTCAATACATCTTATTGAAGGTCTTCCTCTCTTTTGCTGACCTTCCAATTTTGCAAGCATAAAGTAATTTTCCAAGGAAATTTCACCATCATTGCTTCTAGGGAGGAATTTAGCTACACTTTGTAGTATATAAAAATAACTATGGTTTACTTTAGAATGTTATTTCTCCAGGTATCAAATTGAATGCTGTCTTGGCATTGGTTTGTGTTACTGAGCCTCACATGCTCAGCTGTTTATCCATGACTACTTACTCTAAAATTCATCTTAAACAAGACAGGTCCATCATCTTTAGCTATTGAGCATTTACTGCAGTTATCAGAAAGAGTAGATTGGAAATAAAACTTCCCCTTGCATTGCCTTGCCTGTAATTTAATTATGTGGACTTGGGTAATATATAAAAATGGTAAAAAGTTGGATTCTAGACCAGGGGTTGAACATTCTGTTGTCTTTGCATTTTACAGAAGAATCAGTTCCATGTCTCTCTCCTAATTTCTGCAATCTTCAACTATATCATGGCTGATAGCTGTAGTGTTACATGGAATCTCTGGTCTTTCTTCCTATTTCTATGTATTCTGTATGTTTAAGATCACCAGTTATAAGATATTTGTACCTACTATACCTCAATATAAATTCATGCTAATATATATATATAATAATGTTTTCAAATATTCTATTTTCAAATGAGGAGGTCACATTCATATTCATGAGGTATAAGGATTAGGATTTTACCATGCATTTTTTTAAACGAAACTAAACTAAACTAAATGTATACTTTAAATGAACCTAAATCCAAAGGAAGTAAACTATTAGCCTATACAAGATATAAAAACAATTTTAAGGAAGTAAAGGAAAATAGATAGTGAGACAATTTGTTGTTTTCTTTTGTAAATACATATATGTATGCCAATATTTTTTTAAAACTTCCCCATATACTTCTGTAGTAGACTAATGCTTGATATTAAATTAAGTGCAGATCAATTCTAATACTTGTTGATTCACTGCTGATGTGTAAAGGTTTCATGAAACTTCTTTTTTGAATGATGTCTGAGGGATGAATAGGGCATGACCATGTCTGCCTTCATAGTCTCTGAAGAATGAAAGGCTTTTAAATTAGAAATAATGTACTAGAAGAAATAGGACAGATTGAAAGGATAATAGCTTAAAGGTCAGACATCTGAAGAATGACTAAAGCCATGATTTGGTTTAAGACAAATATCCCAGAACAGGGTTTGTTAGAGATGTTTGTTGCATCTGGATATTGAGAATAAGAAAATTGAAGGGAGGGTGGGCAATATAAAGAAAACAAGAAAAGTGAAACAAATTGTGTGTGTGTTTGTGTGATGATACAAATTTGATTGTTCCTATCATACAATATAGCACACACAATTTTAAAGTATCTGCAAATAAAGTCAGCCAGACATGTTCTTCTTAAAATATATTATAAAATTCCTCAAAAATAGAATAGACTAAACAGAACAAATAACACTAGACCCTGAGAGAACATCCTAAAGGTTTTAAATTATGTTTCTCTAATTATTTTCCATGATTTTCTTTTGTTTTCTCTTTCAATTGCCTTAATTTCAAAAATTCTTCCAACATATTTGCTTTATAAATTTGAGTATTTCAACATTATTGCTGTTGTTGTTGTTATATGCTGTTGAGTCACTTGTGACTCATAGCGACCCTATGTACAACAGCCCTAAACCCTGCTCTATCCCTTGCCAATCTTATTGTCTCTGACACACTTATCCCCATTACCCCAGTCACTGAATCAATCTCATCGAGGGTCTTCCTCTCCTGAGCTGTCCCTTCACACTCCCAAGCATAATGTCCCTCTCCAAGGAGTGATCCTGCCTTGCAACATGTCTAAAGTATGTCAGACGAAGCTTCATAGTCCTTGCCTCCAAGAAGAGGCCTGGCTTCACCTTCTCCAGAATAAACTTGTTTTCCTAGCAGTCCACAGTATATTCTACACCCTTCTCCAGCACCAAAGCTCAAAGGCATCATTTCTCCTTCTATCATCCCTAGTCATTGTCCAGCTCTCTGATGCATAGCAAGTAATTGCAAAGACCATGGCCTGTACCAGGTGCACCTTAGTCTCCAGACTGACACCATTTCTCCTCAGTAGCTTGGAGAAGTCTCTGACAGCAGACTTTCAATTTGTCTTTTAATTTCCTGCTGTTACTGAGAGTGTTGATTGTAGAGCCAAGCAAACTGAAGCTGTCAACAATTTCAATCTCTTCACCATCTATCATGATGCTGCCAATATACCCAGTGGTAAGAATCTTTGTTTACTTGATGTTGAGCCTCAGTTCATATTGAAGGCTGCAGTCCTTGACCCTTTCAACATAAATTCTGCTCCCCAAAATTCCCATTATAGAACTACATAGAGTAGAAAGTTAATTATCTAGAATTGAAAGAAGATTTAGGATGGTTTGTATGCTAACATATAGACTAACCTTAAATTATGTAGAAATAAGAAAACATGAACTAGGTAATTTCTTTTTTATTCTTCCTCTAGACAATTATAGATTCAAGCTTCCACATGTGTGTGAGAATAGAACAAAGAAAATATTTTCTTTTAATATTCTCTATAAATAATGAGAATTATAGTTGAGAGAGCTAACAACCAGGGTTAATATAGCAATGCCTTTAGACACCTTAGAAGCAAATTTCAATTACTCTATTTTATTTTATTGAGATTCCAAATCTCTTATTACATAATTTCATTTTTTTGGTAATACATGAGCTGTTTACCAAATGACTACAAGATGTTTATTAAAAAACCATTTATGAATGATAAAAAGGAAAAAAATAACACATTTTTAAAATTAGCAGACTTCAACTGAATCACTTTTATATTTACCATTGTTATTAAGTGCCATCAAGTGTCCTGTGCCTCAGAGTGGTCTTGTGTACATCTCTGACCTCTGCTCTATCCTGAGTCAGTCTCACTGCCTCTGACACACTTGCCCCCGTTACCCCAGTTACTGAGTCAATTCATCTCATCTGCCGTATTT
Organism: Elephantulus edwardii; assembly: GCF_000299155.1. NCBI lineage: Eukaryota > Metazoa > Chordata > Mammalia > Macroscelidea > Macroscelididae > Elephantulus > Elephantulus edwardii. The sequence goes on along the minus strand of NW_006399759.1, from coordinate 24,538,183 downwards.
CTGTCCTACACAGTCCCTCCACAAATGCAATGTCTTTTTCCAGGGACTGATCCCTCCTGGACACATGCCTAATGTTTGTGAGACAGAGCTTCAATTCTTTGCCTACAAGGAACAGCCTGATTTCACCCACTCCACGTAAACCCGGTTGTTCTCTTGGCAGTCCATGGTATGTTCAGTACTATTCTCTAGTACAACAACTCAAAGAAATCAATTATTTGTGTCATCTTTGGTCATTGTCCAGCTCTCAGATGCATAGCAAGTAATTGCAAAGACCATGACCTGGATCAGGCATATCTTGGTCTCCAGACTGGCATTGTGCTTTAGCACTTTTTGAGAGGTTCCTTCCTGACTGCAGTCTTCCCCAGGACAATTCTTCTTTCTTTTTTTTTTTTTTTACTACTGGAAGGGGAGTGGTGTCCACTTCTATAATATCTTGCCTCCGGAAACCCTATGAACCTGAACCTGGAGAGAGGATGAAAGGCACCCAAGCGTCGAGAACTCTCCTTCATAGGGTCGCTATGAGTCGCCTGCACTTAACAACAACACTGGTGCCAAAAGTGTTGATTGGGAATCAGAACAAGCTGAAATTGTTAACAATCCCAATCTCTTTTTTATTCATCATGATGCTGTCAATTAGTCCTTTGTCTTTGAGATGTTGAGCTTCAATGCATACTGAAGACTGGAGTCACTGACCCACAGCAAATGCTTTAGGTACCCCTTAGTTTCTGTGAGCAAGGTTGTGTCTTCTATGTAACCTCAGTTGTTGACGAATCTTCCTCCAATCCTGATACCATACTCTTATAAAGTCCAGCCTCCCAAATGAGCTGTTTCACATATAGATTGAAAATATATGGAGATAGGATGCATCCCTGTTGCATTCTTTTCCTGATTTTGAACTATGCAGTATTTTCTTGCTCTTTTCTGACTACTGCTTCCTGGCCCAAGTATAGGTTTTACATGAGCACAACTAGGTGTTCTGGGATTCCCATTCTTCTCAAGGTTAGCTACAATTAATTGTGATCCACACAGCCCAATAGCGTTGAGTAGTCAATTAAAACCAGATAGACATTCTTCTGGTACTTTTTTGTTTCAGCCAAGATCCATCTGACTTTTGAGATAAAGTCTCTTGTGACACGGCCTCTTTTAAACCTGGCTTGCATTTCTGGTAGTTCTCGGCCAATGTACTGTTCCAGTTGTTTTTGGATAATCTTCTGCAGAAGTTTGCTGTGTGTGATATCAGTGATGTTGTTCAATGATTTTCACACTCTGTCATGTCATACATCTTTGGGACGGGAATAAATAGGAATCTTTTTCAGTCACTTGGCCTGGTAGTTGTCATCAGATTTCTAGGCACAACTTGGTGAGCATGTCCAGAGCATCATTGTCTGATGAAATATGTTAATTAGGGCTACATCAATTCCTGGAGCCTTGTTCTTTGCAAACTCCTTCAGAGCAGCTTGAACTTCCTCCTTCATCACCATTGTTTCTTGACTATATATTGTTTCCTGAAATTCTTCTGTCAGCCAATTTTTTTTGGTACATAGATTCCATGTACTCCTTCCATCATCTTTTAATGTTTCCTGGATCATTCAATATTCTGTCCATAGTATCTGTAAGTATTGCAACTTGAGGCTTGAATTAGTTCTTTAGTTCTTTCAGTTTAAAAAATGCCAACTGAGTTTCCCTTTTGGTTTTCAGACTCCAGCTCTTTACACATTTCATTATAGTATTTTGTTTTATCTTCCTGAGCTGCCTTTTGAAATCATCTGTTTAGTTTCTTAACTTCCTAATTCTTTCCCATTGCTTTGGCTTCTTTGCACTCTAGGGCAATATTCAGTCTCCATTGATACCCATCTTGATCTTTTCTTCCTTTTTCTGTCTTTGCAATTTCCTCTTGCTTTCTTTGTGAATGACATCCTTGATGTCTTCCCAAAGCTCATTTGGTCTTCTTTGCTCATAAGTGTTCAAGGCCTCAAACCTGCTCCTTAGGTGATTTTTTTTTTAAACTCAGATGGGATAGACTCAAGTTCAAATTTTGGTTCTGGTGAATTTGATTTAATTTTCTTTAGCTTTAGTTTGAACTTATGTATGAGTAGTTTATAGTCTGACCCACAATCAACACCTGGTCTAGTTTTCACAGCTGATATTGAGCTTCTCCAGTAATTATTTCCACAGATACAGTGGACCTGATTCACACCATCAGGTTAAATCCATGTGTACAATCACCATTTATGTGCTTGCCTCCAGAAACTCTATGTATGAACAGAGCTCAGGCCTTTTATTCGTAGTCACTATGAGTCATCTACGACTCGATGGCATCTAACAACAAAAACAACAAATCATTGCTTGTACAAAATTCTATTATTCTTCTTCCAGCCTCATTTCTGTTACCAAGTCCATGCTTTTCTACTACTAATCCTTCTTCCTTGTTCCCAATTTTTGCATTCCAATATTATTATCATCATCATCATCATCATCATCATCATCATCATCAACCAATTAAAATTGCATGGAGTCTTTGGGTAGAAAAATTAACTGGAGCACAGTAAGCCACTAATGAAAGTTAACCACTCAAGTCAAAAGAAAGCCCTTGTTTTTAATTTCTGTAAATGTAAAAAAAAAAAAAAAGAACTCATTGAAGGCCTTAGGGAGTACAATGCTACCCTGACGTATGTAGCTCTTTATGGTACAAATAACTCTAGAACAACTGAGTTTTGTATTGTAAATGGTATATGAATGAACAAGTCCTTTTAAGGAACTCAAAGTTCAACTTTTTGAGAAAGCACCAGATCACCTTCCATAGAGGTTATTTCATTTTACATCCCCACCAGTAGTGAATAATAGTTTCAATTTGATGCAGCTATCCTGATACTGAGATATAACTTAAAGAAACCAGAGCCATGACTCAAACAAAGGTATACCTACCATGTATATTGCTGTGTTATTGCCTATAGCAAACAAATGGCAGAGCCCAACTCCCCATCAACAAATGAATGGATAGAAAAATTGTGATATATTCACACAATGAAATATTATGCAACAATAAAAAATGATGAACTTGTAAAACACTACACAACATGAGAAAGACTGGAAGATATTATTCTGTGTTTTCAAAATATCTCAGTTGCAAAAGTACAAATACTGCATAACACCACTATCATAAAATAAGATCCACTTGGGTTGTTAAGAGGAGAAAAGAAAAAGAGTGGATAGATAATGTATACAGCACTGGAACAGATGAGAAGAAGGACTGTCTCAAAAGAATATATGATTAGGTATTATATGTAGGATAAAGAAGAACCTGGAGCAAGAGTTGCATTACAAAGTAGACCGGGGAAGAGGAAAAATGTACAACAATGAATTAATGAAAATCCAATCTTTCTGTGAACTTTCATTAAAATCAATTAAAAAAAAAAGAGGTACAGAAAAAGTCCAACATTCTAACTCCCACAAAAACAAATTTCTTTATCCAAGTTTCAGATATCATTTTTATAGTGCCCTTTTTCATGTTCAGTGCCATCATTAATAATCTTGAGCTAGAAACATTCTTGAGAGAGATCACTTTTGAGAAAAATATCAAGGGATTCACTATAATACATCTTCATTTATCACTGAAATGAAAAATAAGTTAATCTGTGTTATCATATTATACCATATCATGTTATCATTAAAGGAAGAAATAATTCAATATTGAGCTGAGAAAAACTCAAAAGTAGATTTCCTCAGTTGAGGGTATGTATATTGAGTCTACTTTTGATAATTTTCTCAACTCAGTATTGAATTTTTAATATGATGGCATAGATTAACTCCTTTTTCATTTCAGTGATAAATGAGGATTTGTAATAGGAGTCAGTTAATTCTGTTTCATTAATGCACAGTTAATGGAAATAGGTTTTTTCAGAATAAAACATATTATTTTTTTCATAGCATATGATTGGCTCGACGGCACATAACAACAACAACAACATGATTGATTAAACCATACTTTTATCAATGTTGATCTCTAACGTACGAAAATGATGGGTTGTCTGTGAACAATGCCTTGTTTTCTAGCTGAGCGGTATCCATGATACCAACAACACACTTTGTGTCTCCTAGATTTGCTTCAGATGAAAAATTTTCACTGTTGTGTTTGGTTTTGATTTTTTTTAAACTCTCAAATAGTTTAAAAATCAGTATGTTTTTCAAATGAAAACACTTGAAATAAAAGAAACAAATTCAAAATTACTAAATCTTCTTTATGAGAATATTATCTGACTAATTTAGCTTTGAAAGATTTCTAATGGCTTACTATTACATTTCAAACACAAAAGTGTGTAGTTTGAATCTACCAGTTGCTCCTTAGAAGAACGATAGGAAATCTCACATGTGAGTTACAGCCTTTGACAACCCACTGGAGGGCCTTCTATGAGTCAGTTCTGAAACAACCACATATAAAACCAGTGTAGCTTTAGATTCTCCACTAGTTGCTCAAATGGTTTTTTAACTTGCCTAGTTCTTTTATACACACAATAGCTCTAGCAATATGTATTTCACGTGGTACCACACCATTTCTCCTGTGAAATACGTTCTGGAATTGACCTTAAAAGTAATGCCAAGATTTTACATTCTTCTTTCCTTGTCTTTGCTTGTACTGACAATTTTTAAACTCTTAGGTAACATTTTTTATTTGCAAAAATCCTCTGAGATTTTCCTTTCCACTTGTGCTATCTAGTTTAATTGTTATTGTAAATGTAATCTTAGTTAAGTTTTCCCTTGTGAAACTTATATTTGCATTTAGAGACTTTGAATTTTCAAAATGATAAAATCCATACTCTAAGCATCAAATGTGTTTTAGGCAGAGGACAACGGTTTGCCTATCCATTTGTGGCTGCAGAACATTTCATTTACCCTACGTGTATCCAACCCTCAATGTGAGATGATTATGAAGAAGAGGTGAGAGGAAAGAGAGAAAAGAAAAAGAAAAACAGGAAGAAGGATTGATTACAAAAAACCAGATACTGACTTTACTTATTAGATTACAATGTTAAGGAAAAACATAGACACACTGCTATAAACTACTAATAAGCAGAGAAGTTGCTTCTCAAATGTAGGTCCTTTTCAGGTAAATAGAAGAGATAGGAAATGTAACTAGGAAGATTTTGTTTATAAGTGCATAGTCCACTTTGCTATGCACCTCTTGTTGGATGTCTATCAGATAAAGCATAATCATACATTTCTTAGCAGAGTAGACTGGGGGAAGGGAGGGGAAAATAATTCAATAATGAATGATTTTTTTAAAGAGCAAACTGGGTGGGTAGGGAGAAAAATGTGCATCAATGAATGGATGATAAATCTGACTTCTCTGTAAACTTTTGTTAAAATCACAATTTAAAAATTGATTAAAACAAAAACCCAAACAAAAAATAAGTGCGTAGTCACAGAGACATATGGGGATAGAATGTGTTGATTAAATTGAATCAACCAATATATGAATCTCCAAATAATGAAATGACTCGCTTCACAATCTTGTTAGAAGAAAAGTAGCTAAGATACATATGTGTTCCCCAACAGTGTCTTGAAGAGGTGCATAAGTCCTTTCTATATGTGTTCCCCAACAGTGTCTTGAAGAGGTGCACAAGTCCTTTCTTTGGTGAGCCAATAAAAAAAAAAAACCATAACGTGCAGAGAAAAGAGAAGTTCCTCTTTCAAAATATTATTATCTCTATCATCAGTATTGAAAAATTTGTCTAAATAAGAATCATTTAGGGAAGACTCAAGGGGAATGGTGGTACATCATCACACCCTTTGACTAAAATTCTTAGTACCTTTTACCCCATCCATAAGTAAGAAAATATCCATTTGAAAATGAAATAAAACTCAAAGCATAAGCAATTGGGTTGATTTGCAAGGTGTCATGAAAAGAATAATGAGAGGTTTCAACTGGGAAATAGCTCTCTTTGGGTTGCAATTGTCTCATGCCACAACTGGGGAATTTATTGTCAACACTTGCAAGAGTGCGTAAAGAAGTGAAAATTCACACACATAAAAAATACCTAATAAAAGGCAGTTTTGTCTAGGTGTATATAGAAATAGATGTTCCCACTATGCCAGGAAGTTATCACCACTTCTTCATCCCACATTACATCGTTGTTGTGTTGTTACACACCATCCTCACTTGCTACTCATAGCAATCCTATGTACAATAGTCCTGAAACCTGCTCTAAACTGTGCCAACCTTATTGTCTCTGACACACCTGCCCCCATTACCCCAGTCACTGAATCAATCCATCTCATCAAGGGTCTTCCTCTCCTGCACAGTCCCTCCACCCTTCCAAACATGATTCCCCTCTCCAAGGACTGGTCTCTCCTTGTAACAATATACATACTAAACATTAATTTGACTTTCCTTATTTTATGTTCTCCCAAACCAAACCAAACCAAACCAAAGCAAATGCTGTCAAGGTGATTCAAACTAACAGCAACCTTCTCTCTGGTTTATGAGGCTCCAAAACTTTATGGGAGAATACTGCTCATCTTCTTGTGAATTCAAACCTCTGACTTTTAGTTAAACCCTGATACTTTAAGCAGTATGCCACCAGGATTCCTTACATTCTCACAATCTCCCTACAATTATTACCTTTTAAATTCTATTTAATGATAAAGAAATTGATATTCACAGAAATTCATTATCTCAAAGTTAGGGAAGCAAAAAGTGTCAGCTGATATTTTTAGCTTATTCATCATCCAGTAGCCTTTTTCTTTAATGAATATAGAAATTGTATCCTTGTTAGTCCAGCTTGAGGTTCTTTCAAACAAGTATACTATTTTTCACTGAGTGTAGAATTTCTTGTTAGAAAATTGGATGTCAACTCAATTAAAGAATTTAAACATTCTTAGATACTTAGTATGTGTTTATCTAAGGAACGAATGCAATGTGAGGTCACCTACTCTGACTTCTACCTGCTTCATAAAGTAGAATTGTCCCAGTGTTTGTTGCACATTGAGCTATAGATTTTACTCACAATTGTGGGGTTTAGTAGGGTGATAGGCTGGGGAGTGGGCAGGCAAAGAACATCACACTATGCAAGTCCAGGTCTAGTCAAGAAGTCCCAAGCCAGATTGTTGTTATATGCACTCGAGTCACCTCTGGCTCATAGCGACCTTATGTACAACAGCCCTAAACCTTGCTCTGTGCCTTGCCAATCTTCTTGTCTCTGACACACCTATCCCCATTATCCCAGTGACTGAATCAGTCCATCTTATTGAGGGTCTTCCTCTCCTGCGCAGTTCATCCACCCTCCCAAGCATGACATCTCTCTCCGAAAACCGGTCCCTCCTTGCAATTTGTCCAAAGTATGTCAGACAAAGCTTCAGAATCCTTGCCTCCAAGGAGCAGCCTGGCTTCACCCTCTCCAGGACGAATTTAACAATGAATAATTCTTCACTTAGTGAAAGTCTAGTTTCAGTTGAGCAGCACAAATACACCCTTGATTTCTTCAGTGACCAGCAAACTTTCTCTCAGAGTAGTTACACATTGGTTTTTCTTTCAATCATCCAGCAAACAAAATCTGTGTCTCCACCTCCATGGTTCCTCTGGTAACCTCTTGTCACTGTCTCTTGAGAGCACTGCTATGGTCTCTTTAGCCTCTTTCCACCACTGTCTTTCAAAGTTTGGAAAGCATTCTTATATTGTCCTTGCAGGTGCTGATGATTTTCAAGACCATGTGTCCACAGTTAAGGTAGCTCGAGACCATATTCCCAATAGGAATTAAACCAACGGATAGAAAAGCCAGTTTACAAGGTTTCTAACACCACACTGTTCAACTTACAAAAAATATCCACTGGTGCTAAAAATTCAGTCTTTTTGCTTATTGAACATCTTATTAAACATCTCATTTGATTCTCACAATAGTACCTTAAAAGTCATCTTTTTTTATCTTATTCTTCATATGAGTAAACTGAGGCTTGAGATCAGGTAAAGAATAGAGTTGGGAAATCAATTACACATTAACTAGAGAATGAATTATATTCTTGCAGTGGCTTCTTACTGTGTGTTCTGATGGCTTCAGAGTAGTTGCCATGGTCTTTACATGAGTCTCACATATCAGAAGGTGAGTCTACCATGTGCCCACACTCTTGGGCAGCCAATGTGGAATATTTTTCCCCTTGTTTGACACAATCATTTATACTTCATTTTGAAACAATTAGGTACATATGTTCTAGAATAAGCCTGACAGTATAGGCTTGATTAAAATAAAGTTACTGACTTTCAGGAACTCACACTTTAATAGTCAAGAAACAAGAAAGCTACTATAACAAAAATTCCTTTTGTATCCAAGAAGTGATGATAATCACTCTGAAGTGTGTCAGAAATCTACACCTTCTTAACAAATTCAAAATGTTTTTGTTAAAAGTTAAAATAAACTTTTAAAAGTGCTCATGTTAGCCCGGTGTCGCGGCCCTGGCCCGCAGGTTTTTCCCAAGATACTGAAAAAGGGCAGCCTTCCTAATGTCCCAGTTTAAGCGCCAGTGGATCAGTCCCCTTCCAGGTGGCCGCAACTTCTCAGGCGCAGCATAGACATCTCTCCTGGGTCCTCCTCCTGGTTTTCTCACTCCCCCTGTTGCCACAGACCTGTCCCAAAATGCCAGGCACCTTCAGGGTGGGGAGAAGCAGCGGGTATTCACTGGCATTGTTACCAGCTTGTACGACTACTTTGGGGTAGTGGATGAAGAAGTCTTTTTTCAGCTAAGTGTGGTGAAGGGCCGGCTGCCCCAGCTGGGTGAAAAGGTGCTGGTGAAGGCTGCATACAACCCAGGCCAGACAGTGCCCTGGAATGCTGTCAAGGTGCAGACACTCTCCAACCAGCCTCTACTGAAGTCACCTGCACCTCCTCTTCTGCATGTGGCAGCCTTAGGTCAGAAGCAAGGCATCCTGGGAGATCAGCCTCAGTTGATCTTCCAGCCACACCGAATTCCCCCACTCTTTCCTCAGAAGCCCCTGAGTCTTTTCCAAACATCCCACACACTTCATCTGAGCCACCTGAACAGATTTCCTGCTCGAGGTCCTCATGGACGACTGGATCAGGGCAGAAGTGATGACTATGACTCCAAGAAGCGCAAACAGCGTGCTGGTGCAGAGCCTTGGGGTGCTAAGAAACCAAGGCATGACTTGCCTCCTTACCGGGTCCATCTTACTCCCTATACTGTGGACAACCCCATCTGTGACTTCTTAGAACTCCAGCACCGTTACCGCAGCCTCCTGGTTCCCTCTGATTTTCTGGCCATTCATCTGAGTTGACTGTCAGCCTTCCCTCTGAGCCAGCCCTTTTCCCTTCATCATCCAAGCTGCATCCAGGTATCTTCTGAGAAAGAGGCAGCTCCAGACCCTGGTGCTGAGCCCATCCCTGTAGACAGTGATTCTGCGTACAGTTCCAAGGTTCTATTGTTGTCTTCCCCGCGATCGGTGTTGCACATTGTTTGCAGATGACATGGCTGAGCCAAGGGAGACACAAGAACACCCTTTGAAGCAGATTAAGTTTTTGCTGGGCTGTAAAGATGAAGAGGCAGTGCTGGTTGGGGTTGAGTGATCTCCTTCTTTGGATGGCCTTGACCCCAAGGCCGACCCGCAGGTGCTAGTGCGCACTGCCATCCGCTGCGCGCAAGCTCAGACCAGCATTGACTTGAGCAGCTGCACTAAGTGGTGGCGCTTCACTGAGTTTCAGTGCCTACAGCCAGGACCCCCACAGCGGCTCCAGACAGTGGTGGTGTACCTGCCAGATGTCTGGACTATCATGCCTACTCTGGAAGAGTGGGAGGCCCCGTGCCAGCAGAAAGCTGCAGAGGCGGCTGTGCCTTCTCAGGAGGCGGCAGTGGAAACTGAGTCTTCTGAGCAGGCAATGGATGCATCAAAACAAACAGCAGACACCTCTTAACAGAATGCAGAGAATCCAGAGGTCACTGCACAGCAGGAAATGGACACCGATCTCCCAGAGGCCCCTCCACCTCCTCTAGAACCTGCTATCATTGCACGTCCTGGCTGTATGAACCTCTCTTTCCATAGTATCGTGGAGGATCGGAGGCCAAAAGAAAGGATCTCCTTTGAGGTTATGATATTAGCTGAGCTGTTTCTGGAGATGCTGCAGAGAGATTTTGGTTATCGGATTTATAAGACACTCTTTTAAAAAAAATATGTTGTTTATTTTTCATTTCAATAAACATCTACAGAGATTTTGGAATTCCATTCATTCATTGTTGCACCCTTCTC
>NW_006399759.1:24504377-24526432 GCF_000299155.1 Elephantulus edwardii | reverse complement strand
AAGTGGTCAAAGAGGAGTTATGCAAGGAGGCGAAGGATGAAGTTCGGAATGAGAGAGCAACTGCTGAGCCAGACACCCCCCTGAAAGAAGATGGACTTTTGCCCAAACCTGCATCTTCTGGGTGAGAGGAAGAAGAGAAACCCCGGGGTGAAGCATCTGAGGACCTCTGTGAGATGGCTCTTGACCCAGAATTACTACTTCTGAGGGATGATGGAGAAGAGGAATTTGGATCAAAACTGGAGGATTCAGAAGTACGGTCCGTTGCTTCAAACCAGTCAGAGATGGAATTCTCTTCCCTTCAGGACATGCCGAAGGAGCTGGATCCCTCCACTGTGCTCCCCTTGGATTGTCTTCTTGCTTTTGTGTTCTTTGATGCCAACCAGTGTGGCTATTTGCACCGAAGAGACTTGGAAAGGATCTTACTTACCCTTGGACTCCAGCTCAGTGCAGAACAGGTCAAAGAGCTGGTCAGCAGGGTCGTGTCCCAGAACATTTGCCAGTACCAGAGCCTTCAGTATAGCCTCCAGGAAGGTGTGGATAGTGGACTTCCTGAGGAGGTGCTCTTTGGAAATCTTGATCTGCTACCTCCTCCTTCTGGGAAAAGCGCAAAGCCAAGTGTTGCCTCTGTGGATCATAAAGGCCTGGTGTCCCACAACGGCAGCCTGATCAATGTGGGGAACCTGCTGCAGCGTGCACAGCAGCAGGACAGTGGGCGGCTCTACCTGGAGAACAAGATTCACACACTGGAACTGAAGCTGGAGGAGAGCCATAACCGATTTTCAGCCACGAATAAAACACTGGCAGCAGAAATGCAGGAGCTGCGAACACGGTTGACTGAAGTTGAGGAGACGGCCCGGACAGCTGAACGACAGAAGAACCAGCTTAAGCGGCTGCTACAGGACTTCCAAAGGCGCCTGACTCCCTTATAACTTGAGGTGCAGCGCATGGTTGAAAAGGCTGATTGCTGGGTAGAGAAAGAGGAGCCAGAACCTACCAACTGAGGGGCCTTGAACAGGAACTGCCATCCTGTGAGGTCAGCAATGGAGCCTGAGGAAGTTAGAGCCCTTTTGGTACCAGAAAGTTGCTGGAGCAGGACCTAGGAGCCATAGGCAGGGGGAGGCTGACCCCTGTGCCTCAGCCTCTTTTAAGGGAAATGAAGCTATCAGGGTGGGGTCTCTATGTGCTGTGTGGGACAGATCATCGAGGAACCCTGGTTCCAGTTACTACTAAATACAACATCTTTTCCACCCCTAGAATGTCATTTTGCCCTCCACCTTGGAATTTCTCCTGGGGCCCTTTTAGTCTTGTGCAGACTTTCTCCTGTCCTCTTCCAGTTTAGAATAAAAGAGGGGAGGAAGGCTTTTCACGTGTGTGACAAGGCCTAACACCTATAAACTAAAGAAACAGACAAGAAGTCTAGGTGAGGTTATGAAGATCCCCATAATCTGACGGCACAGATCCTGCTAGATTACAGGAGCAGGTTGTCGACGGAAGGCCTAACTTGGTCACCACTGGAATGGAATCAGTGCTAGAAAAGTCTCGGTGTTGGGCTGTTTGCCAGTAGGACACGGTTCTAGCCACCCTAGACTTGCCGGAAGAAACCAGCACCTTTTTCCCCCTCTGGTTCCCTGTGTTCAGAATGTGGTATTGGCTCTGGCCCAGCCTCTCCCCCTATAATTCTCACCTCTTTCCATAATCTGTGGTTTCAGTTTGACTTTATATATAAAGGGTTTTGTTGGGGTTTTTTTTTTTTTGCTTTTTGTTTTTTTAAATAAACCAAAGTCAAAAATAAAAAAAAAAGTGCTCATGTTAAAACCTTCCACATTTTTCTACAGGGAAAGTCTCATATCTTTATTCTAAGCCAGTTTATTCTAACACTGAACCCATTAACAACAAGCCTCTCTAATATATATTTGTTATTTGACTTTCATTTGTCTCCTTGAAATATAAGTAAGCAACTAACAAGCATGGCTTGGATCAGATTCACTTTTGTCTTTACATTGACACTCCTGCTCTAGCTATTTGAACAATGCAGTATGACATTTGCTTTCTTAACTGGTGCTTTCATGGGTGTTGATTGTATATCTAAGTAAAATGAATCTTTCACTTCATTCTTTGCTACATTTATCATTGGGAAGAACTGGCCTTTGAATTATTGTGCTGACTAAAAATATTGAATATACATAACGTGAACTAGCCCCCAAAACTAAACAACAAAGAAAAGAAATCTGTCTTGTAAGAAATCCAGTCAGTGTTCCTTAGAAACAGGGAGAGTGATACTGCCTTACCTACTTGGGACATGTTCTCAAGAACTGTTAGCTCATACAGAAGGATGTCATGCTTGAAAAGTAGAAAGTCAATAAAAAAAGAAGATCATCTACGAGACGAATTTGCACAGTGACTACTACAATGGGTGTAAGCATCACAAAGAGGGTGAGGGTGCAGTATTAGAGAAGGTTTCATTTTTTTTGAGCATTGGATTGATATGGATCATAAGCAACCCAATGACAGCTAACATACAACACAAATCTTATAGAACAATGACTGTTATTAGTACTGCCTGTGTGTCTGTATTAAAGATTCCAAATACATAATAAATACTAATGATCTTTAGGGGTAGGGAAAACATATATCATGAGTTTAGTGATACATTTCTAAGCTCATGAGATTATTATATCTGATTATGAATTGAACTGTACTCTCCCAAATTGTTGTTGTTTTGATTGCTGTGGAGTTGAGCATCACTCATAATGACCCTATGAATAGACTACCTGAAGTCTTTTTATAACTATTGTTGTTTCTCAAAGCTCATAGAGTTTCAAGAGGCACGTTGTTTAGAAAGTGGATGCCACACCTTCTTCCAATTGTGTGGCATACATCATAGCTCTTTTGAAAAGAGTATTTTTGTTCTTTTAATGAGATCATATCAGTGTTTAAATTTACCTTAAATCTACCACTTTTGAGTAAAAAAAAAATTCAGAATGAATGGAGATCTCTGAGGAATCCTGAGATAGTGAAGTTGAAACAAACACTCCCCATGCCAGCATGGCAAGAACCTTCCCATTAAAGCCAGTATCCTGAATACAAATGTCAAGATTCCTAAATGGTAAGAAAATAGATCTGTTCGTAAGAGTGACCAACTGCTATTTATGTGATAGTAATTCTAGACATGTAGTCTCTCTGGAAAAGAATTCACCTTTAAGCCACAAACCTTTAGAAGTTACAACTGGAGTTCATCTCAGTGTATCATGTGTCATAGCACAAGTGTCTCACTGGGCATGTTCACCAAAAGAGTCTAGATCTTGAGTGGTTATTGATGATGAAGGCTGTAAAAAACGTTTACTTCTATTCGATATCATTACTTTTTGGAGTTGTGCTAGTTTCTAATTGCTATAGAAGAAAATTAGTTGTAAGATGATGGCGCTGCATTAAGTAATAACTAGAATTTCTCCAGGGTCTGAAAAACTCACAGTCGAAATTGTAAGAAACAAAGAGACCTTAAGAAATTATTAAGTAGGAAGGATAGGGTGGTATCTTGCTCATAAACCACTGCTTTTTAACTTCTTTTCAGTGTGTTACTCTAAGATTCCAGAGGGTTTACATACTTGGCTTTATGTTATGCACCTCTTTCTATGAATATGTTAGGGTAAATGCCTACCATCATGAGTTTGGAGAGCCCAGTAAATAATGGCAATTTAAGTAAATATCAGAATTTATCACACTCATGTTATGCCTAGGAATTCTTTGCTTGAGATAAAATATTAATTTCTTGGACAGTTGGTTTCTAAATATTAGGTTCATTTCAACAGCATGGTAGGATGGGAAAGCAGGTAGATAACTGGTTTGAAAACCCTATAAATTGCATTTAAGTGTCCTGTACTTTTTTTATTCACACAGTATCTGTCAAAATATGTGTTGGGCTGTAAAGAAGTGTGTATGTGTGTGTGTGGGGGGTGTCTAAACTCAGCCAAAAAATATATTACCCATACTAACTCCCCAATTAAAACAAGCTTGGAAGGAGGAGTGGCATCCACTTCCGTAATAGCTTGCCTCCAGAAACCCTATGAACCTGGAGAGAGGATGAAAGACACTCAAGCGTTGAGGACTCTCCTTCATAGGGTTGTTATGAGTCGCCTGCAACTCGATGACACTTAACAACAACCACCACCACCTACCACTAACTAACCAAGTCTCTCCTAGGAGGCTAGGATTTTGAAACTCTGACTCATTTACTTTGGGCACACAGCCAGGAGAGATTGGTCCTTGGAGAAGGACATCAGTCTCAGAGGGTGGAGGGACAGCACAGGAGAGGGAGACCCTGGATGAGATGGATTGATACAGTGACTGGGGCAATGGGGTTGGTGTGTCAGAATTAGTGAGACTAGCTCACGACAGGGAAGAGTTCATAGCTGTTGTACATAGGGTTAATATACACCTCAGGTGACTCAATGGCACATAACAACAATAACATACTATGACAGGTTTGGAAGCAGGAGTGACATCCACTTCCTAAACAACATGCCTCCGGAAACTCTATGAGTTTTGATCAATGTTGATAGTTGAAGAGAGGTTTCAGGCCTTTTGTTAATAGGATCTCTATGAGTTGTGCTTGACTCAAAGGCAATCAACAACAACTAATAGAAATAAATAAAAAAGGAAATTAAATAATCTGTCATTGCTTATAAGAAAATAGAAAAGCTACTGAAATAAAAGAGGTCTTTCACACTGGAGGTTAGAGGTTATCACACTAAAAAATACTGGTCCCATAACTCAGTTTTATTTACTATTTAAGTTGTTTATACAAAAACATGAAGTAATAAGAGGAGAAATAGGCTAAGACACTAGCTGACCCAGAAATAAGTTATGCATTATTAGGGAAATAATGCTCTAGGTAGCACCAGTAAGGGCATGAGAAACTTAAGAAAGCAAGATCAAGAAGCCTATATGGGTGTCTAAATGAGAAGATTTAACCATTCGCCTGCTAGTGTGTTGCATCTGATATTTGATAGGAACACTGAAAGCTATGTCACTACTATTTCAAATATCAACAGGGTTCCCAAAGGTTAAAAGGTTTTAGTGGAGCTTCTAGACTAAGACAAAAGTAGGAACACAGGTCTAACAATATATTTTTAAAAATTAATCATTGAAAAGTCTAGGAATCACAACAAAAACATTGGCAAATTCACACGCTGGGGACATAACATGAGTTACTGGGGAAGAATATGCTATTCAATAAAGTAGAGAACCAGTGAGGTTAAAGGAAAACCATATTGAGCTAGATTGACACAGTGACCTTGTCAATAGAGTCAACATTTTGAGAATCCTAAGGACGATGCAAGCATTTATGTTTATATGAGCTCACCAGAATTGGTATCAACTTGACTGCCAGTTGCTTATTTAATATTTTATTTTCTTGTCACAATCTGACCTTTCAAATTTTCTATTAAGCTGTATAACTTTGTTCACTCTTGCAATTACTTTTTGTATTAAAAATTTGGGAGGGACTAGAGATCATTATGCTGAGTGAACTAACTCAGTCTCACAAGGACAAATACAACAATTTTGTGCATGACATTACAAAGAATGGGAATTCCCAAACACTTAATTTTGTTAATAGTTGTTGTTGTGTGGTGTCTGAGCCACCAGCAGGTTTCCAGAGGCAGTTAATCACATAGGGGGAGATTGCCCATCCTTCTCCCAAAGAGCAGCTGGTGGATTTGAATCCTGGGTCTTTGGTATTATAGTGCAGCCTCTCACCACTAGGCTACCATTAAAAACCTATACGTGGACTAAGAAGTAGTTTGAATCTGCAAGCAACTCTGCAGGAGGCAGATATGTAGTCTCATCCCATAAAGATTTACAGCAGTGGAAGGTCGCTGTGAGTCGGAGCCAACTAATTAAAGATGAGTTATTTTTTCAGGTTCTGGTTGCACCACCAAGACTTCTTGAATAAAGGAAACACAAATCCTCACAATTGGACCACAAAGCAGCATCATACTAAATGAGAAAAGATTGCAACTGTCAAAGGTATCCTTTTACTTGGATCCATAACCAATATTCACAGGAGAGTGTTGTTAGGTGTTGTCGAGTAGAGTATGACTCATAGTGACCCTATAAATAGCCAATCTGAAACCTGCCCTATTCCTGTGCCATCATCACCATCTCTGGGACATTAGAGCCTATTACTGAAGTCACGTTGTCAGTTCATCTTGTTTGGAGTCTTATTCTCCTAACCTGACCCACCATCCTCTCAAGTATGGCGTCCCTTTCCAAGAAATAGCCTCATCTAGCTCATGTACAAAATATAAAAGATGAAGTTTTATCATTCTTGCCTCCAAGGAGTACTCTGGCTGCACCCTTCCCAAGATACATCTGTCAAAAAAGCAAGAAAGGGTTCCAACGGAATACTATGCTGCATTGAAAAACAAGGAACTCGTGCAATATTATTCAAAATGGGTGACCCTGGAGGACATTATGCTGAGTGAAGTATCTCAGTCACAAAAGGACAAATACTGCAAGGTGCCACTGTTGTAAAACAGGACTGATCTCGGGCTTGGGGGGAGACTGAGAAAGATGGGATAAATAATGCATACTGCATTGAAACTGCAGATGAGGGAGATGAGGGAGAAAACTGTTTAAGAGGGATATGTTATTAGGTACTTTTGTCATGACGGGAGCCCTGAGCGAAGGCTGTATAGTGGAGTGGACCTGGGGGGAGGAATTGTAAAACAATGAAAGAATTTTCCTTTTACTTTTCCAAGAGGGTAGTGTACTGGGGGGGGGGGGAGGTAAGATTGGGAGGGGAGAAAAGTGTAACAATGAATGAATGGAAATAAAAAAAAAAAAGCAAATGGTATATTGCCTTGAAAAAAACCAAAAAAACCCAAACAAACAAACAACCAAACAAACAAAAAAACCCAACCCCAAAAAACCAACTTCTTAAAGAGTTACAAAGCAAAGATACCACTTTGAGGATTATGGTGTTCCTGATCCATGCCATGACATTTTTAATTACTTCATAAGCATGTAAAAGCAGTACAATTCATAAGGACAAATAATTGGTCTTTACATTATGGAGTTGTTGAGAATATTTAATCTACTATAAACTTCCAAAGGAACAAATAATATTGGAATACTATAAACAATGTTTCTTGGGAGTGAAGTTGATAAGAATTTGTCTCACATGCTTTAACCTTATTATTAGGAAGGATTAATGTTTGGAGAAGGACATCTTGCATGGTAAAGGTATTCAGAAAAACAGAGGAAGATCTCTGTGAGATGAGTTGACCCTTTTGCAAAAATGGACTCAATGATAGTAAATCTTATGAAGGTGATGCTAAACTGACATCTTTCTTCTCTATTGTTATAGGTAAAATTTCTGTGAATTGGAACCAAGTCAATGACTTCTAACAACACTGACCTCTAATCTAATTAGCAGAGGATCTTTTTCAGAGATGTTTCACATAGGGGTGAATAAGTTGGAACATGTTATTGTTGATTGCCTTCGAGTCGAGCACAACTCATAGCGACCCTATGAGTAAAAGGCCTGAAGCCTTTCTATAACTATCGACATTTATCAAGGTTCATAGAGTTTCTGGAGGCATGTTGTTTAGGAAGTGGATACCACTCCTGCTTCCAAAATGTTGGAACATATAACTACTAATTATCACCTAGGTTTTGTTGAGGACATGATCCAGTGGACATGACAAAGAGCACCTTATTCTTGCAGGGAAGGGCAAGGGGATGGAGGCAAGGCATTGACAAAATCTCCTGCAGCAGCAACAGCAAGGGATGCCTTTCTTAGCTGAGCCAAGGGGTTGTGAGACCTGGATCAGGCGGTCTATCTATTCAGGAGCACTGTTATCCACTCAATCAAATGATCAAAATGTATCTTAGCTTCTCACAGTACACTATTTCTAGCCTTATTATGTATATTAGAGGGTGTTAATATATCTGATCCTTAGAAAATTCTATGATGGCTTTTCTTAGGAAAAAGACCCATCCAAATACAAACCTAACATTCCACTGTCATTGAACTGAGAGCCAAACTCAAGGCAACCATTCATTGATTCCTAAAGCTGTAACTCTGTATGGGGAAACCCTTCCCATCTGTATCCTCCTGGAGCAGCTTGAAAATTGGTGGTTAGCATGATATTCACTATGTCCTCACTCAAATTCAAACTAGTATGAATGAATTAAGAAGAAATGACTAGATGAAAATCTATGCTTAGCAATTTGGAAATAGAATGAAAATTAGCAAATTGACAGTGCTCAGAGGAGAAGAAACATTGGATAACTACAATAAATCATAAGGTAGACATTATCTATGATATTTTGAGAGATTTAATGGTAAAGGAAGGGGAGAGGGGAGATAGGAGAGGAGAGAGGAGAGAGGGGAAGGAGAGAGGGGAGAGGGGAAGGGGGAGAGAGAGAGAGAGAGAAACAGAGGAAGGGGGAGTGAAAAGGGGAGGAGGGGGAGGAGAGGGAGAAGGAGAGCGAGAGAGGAAAAGGAAAAGGGAGAGAGAGAGAGAGAGAGAAAAAAAAGATACTGAGTCTTACTGTGAACTGATCCTGGTAAACAGATTAATAGATTTGCTATGCTTTGCCCACTCATTCTTGATAGTTTATAGATGCATATTTCCATGAATTTATTGTGTTCACATGAATCCCAGAACTAATCTCCCTACAGAGAAATCCTACAATGACTGCAGTTTTGAAAGAATATGATTTAAATATTTTTTTTTCCAAAAGTGGGAATGGAAGTGGTCCCAGAACACTCAGAAACCCTCCACAAATGTTGAAACAGGCTCACTAAAAAGATCACCAGGGAGAGTAAATGTGAGAGACATGATTCAGTTCCCAGTAAATATTTCTAAGACGAAGGTGCTTTTTAATTCCCAGGGAAAAATAGTCTTGCTGTCCAAGTCAGCAGTGAATTACAGAAGAAATGGTGCAAAACTTCACAGCCTGGAGAGAAAACCCCAGTAGCACTGAAGCAGAGCTGTGAAATGTTCCCTATATTTCAAGGAGAATTATTTTCTCTTTTTGCTAAGTAACTGAAACAAACAACTATGGTTCTAAACTGTGAAAAAAATAGAAAGAAACTCTGTAACGATTTATAATACACATGCTACTACTCCCTTAGAATAGTGACTGTAAGCATAAATTTCTGAAACATTCAAAGTTACCAAAGTAAGTTCACATATCATCATATTTAACGTCTACAATAGTTCTATGAAAGAGCTATTATCTTCTGTTGCTGGTGAGATACTAATGTTTATGTAGATTGAAGTGCCTTCCCTTTTACCTCAAAGGGAAAACTGTGTTTCCATCATGGAGACCTCCCAGCCTTTTGAATCCTAGGCCATACGTTTATATCTTAGTTGTTCCTGAGACTTTTTATAAGTAATTTGCATTAAATGGTTTTAATTCATCATTTACATTTCACATTGGCAAGTTCTTGGAATTATTCTATTTCTGCAAAAAATATCAGAGATGTCACTATAGCTAATCACTTCACTACTAACTGAAAGGCTGGCAGTACAAATTCACCTCCACTTCCATGGATTAAAAGGTTTGGAAATCTGCTGTCAATGCTATAGCCTAAGAAACTATGGATCGGTTCTGTTCTGTCATGTGAGATTATTATGAGGCAGAATTGACTTGATAGCACAGAAAACACACACACACACACACGTACATATGTATCAATGAATTGATAACACTGAATTATTCAAGTTAAAGATAATTTGTATTTTGGATTCATACAGAACAAAAGATATATGTAGGGATTTTTAGATTTAAAAAAAAAAAACAAAACTACATCAGTTTTTATAACTCTCTGACCAAATTTTGAACTGACTCACACCAATATTTTCAAGGCAGATTTGTTTGTTCTTCTGGAAATTAATAGTATATCCAGTATTCTTCATGAACACGGTAACTTTCTGTTGTCTTTTTTACTCCTTGTCCAGCTTCCACATGTTTATTAGGCAATTGAAAATGGTTGGGTTGTTATTGTTACAGACCATTGATTTGGCACCAACCCATAGTTGACTCTCCAGGGAGTTTTCAGAGGCAATACATCTCTCAAGAGGAGCTTGCCTATCTTTCTTTCATGAAACAGCTGGTGGTTTAGAACCATATGCCTTTGGGTTGACAATGCAGCTCCTTGTCACTAGGCTACCAATTGTTTAAGTTACATCTTTGTTTTCAACCTTTTAAAGAGGTATTTCAGCAGATTAACTCAATGCCATATATTGTTTGATTTCTTGATTACTGCTTCCATGGAAGGTGTTAAGTACTTAGAAGTTTGATATTAATGAATTCTAGGATATTCATTGGACCTCTCTAGGCCTTTAATTATTTGTAATTTAGAAATAATAGCATTTTCCTTATGTCTATATGATCTGTGAGTGTCAGTGTTTAATAGAAATGGATTTTGTTTCTGTTTTCCAATATGTACGCATGCATGAAAAATAGTTAAAGTGAAATTACTAAGAAAGTGAGAGAGAGAAACAGAAGAAGATGAGACAGTGGTAGGAAGAAGCGAGAGAAGTTACTGTGTAGTCAATTGCCTCCTGGAAACTAGGATGAAAGAACAGTGTGGTTCCAATCAACTCATTCCCTAGCATCCTTTACTTTTCTTTTGGTGACAGTCACTCCACTTGTTTTTACTTTTATTTTTCTTTTCCTTTCAATTTTAAGTTCTACAGGACTCTTAGTTATTTGGTACAAGAACTTGATTTTTTTTTTTTTACCCAGATACAATAAATTGGGATACAGGTACGGGATGTTCATTTTATATAGACAGCTCAAAATCAATTTTCTCTCAAGTAGCTTCACAATTTCCTTTAGAACATCTATCTATCTCTTTGAGTGTTGCTCCAAGGGAAAATAAACCTATCCACAAATAACTATGTAAACCCGAGGGTCTATATGCTTCCTTAGACGTATAGGTAGGGTGGGCTTGACTCAATCAAATGTTCTCTCCTGAGAGTTTGAAATTTTTTTGTGTGTGTTTAATGCTCAAAGTGAATAATTAGAATATATTTACTGCCTGAGCAATATCTAGGTCAAATTATGGTTTTCTATGAATTCACTGATATTATTTTTGTTCCTTGCTCTCCAAATAAGCTTTGATTTCTGCCTCGAATAAAATGAGACTTTCCAATATGACCTCCCAGTGTATTACATTTCTATGATTACTTGTAAACAACACATCCCAAACAGAGATGCTCACACGTTTTTTTGAGAGGTTCACCAGGTAGATGTTGACCAAGATTCTCACCACTTGGCCAATTGGCAGCACCAAGACAGATGGAGAAGAGATTGAGGTTGTTAACAATTACTGCTTGCTCAGCTCCACAATCAACACTCTTAACACCAGCAGTCAGGAAATCAGAAGACGAATTGCACTGGGAAAATATACTATCAGAAACCTCTCTAGAGTGCAGAAAAGCAACAAAGTCAGTCTAGAGACTATGGTACGCCTAATCCAGACCATGTTCTTCATAATTACTTATTAAGGTTTAGAGAGCTGGACAATGACTAAGGATGACAGAAGAAAAATTGATGCCTTGGAATTGTGGTGCTGGAGAAGAGTCCTGAACATACCATTGACTGCCAAGAAAACAAATAGGTCTGTTTTGTAAAGGGTAAAACCAAGTTTTTCCTTGGAGGCTAGGATTTTGAAGCTCCATCTCACATATTTTGGTCATATGCCCAAGAGAGACCACAGAGAAGTACATTATGCTCAGAAGGGTGGAGGGAAAGCACAGGAGAGGAAGACCCCAGATGAGATGGATTGATACTGTAACTGGGGCAATAGGGGTTGATGTGTCAGAATTAGGGAGACTGGCTCAGGAGAGGGCAAGGGTCAAAGCTGCCGTACACAGAGTCGCTATGGGTTGCAAGCGACTCGACTACACATAACAACAACAACCAGGTAGATAGATAAGAGAGATACATTCTGCAAATGAAACAAATGTAAAGATTATAGTATATATAGAATAAGCAAAATCATATATATATAATTGAAATACAGGGTTTATACATTGGCATAACAAGAGAGTTTCACCTGGTAAGATAAGCTGGGGGGGGAAAATGTAAAGATTGGGTAAATCATACTAATTAGTGAGTAAGCTCATAGAAAACAAGACTATGTCAGGACATTTGAGAGTGAGTTAATCAGATAAGCATGTGACAAAGATATCAAGGACATATAAGAGGACTTGGTGGTCCTTTAAAAAATTCTTATAATAATTCAAATGAGACATAATGGTGGTCTAAGTTCAGACAGGGATTAGAAGGGTGGAGCAGAACATAGAACTGTGGTGTAAGATTGCTAATTGGATTTTATAACAAGGTCAGTAAAATTTGGGATTTTTTGTTTCCTTCTCAACCAAGTGTTGTACTGTCAATTCTAATGTCAATCTTACATAAAGCTTCCATGGCTATAAAGTCAATGGGAGTAGATTGTCTTATTGTTCTTCTTTGGAATGTCTGGTGGCTTTGGTTCACTGACCTTTTAGTGAATATGTCCACTATGCCACCAGTGGGAAGAAAAAAGGAAAACAAAACAAAACCCCCAACAATAAAAACTACAAAATTACCAAAGCCTTAAATGCCGTGAAGTTATAACTGATTTATAACTGCCTCTCCACTGAGTTTCGGAGGCTGTAAATCACACAGAAGATTGCTCATCTTTCCCTCATGGAAACACTAATGAATCATCAGTACAGTTCCCTGTGGACCATGCCATGTGAGTTTACAAATGATATAGCTAGTGCTCCATATTGGTAATAAAAACTGAAAGATGGAATATTTAAATCCAATATTTTACCATTATTCTAATACTCATTTGGAAGACTACCACATGACCTAATTGACTAAATAACTGAAATATTGCAAATTACATGAAAATAGCTAACAAAATCCAGATGAGTAAGAATGAAAGCTTAGAATAAAATCAATGTAACAGACTTCATGAGACTGAATACAAAGCTCTCCTTACTAATCTGTTAGAGGAACAGTTCAAAAGGCTAGTTCAGTAACGTGAAGGTAGCCTAAGCATTATATGGGACATCATCAAAAGGAGTAACTTGTGTTTTACTGGCATTTCATAATAGGAAGAAATCAAACATTTCTTATTAAAATTGTTGAAGATTTTCTGGGAGAAAATTTTTTTAATATTATCTTGTAGAAAACAAGAAGATACACATCCAACACCCTTAATGAACTATCACTAGGATAGACCTCAAAAGAAAGTCATAAATATCATAAACAAAGTCAAAGTTATATGGGAAAAATTAAACTTTCCTACTAAGGAGAATCAATAAGACTATAAGGTGAAATATCCCAGAAGAAATCCTACAATTAAGAAGTAAATGAAACAGCACACAAAAGACTCTGAAAGAAAAATATTGCCACTGTAAATTAATGGGTGCAGCATGGGGACCACTTAGTCTGGTTTCTGTTAACTTTACAAAAATGAACAGTCCTCAACATCAACATTCACAATGCAAATCCAATTTCTATTAGGTTACACATGGTCTTCATGCTTCCGTACTTCTACTAAATCCAACACAAATTACACTGCTCACAGGCCTTTTGACCTTTAGCCTTGTGACTTTGTAGGTCAGTAGTACAAAGGTCTCTTTAGTATGCCAGTTAGGGCATTTCCCTCTAATCCTCAAGTAAACTGTGGCAAAAGTTCCTAGTACAAGCTTCATGGTGCAGCAATCCTAAATCAGGTCTGTACTGAATTCTTCTTTCTTGCTAGTAGTGAGATTTTAATTTCCTGTTGTTAAACCTGTTCCATTTAAACCTGGTGGGAGAGGAAAATTGACCAACCCCACGCTTAATGTATACATATCTATTTCATGTTCCCACTCAACCATGTGGTGAAAGTCTAAGCTGATGTCTGGGAAACCTTTGGAACAATTACATTCATTATAACATGGCCAACCAAGGATTATATGCCCAGCAAAATTATCCCTCAAATATTATGGTATAATTAAGACATTAGCTAATAAGCAGAAACTCATAGAATTTGTAAAATGCAGACAACCCACACGTGAATTATTAATGGTAACTTTTCAGAAAGATAACTAAAGATGGTAGGCAATAATAACATAAAATTATCAGAGATGACAACATCATTCTGAAACTGAGTCAGACATAGGAGTATCCAAAGTCAAATAAGCTGATAAGACTAAAAATAGGGAATGAAAGACAATAGTCAATCAATAAGAACAACTACAAGGCACAAAGAGGGAAATAAATAAGGTAGATAAAAAAACCTTGCAGGTAAGGAAAGAGTAAAAACAAACAAACAAACAAAACCATGAATAAATTATGTTAGACATCCAAATAAATCAATTTTAGGGCAACCTTAGAAAATAAGTAAACTTCATTGAAATAAAAAAGATAAAATCAAAGATCTAGTAAACACTAAAACAAAAAGAAGAAAATACTAAGGAAATCCATAAACATACTTAACTAAGCACAGAAAACTAGATGAAACAAAACACAACACTATAACAACTATTAAACAGAACAAAGGATGTGCAAAGAACATAAAAAAAATGAAATGGGAAATATCACAGCAGAACTGACTGAAACAAGAAGGCTATTAAAACACTGTGAAGAACTATATCTATACTAACAATACTGAAAATCTAGAGAAAATGAATAAATCTTTAGATGCACACAACTATCTTTCACTTGCCTCTATGAATTTGTCTTGTCTTCCTTTTTTTAGTAATATTATGTTAATTACTCCATAGTTTATGAAGTGTTTTCCTTCACCCAGTTTATGTGTCTACTAGCTAATTAAAGAATTCTTGGTGAAACAGTGTGTTGTATGTTGATCTGTTATGAGAAACATTGGTGGTTTTAGT
The DNA here is from genome assembly GCF_000299155.1 of Elephantulus edwardii. Classification (NCBI taxonomy): domain Eukaryota; kingdom Metazoa; phylum Chordata; class Mammalia; order Macroscelidea; family Macroscelididae; genus Elephantulus; species Elephantulus edwardii. The sequence continues at coordinate 24,511,529 of NW_006399759.1, read as the reverse complement.
CTACTAGCTGCTCTACAAGATAAAGTTTGGCACTCTTCTGTAAATAAGTGTCCTTGAAAAACCCACGGTGGGTCACCATTGGTAGAAATTTACTCCATAACAGTTGGTTTCCCTTCTCATATCTGGTAAAGAATGTTTCATTCTATTTGTACAATTTTCTTTAGCTCTTATTTAATAACAGTGAACTCATATATTTGTCTTTTTGTCTGACTTAATTTCATTCAGTGTAACATCCTATAGGTCATGTTTTATGGTGTCTCACAACACAAAAGAACTTCACAAGAGTTATAGATAACAATAGACTGTTACATACACAACCCAATACTACCAGTAATAACAATCTACAGGTAAGTGTATTGACAGATAGATAATATGAACTATATGGACATGTGAAAAGGACTAAATCAATGATTATGCATAGATTTGACAGTTGAATTCAAGATAAGTATTTTCATTGTGCTGTAAACATATCTGTGAAGCTAGTAGAGGCAAACAAGGGGACGTTATAACACAAAGATCTTAAAACAAACATTCTGAGGAAATGGGTCACTAGTCCGATCCTCTAGAGAGATCTTTAAATGTTCTTTTTTTGTGTGGACTTATTTCACATTTTCAAAGAAGTCAATGTTTCAATGAAATATTATCTTGGTTCAGGTCACCAAAGAGGATGGAAGTTTACCCAATTTGTCTATAAAATAGCAAAATTTGTATACTTTTATAGGATAAATAGGGGGGGAAATTCATAATCAATGTTTAAAGAGAAAAAAATAATCTATGAACAGCAAAAACACATTGATATAAATCCAGAAGATAAGGTCCTCCCGCAGGCTGAAGGATATTAAAAATGTGATTATTTTCCTTCTATATGAAAAAACTCGTCATCAAACAGAAATTTGCTGTTAGTGAAAGTGCTAGAGAAACACTCAAAGGGTTTGGCCCGTTTGTTTTCATTCTTCACATGACAGTTTAATTTTTTTTTTTTTAGGATGCACAAGGGCTCAGTTTTCTTTTTTATACACCCCTCCCCCATTTATCTCCTTCTCTCCCTTCCTCCTTCTCACAGTAATTTATAATCTCATCAAATGTGTTAACCCTTATCTCTTCAGCATATTTCTTGAAGATATCTTTCATGCTACCAAAAGCTTATCATTATGCCCTTCCCCCTATTTAATATTATCTTTATTCTTTTTTTGCCCTTTTCTGATTCTTACAATATGCTTGTTTTTTAAAGGACAGTTGAAATCGTATATATTTTTTGATGGTGTTCTTTCCCTAAGCACCAAAGAGAAATACTTAGTTCTTCAATAATGCGTATCAACAATACAACACATCAGAGTTAAATATATGTTTTCTTATACCTAATTACCACTACCAGTATTTGTTTTTCATATTATCTAATAGTACATAGATTTGTTCAACACATATTTATTAACTATATTTAACTGACTCATTGCTCCTGGGATATTACTCAAATAAAAAAAAACCCAAAATTTAAATTTCAATGTCTGTCTTCACATCCAAGCTTCATTATAGTAGATGAATGACTAGGGAAAAAAGTTAAACCTGATGAGCATTAGGAATTTTAATTAATTTTATCTATAAATTAATATAATGTTTATCTCACAAATGTATTGCCATATTAACCAAAATGATACATATAAAATAGATGTTGCCAATTGTACATATCTACAAAAATAATGGAATACTCTTTGTAGTTCTGAGGTCATGATTGATCAACAATGGTTGTTTCCTAGGCAAACATGGATCTTTATGCTATTCTTTCAAACTAAACAAGCTGGTTGGTTTTGCTTCCTCAGTCCCAGGCCCCCCCCACACCATATCACAGCTGGATGGAATTCACTTTCTGATTCAATGCCTTTTTATAGCCTTTTTCTTACAACTAACAAAGCAGAGCACACTCTTCCCACTGCTAATCAATGCCACATGTAGTACAATGAGCAATTAAGCCCTGAAAACGAGAGAGGACGTTAATAATAGAACACTTGATTACTGAGAGATTAGAACCCTGCATTGTGTTTTTATTCTCTGTTGGAAGGTATAATTTAATTAGCCAACTTGGAATGGCTTTGAAGGTGACAGAAGACTAATATTCCATCTGAAATTGTATAGCTCTCTTGTACTCTGAATGAAACAAATCACTCTTGAACAAAGTTTTAAAAGCACATTGATCCGCATCACAGCACTTACATTATTATAAGAATTGCCACTGTTTCTGTTTCTTAGTCTGTTCCCTCTGCATTTTTTTTCTAAAGCATGTCAAGTCAAATGCCAACATTTCTATCAAGTTTTCCACAAAGAATATATTTGGGACTATTTCTTTTTTCTTTATAATATCACCCTCTGAACAGAAGCTTAACCATCCACCTCGTCTGTTTTTGCCCACAATAAAGGTTTAGCGATTATTATTAGTTCTCTTCTTACTAAACAGTACCTAGGTGAAAATTGTGCCCAGTATAGGAACTTTGGGTGGTCTTAGGTTAAAAATGCCAAGTGAAAAAACTAGGCTTAGTAAATTGACTTCTTATTCAAATAGGAACATGGTATAGTGTAAGCCTTTGTTCAGACTTTGGGAAGAGCAATTCCTCTTCGGGGATGGTGAGTAGAAACCCACCAATTTGCCTGGGGAATGAAAAGGCATATTCCAACACTTCCTGGAAATTTTCATGCATGAAAGGAAATGAACTATGAAAAGTTAAGTATTACTGACTGACTATTCTGATAATTTGGAAGTAGGAGTGGCATCCACTTCCTAAACAATATGCCTCTGGAAACTATGAACTTTGATGATGTCGATAGTTGTAGAAAGGCTTCAGGCCTTTTATTCATAGGTTCTCTATAAGCCGTGCTTGACTCGATGGCAATCAGCAGCAACATTCTCAGAGTGGACAAGATGAAGAATTATTGGTCAGATCCCAAACCCACCATAATCTGAGTATTCTACAGCAACTTCTGAAGAGAAGGCAGAGAAAGGTCTACATAGGTACATTAGTAGCTACTGAGTGGAAGCAATGACTCCATACTTCAAAATTCTGGCTTATCACAGCTCTCATCTTAGGGACAATCATGATAAGAAGGAAAACTGGGAGAATTTTGTCCTTGGCACCCTCTCCACATTTTTGTCTGAGAATGGTGACAAAGCATACGGTTTCTCAGAAAATAACCTTGGTGCTTAGAAGATAGAACAGTGGAAAAAGGCACAGGTTGGAAGTCCCCAACCTAACCATCCAGGGAATCTCATTTGGTTGGTCTTACCCACTTTAATTAATAAAGATTCTACAGAAATCATCTAACTGCAACAAGCAAACTCAGAATTGTCCAACACTAAGTTAATCTGTCATTGTTAGTATGTACTGTTGTGTCAGAAATGACTGACTCATAGCTGATCCTCCAGTGGGTTTTCAGAAGCAGCAAACTACAAGAGAAGAAACTCTCCATCTTTCTTCTTCAGAGAAGCAGTGAACTTGAACCATATGTTTTTGATGTGGCTGCAAAACTCCTCACAACTAAGTCAACAGAATTAAGAAATCTCTCAATCTCTCTCTCTCAACACACACACAGATGTTCAGATAAATTTAACTTTTACATAAAAAACAAATACTTCTTAAGATAATATATATGTCAACTATTGCACAATTAACCTAAAAATCTTTTGTTTTGACCCAAAATTAAAATTTAACTCAGTATCCTATATTTTTATTTTTTTAAAAATCTGGTCATCTTAGTTGAAGAGATACTCTCCACTTAAGATTGGCAACTAGAAGGTCAAGGACTGCAATCTTCAGTATGGGTTGAAATCTACAGCAAGAAAATAAAGCTTCTCACCACAGGACCAGTTGGCAGAAGCATGGTAGATGGGGAAAATACTGAGATTTTTACAATAACAGCTTGCTCAGTTTCACAATCAGTACTCTTGGCACCAGCACTCAGAAAATCAAAAAATGAATTGCATTGGGAAAATCTACTATCCGGGATCTCTCCACTGTGCTGAAAAGAGATGATGTTAGGTGCACCTGATCCAGGTAATGGTCTTCACAATTACTTGCTATGCATCAGAGAGCTGGACAATGACTAAGGATAAGAGAAGAAGAGTTGATGTCTTTTGAGTGGTGGTGCTGGAGAAAAGTATTGAACATTACATGGATCACCAAGAGAATTAATAGATCTGTCCTGCAAAGAGAGTTTAAAACAAAGTTGCGCCAGATCCACACCTCACTCCACACACAAAAATCAACTCAAAGTGGATCATGGACCTAAGACTAAGACCAAAAAGCTTGGAAGAACTCTAGAAGTCCTAATCCATAACATCAACAGTTTTCCAAGAATCCTGAAAAACCTATAACCAGGAGAGGATAAAATAGATGACTGGGATCTTCTAAGAATTAAATCTCTATGCATACCCAAAAACTTCTCCAACATGGTAACAAGGGAAGCCACAGATTGGGAAAAACTATTTGGTAATGACATGTCAGATAAGGGACTTATATCTAGAATGTATTAAATACTCAAGCACCACAACAAGATAAAGGTAAACAACCCAACTGAAAAATGGGCACAGGATATGAACAGACAGCTCACCAAAGAAGATATTCAGAGGGCCAACAAACACATGAAGCAATGTTCTAACTTTAAGAGAGATGCGAATCAAAACAACTATGAGATATCATCTCACCATAGCAAAATTTAACAGCACAGCAAACAACAAATGCTGGTGAGATTGTGGAGAAACTGGAACCCTTATTCACTCTTGGTTAAAGTGGAAAATGGTGCAACCACTATGGAAGGCTGTATGGCGCTTTCTCCAAAAGTTGCAAATAGAAATACCATTTGACCTAGCAATTCCACTCCTGGGAATATACTCCAAAAAGACCTTAACTACCACCCAAGCAGATATATGCACACTCGTGTTTATCACAGCTTTGTTCATGATGGCAAGGAGTTAGAAACAACCTAAGTGCCCATTAACAAAAACGAACAAGAAACTGTGATATATTCACACAATGGACTACTATGCTGTATTGAAAAATAAGGAATTCATGAAATATTATTTAAAATAGGTGACCACGGAGGACAATATGCTTAGTGAAAAATCTCAATCACAAAAGGACAAATACCACATAGTGCCACTGTTGTAAAATGGGACTGACATCGGGCTTGAGGTAGAGGAAGACTAAGAAAGATGGAATAAATTATGTATACTACATTGAAAAGATCAGAGTTAGAGAACTGTTTAAAAAGAATATATAATTTGGTATTATGGTTATGACATGAGTTCCGAACGAAGGCTGCATAGTGGAGTGGACTTGGGGGGATGGATTGATAAACAATGAAAGAATTTTTCTTTTACTTTTCAAAGAGAAGAATGAACTGGAGGGGAGGGGTGGGCAGGGAAAAAAGTGCAACAATGAATGAATGGAAATCCAAAATCTCTGTAAATTTTCATTAAAATTAATAATAATAAAATTTCAAAAAACACACAAAGTTGTTCCTTGGTTTTCTTGGAAGCAAGGATTTTGAAGCTGTGTCTGACATACTTTGAGCATATCACCAGGAACAGCCAGTCCTTGGAGAAGAACATCATTGTTGGAAGGATGGAGGGACAGAAAGACCCCGGAGAAGATTGACTGATATAGTAACTGGGGTTATGGGAGTAGGTGTGTCAGAGACTGAGATTGGATCAAAACAGGGTTCAGAACTGTTGTGCAAAGAGTAACTATGAGTTACTATTGACTTATCCACACATAAAAATAACAACAAGGAGAAGTAATATTTAAATAAGAGTTCACCTATAATGTTATCCAGAACATGAAATAATTGTAGAATCAAATAACTTGGTTTTAGAATTCTTACTTGTTGATATACTAGCTAATAACCTTAGCAAAATAGTACATCTGTGCTTCAATTCTTTCATCTCTCAGGTGAATATCAGAATAACTGAGATTCATAGTGCTGTTGATTATATGAACAAATATATACAAAAGTTTCTTAAAAGTACTTGCAGTGTAAAAAACAGTGAAAACATCAGCACTTTTACATGGCAAGATCAGTAAGAGACTAACTAAAAAATTAATTCATTACTTTGAAGTTTTAGAAGGAGGAATGGCATCCAATTTAATAATAGCTTGCCTCCAGAAACCCTATGAACCTGGAGAGAGGATGAAAGGCACCCAAACGTCGAGGACTCTCCTTCACAGGGTCGCTATGAGTCGCCTGTGACTCGATGGCACTTAACAAAAACAATAACTTTGAAGTTGGAACTGACATGTAACTGACCTTCAGATGATTTTCCAGAGGGTATTTGTAAGCAGAAGTGGCATCTACTTCCTAAACAAGATGCTTCTGGAAACTCTATGAACTTTGATAAGTGAAGATAGTTATTGAAAGGCTTTCAGGCCTTTTGTTCATACTGTCACTATGAGTCGTGCTTGACTGGAAGGCAATCAACAACAATAACATAAATCATGTAAGAAGAGATTGTCTTTTTCTACGGAGCAACTATTGAATTTGCTGGTAGACATACAGCTTTCTACCATTAGGTCACTAGAGCCTAGAACATAATAAGCACTAGGTAAAAACCATCAGCTCTTTTGCATATCAGTAGCTAGAAGCAACTAGTAAGAGAAGCTTGGGGGGGGGCGGGGAAATCATCTTTTAGCCACTTAGTCCACTCCCACTTAGCTCAGGCTACAAGTGGAAAAACTAAAAAACAAAAAGCAAACCAAAAACCCAAATATAAATCACAACACCATAGCAGACATCATATTGACAATTGAAATGAAGCTGATGCTGCTGCCAAAGAAACAGCCACATCTGGTACAGAAGCAGTCACAATTTTGTATGGAAATTGGCAACATTTCTTGAAGAAGACAGGGGCCTGGGGAGAAGGTAAACACAGACCTTTTATTTACTAACCTTCCAGAAAATCATGAAAAAAGACCCCTTTCCTTTTTAAAAAAATGATTCAAACTTTTCTTCACTTAGGCAGTACTCCCTCTCCTTCTTTCTTTTCTTCTATCTCAAGACCTCTGATAACTCTTCTGCTATCCTAGAAATGCTCTCAACTGTGCCCAATCCCAATGTCTAAATATGTTGCTGTTGTAATGTGCCGTCGAGTCGTTTCCGACTCATAGCGAC
>NW_006399759.1:24494969-24502385 GCF_000299155.1 Elephantulus edwardii | reverse complement strand
TGTGTGTGTGTGTGTGTGTGTGTGTGTGTGTGTATGTGTGTGTGTCTGTTTATATATTTTAACATTTTTACTTTTTTTCATTCTCATTGTGTTTTACATTATTATTCCCATATATTGTGTCTTATTAAATTAATCATCATCGATCTATTCCCACTATTACCCTGATTTTTTGAGATCCCTATTGGATCTTTCCCAATACCTTTCCCTCTACCCACCAAAGTCATAGGGGTTTTAATAATTTTACATTAGCTTTCAATGTGAATTAAAGACCAGAGCCACATCACAGCTCCCTAGGAAAGAAGATAAAGGACATAGGAGTTAGCAGATCCAATCGAGACCTCTAGTGTGTCTCAGTCACTAACCTTTGAGGTCTTACTGTGCTTGTCAGCTAACAAATCTGGCTTCTGTTTCCATGTCTGTGAAAAGAGCATGATCATGTTTTAGTCACCGCCTACTTATATGGCAATGCTGTGAAAGCCTAATGTGATAATATATGTGAATGTACTTTGCAAATGATTACTAACACCAAAAAAGTTGTTTTTATTGTATTAATTCTAAAAGCCTGTGAGAGACTGAGATTTTGTGTGAGAGACATTATCACCTGCTTTTTTCTTTACTAGATGTGGAACATTTATTCATCGCAAGACAGAGTCAAATTACATTTTTAAATTCAGGAGAGAACTCTGTTGTGTCTGGATTCAATAGTTTTGTTTATCTACTTTATGAAACATTCAGCTTATTACCCTTGAGACAATGTCACTTCCTCTAGAAGACATCTAAATGCCAAAAGTATAGCCTCTCTCTTGGTATTGTTGCTGTTGCTGTTCATAGGGGTGGTTGAGTTGTGTATGATTCAGAGTAAATCTATGAACAACAAATCTTGCTCTATCCTGTGCTATCTTGATAATCTCTGACACTCAAGACCATTACTTGAAGCAGGTGCACTCTATCTAGTCTATTTTTTTAATTCTCATTCACATTTTGTTTCATATGATGATTCCCATACATTGTACTATAATTTGTCACTATTGATCTATGTGATCGTGTCTTTTCACTATTATCATGTCTTTTCAGGTCCCCAGTGGATCTTTCCTAGTTCTTTCACCCCCTCCCCTCATCCACCAAACTCTGTGACCTTAAGATTTCCTCCTTCCCCACTCTCAATCCCCTGCCCTCTCCCCTTCCCTCTCTGAACATTTATATACATCTTACTAGTTATTCTTCTGTTTTTTACAATAATGCAGTATTTGACTTTATGAGCATGGGTTGAACTTTAGTCTTTAAACTGACATTGTTGCTCTTTAGCACTTGGAAAAGATCCTTGGCAGAAAAATTTTCCCAAAGCAGCATATCTCTTGATTTCTTGCCTGCTGTTACAAAGGGTAATTTTGTGGGTCTAACCAAGATCTAATTACTGACAATTTAATCTTTTCTCTGTCTATCATAATGTTACCTACCGGCCCAATGGTGAGGAATTTTGCTTAAATGTAATCTATATTGAAGGCTGCAAGTCTTTGATCTTCTGTAGCAAGTGTTTCAAGTTCTTTTCAGTTTTCAACAAACAAGGTCGTGTCATGTGCATAATGCAAGATGCTAATGATCCAATTTTGATGCCATATCATTATTTATAAAGTCCAAGTGCTTGAATTATTTCCTCAGTGGACAAATAAAATAGGTTTGAAGGTATAACCCTGTCCTTCTATGATTTAAAACCATGCAGTGTTTCCTTGTTCTAGTAAGTGAGTTTGAGATTCTCACCTTCTCAATATAAGCCACAATTTGTTATGATGAACACAGACAAGTGCTTTTGCATAGTCAATTAAACACAATTAAAAAAAATAATTAAAAACCAAAACAAATCACAAAAAAACCCACAAACCACAAACATGCATCCTTCTGGTATTTCCTGCTTTCCTACATCTGGCATAAGCAATGATATCCCTCCTGCCACAGACTTTTCTGTATTTAGAAGACAATAACTTGTCACCCAGTGAAGCTGAGAGATGGTAGCTAAGGTGCTGGGAAGATCCTGCCAGAATAATCAATTAACTAGTTCTTTCAAAATCCTTAGGATACATCCAAAAAGGAACATTGAACAATGAAATGCAAATCAAACCAAGTGGGAGGTGAGCAGGAAAGGCTCGCTGACGTTCATGAGCAAGATCCCAAAGAAAAATTCAAGCTTTTGAGTAATTATGAACCCAAAATATCAGAAATTATCATACACAGAAAAGCCAAAGAATGGAGGGACTTTTGTGCAAATGACTAGGTTCTGATGCTCTTATTGGCCCTGGTTCTCTATGTTAAGTATTTTGAAAAATAACCACTTTTTTTTAAAACAAGAAGCACATGCGTGGAAAACAAAACCAAGTCATAATATATAAACTCACATAATATGAGGAAATAAGCAAGTATATTTAACTGTTGTTTCAAAATTTAAAAAACATATATAATCCAAAACTCTGAAACTATCCTCAGTGTATTTTGCACCCTTTAATAGCTCTACCTTTGTCTTACTTATTTTCCACTTCCTCTTCTGTGGAATCAGTTCTTGACAAATATCTCACACAATGATGCCAACTCATTAATTGTTGTTCTTATATTTTGGAAGAAGGGGTGGGGGGAAAGTGAGTAGTTAAGTTAGTAAAATTTCTGACATAGATTTACTGTTCAATGAAATCATTCTCATTTTTATCTCTACCTCCAGCTGGAGATACAGAGTATATTGCCGCTTTCCACAAAGTTCCTGACGATAATCTCTCTGCTATTCTGAAAGTTTTCTCCTCTGTGTCCCTGGAAGAAGATGATATTGACCACCCATTAAAGGTATCATGTAATTCATGACTTTTGTGGTATTTATTTCCTTAGAAATTGTTATCAAATCAAATAAAGTCCAAGAGTATCTCAACTCTTCTCATTAAAATAATACTTAATTTGTAAATTGTAATCTCTTTGTAAACACCAGAATTTCTGATACTTGCAGCTAATGAAATGGATTTGAGGGGAGGATGCTTGAACAGAATGGTACCTTTTCTGGCTAATAGTGAGCTCTGGTGGCATAGACCATAGTATGCTCTTTTTTAGCTAAACTAAAGGCTGCTGCCCTTTTTGCTAAATCAAAGGTTCTTCAACTACACCAGTATGTCCAAAAGGAAAATGAGCATGCAATTTACGGTTTTGGAAACTGTAAGTCAGTTCTGACTCAAAGGCAAGGACTTCTGCCTCCCTAACCATATATTATGATAAATAACAAATAATTTGCTATTTAAACTGTATTCAGATATACATATGAATTAACAAGAATATTTACATAATATATATCACTCTGTTCAACCTTCATCATTATCCATTTCTATTTTTGCATCATTATAACACAAACTCATGTTCCATGAGTTATTTTAACCATTTTTTTTTCTATGTATAACTAGTAAGCACTAATAAAATTTGGCTTTTCTATGTTGACTGCTATTTCTACTCATATTAATAGACTAATAATTTCCCTTTTATGATGGATTTTTTGCACTCAGTGTAATATTTCTGAGATTTAGGCATGGTAGAACTCAGGTTAAATGAAACAAGTCAATGAGTATCCCATTGATTCCTTGGGGCTTTTGTGTGTGTGTGTGTGTCAATGTCTTCAATGAAGCTCCAACTTCCTCCTTCGTTACTATTGGTTCCTGTTCATATGGCATTTCCTGAGATTTTTCAGTGTCAGTCAGTTCTTTTCAGAACAGTGTCTCTGTGTATTCCTTCCATCTTCTTTTAGTGTTTCCTTGCTCATTCAATGTATTGCCCACAGCATCTTTCAATATTGTGAATAGAAGCTTAATTTTGTGTTTCACTTCTCTCAGCTTGAGAAATATAGAGCAAGTTCTTCACTTTTTATTCACCAATTCTTGTTCTCTGCATGTTTCATTATACTATTTTCTTTAGCTGTTTTTTGAAATCTTCTGTTCAACTCTTTTACTTCAGCATGTTACTCCTTTATTTTGGCTTCTCAACACTCTAGTGCAATTTTCAAAGTGTCATCTGACATCCATTTCAGTTGTTTTATATCTCCTCTGTGTTTGTAAAGACCTTTTGTTCTCTTCATGGATGATATCCTTGATGTCATCCACAATTTATCTGGTGTTCTATAATTTGTGTTCAGTGTTTCAATCCTATTCTTAAGATGATTTTGAAATTCAGGTGGAATAGATTCAAGATAATATTTTGGTTCTTATGGACTTATTTTAATTTTCTGCAGACTCAATTTGAACTTACACATGAGTAATTGATAGTCTGACCTATAGTCTGTCTCTGATCTAGATTTGATTGCAAATATTGAGCTTTCCCAATGACTCCTTCCACAGATGTGTCAATCTGATTCTTATGCAGTTGACCAGGTGAAGTCTATGTGTAAAGTCACCTTTTACATGGTGGTTTTTTTCCTTGAAAAAGATATTTGCAATGAATAAATAATTGAAAATACAAAATTTGATCATTCTATTTCCAGCCTATTTTTGTCACCAAATTCATACTTTGAAACTAGTAATTCATCTCTTTGTTTGCAACTTTTTCATTCCAGTCAACAAGTAACATCTTGATCGCATGTTTGTGCAATTACAGACTGCAAGATTTGGCAAAAAAACCAAAAAACACCCCAATTTCTTTCTCTTTGACTCTACCTATAGGAGCATATATTTGAATAAAAGTCATTAGCAAGTCTTCCTTGTATGTGAATGGATAATATCCCACCATTGACATCACTGTATCTCAGGACAGACCTTGAAATTGACATTTTGATTATGAATGCAACACCATTCTTTTTGTTTTTCATTTCAACATAATAATATATATATGATTATCTATCTAAAATGTTGATATTCACATATTCCACTTCCCTTTCCACAATTTCCAGTGTTCCAACATCTGTGCTTCTTAAACTGCATGTTTCAATTATTATAGGATGTTTGTCACTATTTTTCCTCATTTTGATTTACTTTCAATCTGGGCTCTACCTCTAATATAACTATCTGTATTCCTCTACTATTTATCAGGTTTTCAGAAGCCTGTTATTTAAGAAGTAAACAGCCAATCCTGCTCCTAGTCTATCTTAATCTGGTAACTCCACTAAAACCTGTCCACTATGGGTAACTTTTATGGCATTTGACACATCGGTGGCATAGCTTTCAGTATTCCAGCAAGTCATAACTTATGTCAGTACAGCAAACTGATAGACAAGTACTATCCCAATTAGTACAATGTATTCCCCAAATACAACAAACAATTTAGTGTTGTCCCTCAAGTAGCAATTTGGCTTCACACCAAGTCTGATTTTAAGCCTGACTACTAATCACAAAGGCCTACCATTGACTGTTTCAATTCACATGAAATTGACTTGTTTCAAATAACAGATGAAGCCTTGGATGCACTCACTTAGTGTATGCCAGGAAATCTTTAGGACATCTGTCTGGTTAATGGATTGGAAGAGATCCATAGTTGTTCCCATTACCAAGAAACATGATATAACAAAATTTGGAAACTATCAAACAATATCATTAATACCATTTGCAAGGAAAATACTGCTTAACATCATTTAAAAACATCTAGAGCTGTACATAGATAGAGAACTGTCAGAAGTTCTAGCAGGATTTAGAGGAGGCAACAGCACCAGAGATATTATTGTGATGTCAGATGGTTTCTGGCTGAAAATAAAACGTATTAGAAGAATGTCTATTTATTCTTTATTGACTCTTCAAAGGCATTTGACTTTGGGAAACACAATACATTATGGATAACATTGAGGAGAATTGGAATCCAAAAGCACTTAATTATGCTCCTATGAAATCTATATCTAGATCAAGAAGGTGTAATAAAAACAAAGCAAGGAAACGCTGTTGTTATGTGCCATCAAATTGTTTGTGACTCAAAGTGACATTATGTACAAGAGCCCTAAACCTTGTTCTATCCTGTGCCAACCTCACTGTATCTGACACACCTACTCTCACTACCCCAATCACTGAACTGATCCATCTCATCAAAGGTCTTCCTCTCCTACACCATCCCTCTACTCTCCCAAGCATGATGTCACACTCCGTGGACTGGTACCTCCTTGCAACATGTCCAAAGTATGTCAGACAAGGCTTCAGAATCCTTGCCTCCAAAGAGCAGCCTGGTTTAACCCTTTCTAGGAACACTACATGTTTTAAAATTAAGAAGAGCATGCATTAAGGTTGTAAGGCATCTAGATTGGAAGAACACTTATCAATAACCTGTGTTATGCAGATCGCACAATCTTACTGAAAGTGAGGAGGACTTGGAGCACTTGATGCAGAAATCAAAGAATACTACTTTCAATATGGATTACATCTCAACATCAAAAAAATAAAAAAAATTCTTACCACTGGACTTACAGGCAACATCACAATACCTGGAGAAAAGATTGAAGTTATCAATAACTTCATCTTACTTGCAACCACTATCATAACCCTTGGTAGCAGCAGTCAGGATTTCAGAAGATGCATTGCACTGGGAAAGTCTGAAGTCATAGATCTTTTCAAATTATTGAGAATTAATGATGTCAGTTTGAGGACTAAGCTTCATCATGGTCTTGCTGATCACTTGCTGTGCATCTGAGAGCTGGACAGTGAATGATGACAGAAAAAAATGATGCCTGTGAGCTGTGGTGTTGGAGAAGAGCACTGAACACACCATACCCTGCTAAAACGAACAGACAAATATGTCTTGGAGAAAGTGCAGTCATAGTGGTCCTTGGAGAAAAAGAAAGGAATGCTTTCCCTCACATACTTTGGACATGTTGCTAGGAGAGTTTGCTCCTTGGAGAGGGAAATCATGTTTGGAAAGGCAGAAGGTGAGTGGACAGGAAGGTCTTCAGTCAGGTTGATTGACACAGTGACTGCACAATGGGCTATAGAGTGTCAGAAACTGTTAAGAATGATGGAAGATAGGACAGGATTCAGATCTGTTGTTCATAAGATCCCTACTGAGTCATCCTTGATGATACGTGATTCATACTGGGAACACATAATAAATTGGATTGTACTGGAATGTGTCTACACTCAACATGAATCTCTTGTAATTTTTCTCTGCTTTTGAAACCATGTAAAGGCTCTGTTTAGAAAGTAAATTTTGAACAATTTTAGTTGCTTTAACGAATTAAAGCAAGATTAGATTAATTGGAATATTGAGGGTACTTTCTGATACTTTAAGGCATGATAAGTGTAACTGTGAAGAACACTTTCACATCCTTCCATGTACATACATAGTACATACATAGAGATCCTTTCATGCCTCACTCTATACTAATTTTCTTTTTGTTCTTGCCACTTGATGTAAAGATGTTGTTGTTATGTTGTTGTTATGTGCCGTCGAGTCGTTTCCGACTCATAGCGACCCTATACAAAACAGCCCTAA
>NW_006399759.1:24494359-24494869 GCF_000299155.1 Elephantulus edwardii | reverse complement strand
TGTTGACTATGGAGCCAAGCAAACTAAAGCTGTGTACAATCTCAATCTCTTCACCATCCATCCTGATGCTGCCAATTGGTCCAGTGGTGAGAAGTGTATAATATTAGTCGTGTGGCAGTGACAGTAATGCTTATAAAATGTCCTTGTTCCATGTGATAAATTAAATCCACATGCCTATTTCTAACTGGTAAAATGTGAATAGAGGTTGGTAAAAACTATAAAAAGTCCATGTGTAAATTAGTCTCTCTTGTCCCTTTGAAGTCATACACAGAACAAAAAATATCACAAGAGATAATATATTCTAGATCATAGTTATGAAGTGTTAGAACCATTCAATAGTATGATTGCCTGAATGACTGCATGTTTTAGAGCTTCCATTGGCCTTGGATAGATGATGGTAATAAACTTTGACTAAATCAAGCACCTTGAGGCTCAATGTCAAGAAGGCAAAGATTCTCACCACTGGGCCAATTGGTAGCATGAGGATGGATGGTGAAGAGATTGAGATTA
>NW_006399759.1:24486065-24494259 GCF_000299155.1 Elephantulus edwardii | reverse complement strand
GTTTTCTAAGTATACTATCATGTCATCTGCATAGAGGGATAATTTTACCTCCTCTTTGCCAATTTGTATACCTCTTATGTCTTTCTCTTGTCTTATTACTATCGCTAAGACTTCCAATACAATATTGAATAAGAGAGGAGATAATCAGCATCCTTGCCCAGTTCCTGTTCTTAAAGGGAATGCCTTTAACCTCTCTCCATTGAGAACAATGTTAGTCTTGGGTTTTCATACTTTTTACTATATTGAAGAAATTTCCTTCTAGTCCTATTTTGTTGAGTGTTTTAATCAGGAAAGGGTGTTGGATTTTGTCAAAGGCCTTTTCTGCATCGATTGATAGGATCATATGGTTCTTATTCTTTGCTTTGTTAATATGATGAATTACATTAATTGTTTTTCTTATATTGAACCATCCTTGCATGCCTGTTACGGATCTCACTTGGTCATGATGGATTATTTCTTAGATGTATCATTGCATTCTATTGGCTAATAGACTTCTGTATCTTTTTTAAAAAAATAAAACTAAAGTGCATATGTGAAGATTGTATCATTTATCCATATCTATTTAATCTGTATTCTGAGCCAATTTTTCAAGAAGCTGGACCCTATGAAGAAGAATATGATACTAGGATTGGAGGAAGACTCATTAATAACCTTTTGTATGTAGATGACACATCCTTGCCTGCTTAAAGGGAGGAGGAATTAAAACACTGCTGCAGAAGATCAAACATACAGCTTTCAATAAGGATTGCATTTCAACATCAAGAAAACAGAAATTCTCACCACTGAATGGATAGGTGATTTTATGTGCGATGGAGAAAAGCTTAAAACTGTCAATGACTTCATCTAACTTGAATACTCAAACAATATACTTGATACCAGCCATCAGAAGATCATAAGCCATATTTTATTGGCAATGTCTGTATTCAGGGACTGCTTCAAATTACTGAGGAGTAATGATATTTGTTTGAGGACTAAGGTGCACCTAATTCAGACAATGGTCTTTCCAATCACTTACTATGCTGCTGACAGTTGGACAATAGGATGACAGAAGAAACATTGATGCCTGTGAATTGTGGGGTTATAAGAGTACAGGATATCTCATGGAGTTCCAAAAAAACAGATATGTCTTAGAGAAAGCGCAGACAGAGTGCTCTTTAGAGAAAATTGGATGGTGAAATTTTATCTCACAAATTTGAGCATGAGGTTAGGAGAGGCTGTTTCTTGGAGGAAAAAAAAATCATGCTTGGAAAAGTAGAAGAGGGATGGTGAAAATAAGACCCTTAATCTGGTGAATTAACACACTGACTTTGACATGAGGTTTAAGTGCATCGTAGATTTTGAGGTTGGCATGAGATAACACAAGGCTCAGAGCTATTATTCTTAGGCCCCCTGTGAGTCACACTCAACTTGATAGGATCTAACAACAACAGCAACTACAACAACAATGCTAATCACCCTTACTGGTCCATCAGTCAATTGATCAAGAAACTACACCTACCCTATTCCAAGAATAATGTAACATTTGCCTACATGTATTTTAAGAATTTTGTCTTTTTGCACATATTTTCAAGGCTACTTCTCAAAAACCTTTCCTTCACATGTCTACTGATGAACTACTTGGGTTATAGATGAAAAAAAATGAATATATATGCAAATTGTGTCTCTTGTGAGGCACAAATGTTTTTTTAAAAAAAGAAAATAGCTTAATAATAATTTGGTGGAACAAAGTGTCCTGTGTCCCGTTTTTCTGCAAGTAAAGATAAGGTTGTTTTGATTCTGGAAGTGTAAAGCGAGGTTTTATTAAGTAAACACTCACAGCAGCAGACTCTGCCTGAAAAAAATGGGAAATAAGCAATGACTTACAAGGAATTTTGCTAAAAGATGAGCATATCATTTATCATTTTGCTCTCACTTCCCAGAAAAGAACAACAATTACTTATTTCACTGTTTCTGTGTGCATGTGTTTGTTTTTCCAGGAGTCAGACATTGCAAAAGAATTTCTTACCCCCACATGTTTTACTTCTCAATATTCGGCATTATTTCCTGTTAAGTCTCTTAAATTTCTGAGTTCTCCAACCTTCTTGTTGTTGTTAGATGTCATTGAGTACTACTCACAGAACTACTCTGAACTCTATTATCCTATCCTGTGCCATCCCTATCATCTCTTACACACTTGAGCTCGTTACTATGGTAACTGTGTCCTTCCATCTCATTGAAGGTCATCCTCTCAGTTGATCCACTAACTTCCCAAGCATGATGTGCCTTTCCAAGGAATAGCTCTTTCTAAAAACATGTTCAAAGTATGTGAGATGAAGCTTCACCATCCTTGCCACCAAAGAGTGCACTGACTGTGCTTTCTCTAAGACATAAATGTGCTTTTGCCTGTCCATGAGATATTCACTACCATTCTCCAACACCATAACTCCCGGCATTGATTCTTCTTCCAGCTCTTAATTGATAGCAGATGATTGAAAAAAAAATGTGGCTGGATTCAAGTGCACCTTGACCTTTAAACTGACATCAGTGCCCTTCAGGACTTTAAGAGATCTCTGACAATAGACTCTGAATGCAGAACATTTCTCCTGATCTCTTGACTGCTGGTATCAAGGATGTTGATTGTAGATTCAAGTAAGATAAAATGGTTGAATTTTTCAACCTTTTCACTGGGCATTATGATGTTACTTAATGGTCCATTGGTGAGAACTTTTATCTTTTTGATGTTGATATGTAATACATATTGAAAGCTGTAGTTGTAGATCTTGAAGGATTTTAGGTCTTCGTTTTTAGCAACCAAGGTTGTGTTATCTGCATAATGAAGGTTGTTAATGAGTCTTCTTTCAGTCATGAAGACACGTTTTTCTTCATAAATGATTTGCTCTGCATACAAATTGAATAGGTACAGAGAGAAAGGATTTATCCCTGACACACACATTTTCTTAAATTTTAAATCATGCAGTGTTCCCTTGCTCTGTTTGGACGACAGCATCTGGTCTCTTTCTCGGGAGCATAACTAAGTGGTTTGGTGCCCTATTCTTTAAAATGTTACTCAGAGTTTGTTATGATCCACACAGTCAAATGCTTTTGCATAGTCAGTAAAACATAGATAGGCATTCTTCTGATAGTATCTGCTTTTAGCCAGGATCCATCTGACATCAGTAATGATATTCTTGGTGCCAAGAAATCTTCAAAACTCTTCTAAATGTATTGTTCTATTAATTTTTGGCTGATATTCAGCAATAGTTTGCTTGCATGTTAAATTAATGATGTTGTTGCTGTTATATTCCATTGAGTCGCTTGTGACTCAGCCTTGTATGTACAACAGCCTTGATACCTGCTCTATCCTGTGCCAATTTTATTGTATCTGACATACCTACCCCTATTACTCCAGTCCCTGAATCAATCTATCTCATCAAGGGTCTTTCTCTCTTGCATTGTCCCTCTACCCTTCCAAGCATGACGTCCCTCTCCAAGAACTTGTCCCTCCTTACAACATGTGCAAAGTATGTCAGACGAAGTTTCAGAATCCCTGCCTCCAAGGAGAAGCCTGGTTTCACCCTCTCTAGGATGAACTTGTTCTCTTAGCAGTCGATGTTACATTCAATACTCTTCTCCAGCACCATGATTCAAAGGCATTGA
The DNA here is from genome assembly GCF_000299155.1 of Elephantulus edwardii. NCBI lineage: Eukaryota > Metazoa > Chordata > Mammalia > Macroscelidea > Macroscelididae > Elephantulus > Elephantulus edwardii. Next base: position 24,490,623 of record NW_006399759.1, on the reverse strand, counting down.
TTCTTTTTCTATCATCTCTAGTCATTGTCCAGCTTTCTGATACATAGCAAGTAATTGTGAAGACCAAGGCCTGGATCAGGCAAACCTTAGTCTTCAAGCTGATGTCATTGTTTTTCAGTACTATGGAAGATCCCTGACAGCAGATTTTCCTAATGCAATTCATCTTTTGATTTCATGGCTGTAGGTACCAAGAATGTTGATATTAATGATATTGGTAATTTCCACATTCTGTTGGATTGCCTTTCTTGGGAAGGAAATAAATATGGATCTCTTCCAGTTAGTTGGCCAGATAGCTACCTTTCCAATTTCCTAGCAAAGACTGGTGAGCATGTCCAGGGCTATATCTGTTAGTTGAAGCAGGTTAATTAGTATCCCATTAATTCCTGAAGCTTTTGTCCCCCTCAATGTTTTCAATGCAGCTTTTACTTCTTCCTTATCATTGTCTCTTTATGACATGCTACCTCTTGAAATATTTCATTGTCAACCAATACTTTTTGGTATAGTGACTTGATGTATTCAGTCCAGCTTCCTTTGATTCTTCCTGGATCATTGACGCTGTTTCTCATAGCATCTCTCAGTTTTGCAACTTAAGATTTGAATTTTTCAATTCTTTCAACTTGAGAAATACTGAGTAAATTCTTCCCTCTTTATTCTCCAATGTGAGCTTTTTGTACATTACGCTACAATACTTTTCTTTGTTTTCTTCAGCTAACTTTTGAAATTTTCTGCTCTTTTTCTTCATCTTTTTCATTCTTTTTCTTCCCTTTGTTTTGGCTTCTCAGTGCTGTAGTGTGATTTTTCATAACTTCATCTGAGATCCATTTTGACCTTTTCTTTCTCTTACATCTTTGTAATGACCTTTTACACTATTCATGGTGATTTTTTTATATCATTTATGTGGTCTCCCATCATGAGTATACAGTTGCCCTTAAACCTATTCGAAGTCATATTTTGGTTCTTGTGGACTTCAAAAAATTTTCTTCAGCCTCAGTTTGAACTTGTGCATAAGTAATTGATAGTCTGTTTCACAGTCAGCACCTGGCCTGGTTTTGACTGCAGATATTCAGCTTCTCCAATGATTCCTTCCATAGTGAATCTGATTCTTTTCAGTTCATCATGTGAGGTATATATTCCTAGTACTTAGGAGACTGCCACTGGGACCTGCAGCCAGAAGGGTTAGAGAAGGAACCAGTAGGGTCTAGTACCAGGAGCCTGCTTTTGGACATTATGCAGGCCAGAGAGGACTGTCCTGCATCATGATATTTGTAAGCCCGATTGTTTCTGTGGTTTGCTGTTAGAGGTACAAATCTGTCTGTCAGTTTCTTATACCATCGCACTGATTTAGAAGCTTCACTGACATACTGAAAACCTGAAGTGTGAATCTCCCATGTGCTACATGGGAGAAGGATGGACAATCTCCTTGCTTGCAATTTACTGCCTCTGAAAACCCACTGGAAGGTCAGCACTAACTCAATAATACTGAACAACAGTTCTCTATCTTGGGTGTAGATATATCCTTTTTTTTTCCTGGAAATCTTTTTCCCCCCCAGTTTTTTTTTTTATTTTAATGAAAGTTTACAGAGACTTTGGATTTCCATTAATTCATTGTTGCACACTTTCCTCCCTGCCCACCCCTTCCCCCAGTTCACTTTTCTCTTTAAAAAGTAAAAAAAAAAGAAGCACTCTTTCATAGTTATACAACCCACCCACCCCCCTAGTCCATTCCACTATGCAGCTTTTATTGTGGATTCTTGCCATGACAATAATACCTAATCATATACTTCTCCTAAACAGTTGTAAAGTGGAACTGATGTGGGGTTTGGGGGACACTAAGAGGGACTAAATAATGTATACTGCATTGAAATAGATGAGGGAGAGAACTGTTTACTCTTTTCAATAGACTACAGTTCTGTTAGTTTGTTGTGTACTGGAGTAACATCTGGGTCTCTGTGATGCTGGAAGCTATGCTATTGATATTTCAAATGCCAGTCATGTCACTCAAACTGGACAGGTTTCAGCAATGCAGCTAGATTAAGATAGCCAGGAAGCAGAGTTGACCATCTACTTCTGAAATAAGGAAGCCAGGTAGCCATGGTATTAGATGTAAAGCCCAGCGAGGAAGTCACTAAAACAATGAGGAGAAACAGCTTCAACCATTCATAACTGGAACATAGAATGTATGAAGTATTAATAAACTGGAACACACACACATATCCTCCTCCACCCCCCAGGCATTAGTTTTGTGTTTTATCAAGTTGAAACTGACTTGCAGCTGACCCTCCAGTGGGTTTTTCAGAGCCAGTAAATCATGTGGAAGAGTGTCTGTCTTTCACAGAGCAGCTAGTGGATCTGAACCATGTGCCTCTGGCATTGCAGAGAAGTTTCTTACCTCCATGCCACCAAAACTAGCTGAAATTGACTGGCATTGGCCACTTTGAATCAGATGAGCATGATCTACTTTGCCAGGATTGAAATTTTGAAGAAGAATGATGTTGCATTCATCATTTAAAGGACCAATTAAAGACCTATCTTGAAGCATAATCCTGTGCAATAATATTCCCACATGTTTACAAAGACCTGTTAATACAACTGTTATTCATATATACACATCAACAGCTAAAGCCAAAGAGGAGACAACTGAGGAATTCTCCCAACTTTTGCAGTCTGAAATTGACCAAAAGTGCAGTCAAGGTGAATTTATAAAAATTGGTGATTGGAATACCAAAGTTAGAAACAAGGTAGAGAAAATAGTAGTTGGAAATTATCAGCTTGGTGACAGAAATGAAGCTGAAGAACAAATGATTGAATTTTGCCCTCTATGGATAAATATGATAGGACAAGGCTCAGGTCTATTGTTCCTAGGGTTGCTAAGAGTAGTACTGGATGCTCAGGAACCTGAGAACAACAGAGAGAAAGATGGGCTAATTGATATAACAAATCATCCTGCGCCCAATCATTTCTTTCTCTGGAGAATGGGAAAGCAGAAGCACACAGTGTTTGGAGACTGTGGATTCAAGTTTCAGACAGACTTTTTTTTCTCACTTCTCTAGGCTGTCTCATAGTTCTTTGAGCTTCAAGAACAAAGAGTAACATAGAACATAGAATTACTATGTGGTCAGCCAAGGTCATACATGTGCTTGTATTTTATATATTCACGCAAAAGAGAGTATTGTAAAGAAACACACAAAAAGTGATCTTAGATTGTATGTGCATGTTTACATGTGTGCGTACTTGTGTAAATAACACAATTATCACCTAGAAAATAATGGATAATAGATAGCATAGAATCGGACAGGGTACAGATCTGTTGTTTACAGGGTCAGTAGGGATCATACTCGACTTGATAGCACCTAAAAACACCTAGAGATGAAGATCTCTTTACAGTTACTAAATACTGATAATCTATTCCTACTTGTATGATCTTGGAGCATATTGCCTCACATCATAGACTATCAAGTTCAACTTAAACATATTGAAGATAAGAAGGCTCAAATGCTTTTTCTTGGAAGGGTAACGAGACACTGTAAAGTCTGCTTTGCTATGTCTTCTAATACCATATGAAACATTTCTCATACTTTGCTGATAGTGGGTGACGGTCCAAGAGTGCGCATGTTCTTCTGCTCAGCATACCGATCACTTTCTAAATAACCCTAGGTCACACTGAGAGGCTCTTACCAGGTGGTCGATTAATTTCCATGTTTTTTTCTCACTCCAGCAACTCCAGCTGACAGAATTGAGAAACTGATGACACAAAACATGAGCCTGTGAAGAATACAGTGGCTTCCTCCTTTGAAAAGTCACACTGGGGTTTGCACGAAAAGAAAGCTGTTTCTGGCTGATGTTTGTATGATCTTGCTAAATAACTCTCTTTCCCTGTAGGAAGGAGCCAGCCTAACAAGAGCTCTGTGTAGATCTGATGCATTCCATGGGTCTTCACAAAATATCTGTTTTTATTTTCGATGTTTATATTGGTTCAGAATATGAACAAGAGAAGGATTTGATGGTTCAAGGAAAGAACGGAAAATGCCATACACTAAAAGCACTTGATTAAAAAAATAAATTAAAGCACTTGATTTAGGATCCTATGACTATTGGTTTTAATATCATTCCCAAAATTTACTTACACTATGATCTCAAGCAAGTCATATCACTTCTGTAAACACTGATTATTAGCATGTCCAGTGCTATACTCCTTAGGAATAGTGACCAAATGAAAACCGCATGATCACCTTGAAAAGACAAAGGCGTAGGCAGAGTAACGTTCAAGGAACAAGGAAAGTTGTTTGGTTCCACAATCAACACTCATGGTACCAGCAACCAGGAAATCAAGAGACGAATTGCATTGGGAAAGTCAGCTATCAGGGACCTCTCCAGAGTACCAAAGAGCAACGATGTCAAGCTGGAGACTAAGGTGCACCTGATCTGGGTCACGGTCTTTGCAATTACTTTCTATGCATCAGAGAGCTGGACAGTGACTAGGGATGATAGAAAGATAATTGATGCCTTTGAGCCGTGGTGCTGGAGAAGAATGTTGAACATACCATGGATTGCTAAGAGA
>NW_006399759.1:24485414-24485965 GCF_000299155.1 Elephantulus edwardii | reverse complement strand
CAGCCTCTCGGATAATCTGCTCTGCATACATGTTGAAAAGGTATGGAGACAGGATGCATCCCTGACGTACACCCTTCCCAATTTTGAACCATGCATGATGTAAAGATAGTTTTACAAAATAATTGCTCACTTTCTCCTCCATCTAAGACATCGGATTTCTCTAAGCTCCTATATCTTCATACAAATCTGTTTTATGCACATGTATTCATGTGTATACATGTGTGTTCTGGTAATTGACTTATGTATCTTTTTTTTAATTTCAATGAACATCTACAGATATTTCGGAATTCCATTCATTGCTGCACTTTTGTCCCCGCCCACCCCCTTGTTCCACATTTGCTCCTCTCCTTGAAAAGCAAAAGAAAAACTCCTTCATTGGTACACAATCCCCACCACACACCCCTAACCCCACCCTCATCCCAAATATAATCCACTCTATAACCCTCATTCTGGACACTTATGATAAACATAATGCCCTAAAATATAATACTTTTAAACTATTCTCTCCCTCATAGACTTCAATGCAGTAAACATAATTTATCCAGTTTTTC
>NW_006399759.1:24475376-24485314 GCF_000299155.1 Elephantulus edwardii | reverse complement strand
GAAGACCCTCTATTAGGTGGATTGACCCAGTGACTGGGGTAATCAGAATGGTAGTATTGGAGACAGCTCGACTGGCACAAGACAGAGTAGAGTTTAGGGCTGTTGTACATACGGCCCCTATGAGTCATAAGCGACTCGATGTCACATAACAACAACAACAACAAATCAAGCACAAAACATTAGTGCTGTCACTGCAGAATAACTTTTCCCCTGACTTTAAAGGACACTTACTCTTTGAGTTTTTAAAAAAAATCTGGTAAAGATAGCTATTTATATAGTTTCTCTACTCATTTTTGTTTTTTGCTGACTAATCTTCTTGGTAGATTTCCCAAGAAATCTGATGAAGTGCCAAATATAGAGACAATCACTCATTGTCAGTCTAATTAGTCATGGTAAAGATATTATGAAATGAGAAAGACACTTCTTTCAATTACCTCTGTCATGAAAGGGATATAATTTTTGACAAGGAAACTTTACCACTGAAGGATTTTTAGAAACTGTCCAGAACATAAAAGCAAATCTACAATTTCACAGAGAGACATCAAGGATTAAAAAATTGAAATTTATCATATCCTTAAGGATTTTATATACATGGAATATAAATTTCAATCTTATATATATCTTTATAAATAGAAAGCTATTAGTAAGAAATCCATGACTGAATTAAATAGCTGGCTTTAAAAATATATGCTGTAATTGTGGGCTTGTGAAAAGAAAAGGTGACAGTGTATTAAATATTAGGAAAATTTATGTCTTTGGCAGAAGACAAATCCTTTGGGAAAAGGGTCCTCCATGAACATTTTCAATTCACACATTTATTCAACAAATGGTGATTGAGCGCCTTTATGTTCTCAGGTCACTTACTGGAAATAGCTGCAAACGAAATATTTTCTTTCCCCCCCCTTCTTCTTCATCTAGAAAGCTCTCTTTTAAAAGACAGGCTTATGGATGTGAGCTCTGCTTTTTGAATGCATTCACGAATGCAGGCATTTGGTCCAGTAATGCTGGGAGGAGAATGGATAATGATTTTAACAGAACCTGCTGTAAACACCCACTCATTCTTCCAAAAGCAACTAATCTTAGGTTTTAGCAATGCAATATCCCAGTGAGTAGAAGAAACTGACTGAAATGTGAAATGTTGCCAAGAAATAGAGCCAAAAAGAAACTCACTCTTCAAGAATTGCTCATTGGTGTCAGCTCAGGTCAGAATTGAGTTGCAGTGGCCTGATTTTTGATGGACTTATTCAGTCATGGAGGAATGATGAGGGCAGATTTTTTATATAAGATGTTGGTGGGTCACTTGTAAGTAGTGAAGGAAATTTGTGAGAATGCGTTAACATTTGCCTTTAATAATAATGTGCAGAGAATTGTGGCGTGTGAGGATTTAACATCAATAATTCATCAGTCAAGGATTTCCAGGATAATTACTCTGTGTTTGCCACTAGATGGAGGCCTGAGGGAAATAAACACAGGATGCGTTTCTTAAACAGCTAATACTTTTACTGAGAGGGCATGAATGCCCTATAGAAAATGATGAATGAATTAAAAAATAAAGCCTAATAGAAAAGTAATGTTAATATTGGCAAATAGACAAATTTAATAATACCTGGCACACCAGATCTAGAGCAAAAGAGTCTAAATTCAAATATTAGTGCCCCTACTTAATAGCTGAATAGCTCTAGGTTAACTGCTTAACCTCTGGACATTGTCATTGACATAGGAAGAAAATAAGATTATTTAAAAGAAGTACATGTGAAGTGCTTGGAACAGTTACTGGAATACCAGAATGGTAAAGAATGAATGTTAGATATTATTATAAGCAAATAAGATTTAGAGAAACATTTATTGGCTGAACACTTTATTTTTTCAGATATTCTTGCTGTATCATCATTTTCCAGTAGTTAAATGATGAGAGGGAAACTGTTTAATGAACATGATTTATTTTGCAATATCAAGAGTACTGTTCTGAAACCTGGGCACCCACAGTGCACCACTGCCTGTGAGCCCTAAAATTCAGATGGGTGGAAAGTGACTCTGATGAATTAGAGTTCTCCTGTGGTCACATATGATTTCTATCCAAAGAAAACAATTTTTAAAAGGAAAAAATCTTCACTAATTGCATTTTTTATCACCTTCACTCAAAATTGCCTCTCTCCTGCTCTTGATTCAAATCTAGTAGGACCACAGGTTTAAGTCCTGAGCAAGATTTATATGTAGGAATGAATTGAAAAAAATAATTGACTTATTGCATTTAGAATTATGTCTAATTGTTCTCTACATGCCCAAACATTTTTAGAAAGTTTTACTTAAGTCACTGTTTTTAAAAGGGCTTTGTTACAGGAAGTTTAACTTGAATCTTATCTAACACATTGTTTTATGGCATAACCTCAGATTCCTAGCCCATTATGTGAAACAGTTTGTTGGATAATCTTTAATGATGTGATCATGTAAAAAATTCTAGGATTTGTACATCAATATTCATAGCAGTGTTGTTCACCATCACAACAATGAGGAAACAGTTCAAATGTGCAAACACAATGGAATGGATTGAGAAATTGCAGTATAGTCACACAATGAAATACTCTGCAGCACTCAGGAGCAACAATTTTAAAAAATACTGCATAATTTGGGAAAGACTGGAGAGCATTATGTTAAGTACACCAGCACAGTCTCCTAAGAATAAATAATACATTAGGACATTATTTTAAAAATATAAGAGTAACTAATAAAACATATATGGGAACTTGAGGAGGGGCAGAGGTGGGAGAGGAAGGGAAAGGATAGGTAGAGGTGAAACCACAGGGCTGCACAATTTAGTGGGTGTAGGGAGAGGAGGAAGGAAATGGGAAGGATCTGGGTGAAAAGACAGGGTAATGCAAGGTCCAATGGCGACTGATTTTATAAAACACGATGCATGAGGATGATTATATGAAACACAATATGAATGAGTAATAGTGTGAAACACAATGTAAGCAATCCAACAACAACAAAATCTGGGATTTATGATCTAGAGCCTGATAAGGAAATGCTGCATGACAGGTAGGTGTTTCTGTGAGAATTATCTCTAAGCTCAACATAAAGAAAAGTATTCTAAGAAAGTGTGCTGAGACCTAAACATTCTTTTTGTCTTTATTCTCTACTTACTAATCAGGTCTCTCACCTCACCAACGTTCAGATTACTCAAGTAGAATCTCAAATGTGCCTAACATGGAAAAAGGGCATGTCTTACCCTTAAAGACTTTGAACTTCTGAGAGCTGTCTGTTTGAGCTTTAAGTACTTATAAAACTTTAAACAGCATGGTGTTGTGAAAGGAACAGAAAATGGGACATGGGGGCACAAGGTTATGAGCATCTCTGAAAGGTCCAGAGGCAGCGAGAGTAGCACAGCCCCTCAACTACCCCAGATGAGAAAGCAGATAAAAAGACCAGCCCTATGGTGCCTCTAGGGAAAGAGGTTCATTTATTCACTGTTGACTCACAGACTGTGATGCCGAGAATGGGGTTTATTAGGTAAGTAAATTGGAGAGTAGAGGAGGCAAAGAATATCACCCCATGCAAGTAAGGTTTTAGCTCAGAAGTTTCAAGTCATATTTCCTCAGTTAGTCCTGGTTCTCAATTCAGTTCAGCAGTCAAATTCATATCATCCATCAAGGTTTGCCTCAGAGCAGTTATAATTCAGTGTATCCTTCAACATCCAGTAAGAACAGCAAAACCTTTAACTGTGACCTTTATTTGAGGGCTCCAATGGTTGCACCTTGCCACAGTTTCTTCACAACAATTTTACAGTCTCTCTATCATCATCACTAGGGTCTCGCTTTCATCAAGGTCTTGTTGCAGTTTCCCTTAATTCTTTCTGTTCAGTGTGGGAAGTTTCAAGATCATATATCTGATCTTAAGGTTGCTGGTGAGCAGAGGGGGCTAAGGCAATGGCTAAAAAAGCTAATTTTAAGCTAACATCCCAGGTGCATAGATTCACAGAAAACTGCCTGAACCATGAATTCCTATTCAGCACTTTAATTCCTCAGATCTGCTCAGTAACTTGAACTATTTCCATCCTTTTTGCTTTTCTGATGACTAAATCTTCCTATCTTCTCCTTGGAATAAGGGAAAGAGTAAAAACTATATTGTTTTGTTTTGTTTTTAGAGTTCTAGTGGCAAGAAGCTGTACTGCAATCCCCAAGGAAAGTAGTTTGAGGGCACCAGCTGCACCACAGGACAAGGATGGGCATCTCCTCCTGTGTAAATAACTGCCTCTGAAAACCTGCTGGAGGGTCAGCTGTGAGTTGGTACAACAACAAAAACAGAGGTACAATAAATTTAAGAGTATTTTACTAAGTTTTCTTTCTTACTTATTTTTTTAAATTTTCTGAGTTGAAAAACTCGTTTTTGTGTGTTTTGTTTTGTTTTAAGAAAAAGTGATCCAACTCTATAGATCTATCTGCCACAAGCCTTTGGGCCAGAAAGAGACCCAGAAGCAGTGACATTCTCACCAAGGTTAATACCCAAATTCAACACTCACTGGATACAGGGCGTGAGGAGGAGACAGCACAGCCCGCACTAAGTTCTGCATTCAGTGAAGCCTGCAGGCGAACAGAATGTGAACAGGAAGCTACTGAAAGTACTGAACAGGAAGATGGGTAGGAGAGAGGAAAGGCAAGGCAGAGAAGATCTGAACCCAACAAGGTAAATTCAGGTCCATGGTTCCTGGGGGACTGATGTTTTCTTTTTAAAATCATAAATGTCATGCCAAATCTGACAGCTATATAAGGTATAACAATCAACCAGCTTTGGTTTCACAATGAGTGGATACTAGACTCTTGCATGCTATATGTTCTCCACAAACTTTACAATGGTTCCTGAAACACCTTCTGGATGTCTTTATGTTTTTGAACTAAGTTTGCTCTACTTCAGCTCTTCAGGTCTCCTTCTGCTTTACAAATGAGAGGAGAAAACCAGGAAAGGGAAAGAAATGTCAGGATTTTCTGATTCCAGAACCAAGATTGTTTTCGTTACTTGCATTGCCACACTACTACCCTTTTTCTTTTCTATCACTTATATCTACAGTACATGGAAATTGAGCAAATGTTCTCAATAATAGAAACAATATTTTATAAGGAATATGAATTTTTTATTGTTTCTCTAAATGTCTCCTGAGGTTCTCAAATTCTAAGATTCTAAATATAGTTACAAACCTGGCAAAGTTAATTTTAATGAACAACAACTTTGCTTTAGTAAATGATCTCTGTCTTAAAATAATTAAAGATAAGGTGCCCAAGTTAATGTCAAATAGTCATTTTCCCTGAGCTAAATTACATATAGTTCTACAAAACCTGGGATACAAACTACAGAATTTACAACAAATTCTTCTCTTCTTTAGAACTGTTGTTATTAAGATTCTAATTATGTTTTCTTTATTCAGAATGGGTAACCCATTATTCAACACATCTCTTTTTAATCTATCATGTTTTTGTTATGTGCCATGGAGTCAGTTGACCTTGACTCATTACTATAAATATTCCCTAAAACTTGTTAACTTATTTGTAGTATTCTACCTTTACTTTTAATAGAGTCAACTAGTAAACACAGTTCAAAAATCATAATCTCTGTTGCATATGCATCTCTTTTATTTTCTTCTCTTTAACGGCTTTTTAAGAGCACAAAAAAGCATTCTTCCCTTGAAAGCTGTTTAATACCTCCTATAATCCACATTTTCAAAATAAAACAAATATGTAAAATTTTGTCTTCAGTTTCTCTCATCTCCCATTTTACTAGGAATAACAGGAAGATATAAAACAATAGCTTGGGCATCTCCTTTTCTATATGATTAGGCTCATCACTTTAAAGTTCTCCTTTCCAAATAACTTCCAGAGGTGATTTTGCTAAGCTACCTGAGGCTATAAACAGATTCATCCTGGAAAGGATTAAGCCAGGCTGCTCCTTGGAGGCAAAGATTCTGAGGCTCTGTCTGACATACTTTGGACATGTTATGAGGAAAGACCAGTCCTTGGAGAGGGACATCATGTTTGGGAGGGTGGAGGGACAGCGCAGGAGGGGAAGGCCCTCTATGAGGTGGATTGATTCAGTGACTGGGATAATTAGGATGGGAGTGTCAGAGACAGTGCGATTGGCACAGGACAGAGCAGGGTTTCGGGCTGTTGTACATAGGGTTGCTATGAGTCGCAAGCAACTCAATGGCACATAACAACAACAACAACCTGAGGTTGTAAACAAGAAATATCATTTCTCCATTTTCTAATGACATGCTATTCATTTTCTATGTATTCACTGTAAGCGTCCTTAAAGATCATATTCTACTAACAGTTTATATGTTGTTGTTATCGGCTTATGGGTCATCTACAACTCTATAAACAATAGCCCTGAACCCTGCTCTAACGTAAGCCAACTTCACCCACTGCCACAGTCACTGTATCAGCCCATCACATCCAGGATCTTCCTCTCCTGTGCTGACCCTCTGTCTTTCCAAGCATGATGTACTTCTCCAAAGACTGATCCCTCCTGGCAACATGCTCCATGTATGTGAGATAGTGTTTTAAAATGCTTACCTCCAAGGAGCAATCTGGTTTCACCCTCTCCATGACAGACATATTAGTTTATATAATGAAATTCAAACTTTCTACCATGCTTCTTAATAAAAATAGGACAGCTAGTAAAATGTGGATAAAAATCAAAATGGTTAAGGGGAGGGGAGTAGATGGAGGATATATCCTGAATGTCAGAATATGGTGAGTGTAGAGGAGAGTGAAGGAATTAGGAAAGATCCAATAAGGAACTGAAAAAAATATTGGAGTATTATTATTAGTAGCCATATATCAGTGGAGATTAATTTTATAAAATATGTATATGAGTGATGGTTTGCAGCACAATGTGAATGTAGGAAAGTATATGAAATGCAATATATGTGAATGGTACACAATGTGTCTGGATTTTACATGCAAATCAACATAAAGCAAAGTGAGGAAAATAGATGAGGAAAAAAAGTGTTATAAAATCGATTATAAGATAGAAAGTCTGTTGTCCAAGATCTCTGTAAAGTGCTAAAGAGAAAAGATATCAGTTTCAAGTCTAAGTTGTACCTCAAGCCATAATTTTTTCACATAATTGTTTCACTAGCATGTGGAAGTTGGATAGTAAGTAAAGAAAACCAAAGAAGATTTAAAGAAAAAAAATCTTTCAGACACTTCCCATTGTCCAAAGACAAAGCTATTCTACAGGTTTTGCTTTTTATCATAGGAGCAACCTGCTTTGAGCCACAAAATACCAGTTCACTATTTTTGTATGATAAAATTCCGTACACCTAGCAGTTTGAAATTATATTAATTTACTATCTTGGTTTCTGTGGATTGAAAATCTGAAGTATCATCCAGGACTACTAACTCAATTGAGGCTTAGAATATTTTCTAAATTCACATGTTTGTTGGTAAACATATTTTCCTTGAATCTGTAAAACTCACAGTGGTCTGCTCCTTTAAGACTGGCAAGAAAATCCTGCTTCTTATCCTTTTTACTTTTCTTAGCAACTCACATGATTTAGTCATATCCAACAAGGAAAATAATTTTTTGTTCCATTCAGAGTCAACATATTAGGAACTTTTGTTACATCTGTAAAATTATTTACCATTTGGCATAAGTTAACCTAATTTTGAGAACAATAATATCCCACAGTATTCACTACATACACACACACACACACACACACAGCTTATGCACAACAGTCTTGGTAATTGTTTTAGACTAGTTTCTCTAGAGGAGCAATATTAGTTTAATACACATGTATAGACATATGCAGAGGAAAAAAGGAAAGATTGATCTCAAGAAAATCACTCACAAGGCTGTGGAGATTGGCAAGTCTCAAATATATGGGTAGGGTGCATTGTCAGAAGCTGCTGTGTACCATGGTTCTGTTCCAGTCTACTAACCAGGCACTTTGGGCAGGGGGTGGGGTGGGGACAACACACAAACCTGCTCTCTAGCTTGATCACACAGGACTCTTTAAGCTCAAACAGCAGGGAGCACCTGGGCACCTTGAGGGGGGTGAGAAGCCACTTCCAGAAGAGAACAGGTTTTCTCCTTTGTTATTAAGGTACTTTGGGGAAAAAACAAACTGCTGTCAGGTCCTTGGTCTTTCAGGTCTCAGGAAAGAAGGGAGTACAAATATACGGGTGCTTCACAACACATGCTGTACCTTGGGTAATATTCTAGATACATCAGCCTGATATCTGCTAAGAAAAGACTTCCATAATGTCAACAAAGCTGCAGTCCACATCAGCCATCATGAAAAAACAAAACAACCTTATCCTAAAAAAGCAGACCCAATAAATACCCCATATAGAGAGAATCAGAAAAAAATATATAGTTGTAGAGTTATTTTATCAGCTACATAAAAAAATAAATACAAATATGGGAAGAAACAAGGGGGGAGTCAATAGGAGAGCTAATACCTCAGAGACGATAGTTCAGAAGAAATATATGGATGAGGAGAAACTTGAAAAGCTATGGATGAAAGTTAAAAAGATAGAAGAAAAAAAAAGATAGAATAGAAAGAGGTACGAGAACATAAACAATTGTCACAAGACAGAGAGAGAACAGCCAACACAGTACTTGAAATAGCAGACAAGCATGAAAATGTAATCCAGAATATTAAGATCAAAATGGCAGAAGTGTCCAACATGCTGGTAGGAGAAAAATGTAGAACTGAAGATATGGAACAGAGGATGAGTGAACTGTAAGACAGGAGCCTCACTTGAAACATACTAGAGGAAAAATTCGAGAGGAGACGTAAAGAAAATGAAGAAAACATTAGAGTCATGTGAGATGACATCAAAAGGAATACCACATATATGATTAGAATCCCAGAACAAGGATATGATAGGGAAATCATTGAAAAGATTGTGAAAGAAGTACAAGAAGAAAAGTTCCCAGGTATTTTGAAAACGGGAAAATCCATATTCAAGAAGCACAGAGAATCCAAAATACACTAGACCCAAAAAGAAAAACATCAAAACATATCATTGTCAAAAAAAAACCCAACATATCATTGTCAAATTCTCCAAATTAAAAGATAAGGATAAAAAAGAAAAAAAAGATAAGGATAGAATTCTAAAAGAATCATGAGAAGAACAAAGAGTAATCTACAAAGTAGAAACAAGTTCTGATTAAGTTCTGATTCCTCAGCAGAAATAATGCAAGCTAGAAAGCAATGAGATGTCATATACAGAAATTTGAAAGATGACAATTTCTAGCCAAAGATTCTATACGCAGGAAAGCTCTCCATCAAATATGAAGGGGAAATTAGATTATTTGCAGAAAAGAAGTGAGAGGAAGTTTTGAAAACAAGACCAAAACTATAAGAAATTTTAAGTGAAGTCCTGCACACGGAGACACACACACACACACACACGAATACATGGACATAGTAACCAGAAACAACAGAATAAAAAAAAAAAACAAACCAACAAAACAATACAGCAAACATGGCAAAATTCCAAAAATAATCTCATTTCATGTGAATGGACCAAATGCACCAAATAAGAGAATAAAAGTAGCAGAATAGATTAAGAAGACAAAGCCCATCAATATGTTGCTTACAAAAGACAGATCTAAAAATGAAATTGAAAGACAGGCTCAAAATAAAAAAACTGGAAAAAATATACCAAGCAAATGGCAACTTGAAAAAAGCAGGAGTGGCAATACTAATCGCTGATAAAAGAAGAAACAGAAAAAGAGCTGAATCTACCAATAAGACCAGGGACTGGTTTTTTGAAAGGGTCTATAAAATTGAAAAACCACTGACATATTTAACAAATAAAAAATGTGAAGACATATGTTGTTGTTGTTGTTATGTGCCGTCGAGCCGCTTGCGACTCATAGTGACCCTATGTACAACAGCCCTAAACTCCACTCTGTCCTGTGCCAATCGC
>NW_006399759.1:24472682-24475276 GCF_000299155.1 Elephantulus edwardii | reverse complement strand
TGAAAGGTTCCATAGGGGAGAAAAAAAATCTCACTATGTTCAACACAATGAATATATTTTAGCCCAGATTTATGTCAAATTAGAAAGATCTTCTTTCCTCAGGTTATAGCAGAAGAACAGACACAAATAGTTATTTTCCATCACTGTGAATTATTTTATGGCGTCCATGTTTTCTGACATTCAAGTCTCTTGACATTTAAATAATATTGAATTTATCTTTGAAAGCCTAAAATAGCCAAGTTGTACTTATAAAATGGAAAGCAAATCTCCTGTCAGGCATTAAAAGATCACCTGCATTAATGGAATGACTAAAGAATGACAATATGCTAGTGTTAGGTTATTTAAAATTTCCATTTTATGGTAACTTGTTGGGGAATATTGGGGAGGAAGGGAAGGTCTCTGGCCAGGACAGATCACCTAAGCTCCGGATAAGTGTGAGCCTCCCAACGACCTTTAATATGGGGTGAAGAAAGCTCCCCGGTGTTTGGCTGTACTGGCTTGAGAAAGCTCACCACCTGGGAAGAAGGTTGCCACTTTTATTGAGCTGGGAGTGGTCCCAGGAGGCTGAGTTTCTCCTAACCAATTTGCATGTCCCACGTCTGCAAGCCCACCCTATGCTTACATGCTGTTTACATGCTTGTATATAAGTGTTCTGCAGTCCCCAATAAAATTGAGCTAGATCTGATCCTCTCCCAGAGTGGTGTGTCTCCATCATGCTTACCCCCATCAGGGTGTTGCTGTTTGTTACTGACTAATAGACAGTGACAGTAACTGTTGATCTTTCAAGAAGAAATTTGAAATTAGGAAGAATTCTGGAGTGTTTCATTTATAGCTAGAATATGAATGACAAGGATTATCTTTTCCTTGCTTCAGTACTTAGGAAGAGACTTGAAAAATGAAATGTTCATTGCATTTATCTATGCCCTCTCCTTTTCCTCCTCTAGTACTGAAGGAGTCAATTGCCTCATAGGTGAAAAAGCTTTATCCCTCCTTCCCACACATTTATTCTAAGGTATCTCTGGTCCCTGTTCCATCTTAGATTAAAATATTATAAATTATGTGTATGACAATGAACAGCCTGGAACAGGATAAGCATTACAAAATGAATTGGAAGATTGAAAGGGAGGAAAATACACATGCATGAGTGAATACTATTCTCTTTGTGAACTATCATTAAAATAAAAGCATAACTTAAAAAAGAAGAGGCTCTTCACCAAAGAAGACATTCAGAAGAAGGTGAACACACACATGAAGAAATCTTCAAAATCCTTAGCTCTAAGAAAGATGCAAATCAAAACAACTATGAGATCTAAGAGAGATGCAATTCAAAACAACTATGAGATATCATCTCACTCCAGTAAGAATAGCAAAATTTAACAGAACAGCAAGCAACAAATGCTGGTGAGGTTGTGCAGAAACTGGAACCCTTATTCACTGCTGGTGGAAGTGTAAACATGGTGCAACCACTGTGGAAGGCGGTGTGGCGCTGTCTCAAAAACTTACAAATAGAAATACCATTTTGACAGAGCAATTCCTCTACTGGAAATTTACCCTAAAGAAACCATAACTGCCACCCAAGCAGATTTATGCGCACCCGTGTTTATTGTGGCTTTGTTCACAATAGCAAAGAGCTGGAAACAATCCAAGGGCCCATCAACAAACAAATGGCTAGAGAAGCTTTGGTATATTCACATAATGGAATACTATGCTACACTGAAAAACAAGGAACTCATGAAATATTATAAAAAATGGGTGACCCTGGAGGACATTATGCTGAGTGAAATATCAGTCACAAAAGGATAAATACTGCATAGTGCCACTGTTGTAAAACGCAGCTGACATCAGGGTTGAGGGGAAACTAAGAGGGGATAAATAATGTACACTGCATTGAAACAGATGAGGGAGAGAACTGTTTAGGAGGAATATATAATTAGGTATTATTGTCAGGACAAGAGTCCAGAATGAAAGCTACATAGTGGAATAGACTGGACAGGGGACCCAGCATAGGGGGGCAGACTGTATAACAAAGATTTAGTTATTTATTTTTTTAAATTTTCAAAGAGAAAAGCGAACTAAGGGAACTGAGGTGAAGCGGTGAGTGGGAAAGAAAGTGTGCAACAATGAATGAATGGAAATACAAAGTCTCTGTAAACTTTAATTAAAATAAAAAAGTATAGCTATAAAAAAGACAGATAAATATCCAATTTATATGTTTAAAAAAAGAAATTATATCCTATTGCCAAACATGAAAAAAAAATAAGAAGCTGTCTCTAAGAGGGAGACCTGTCATTTTTTGGGGAGTGCCTTGATTTATCCGTAATTGTCCCCAGAAAACCTCCAGAGGGTCTGCTATGAATCAGTTTGGATTCAGCAGCAATAAGGTAAAGGGACAGAGAGAAGGAGGGGGAATGAAAAGGAGGAGAAGAAGGAAAGAAGCATCTACCTTGTTGACTGTTTTTGCTCCAGCATTTATCAAAATATTTCCTTATTCATTCACTGATTGCCTTTGAATTGCTCATTCACTGATTATCTTAGAATCAAAAGAATCCATAGTTAACCCTCCATTACTTTTCTGAGGCTTTCATAGTAAGGGA
>NW_006399759.1:24446913-24460882 GCF_000299155.1 Elephantulus edwardii | reverse complement strand
GTTTTCCTAGCAGTCCATGGTATTCTCAATACTCTTCTCCAGCACCACAGCTCAAAGGCATCAATTCTTCTATCCTCCTTGGTCATTGTCCAACTCTCTGATGCATAACAAGTGATTGTGAAGACCATGGCCTGTATCAGACACACCATGACTCCATAAAGAAATGATAGAGGTGACATCAAAACAAACCAGAGGAAATTAAATTGATAATATCAGAATACTATGAAAAGCTATACTCTGATAAATTTGAAAACCTCGAGTAAATGGACAAATTCCTTGAAATTTGAATACCCTAGCCAGATTGACAAGGACAAATATAGGACACTTGAACAGACTCGTCACAAAAGAAGAAATTGAAAAGGTCATAAAAAGACTTTCCCATAAGAAAAGCCCTGGACCAGATGGCTTCACAGCTGAATTTTACCAAACATTCAATTCTATTTAAATTATTTCAAAAAATTGAAAAAGAAGGAACGCTTCCAAAGTCATTCTATGAAGTAGGCGTAACCTTAACCAAAACCAGGCAAAAATATTACCAAGAGGGAAAACTACAGACCAATAAGTATAGATGCAAAAATCCCTAAAAAAATCCTAGCCAATAGAATCCAAAAGCACAACAAAAAGTAATTCACCATGACCAATTAGGATTCATAACAGATATATACAAGGATGGTTCAACATAAGAAAAACTCTCAGTGTAATTCAGTATGTTAGCAAAGTAAATAAGAAGAACTGCATGATTTTAGCAATAGATGAAGAAAAAGCATTTGACAAAATCCAACACCCTTTCTGATAGACACTCAGAAAATTGAAATAGGGAATTTCCTCAACCTAGTGAGAAGTATATATGCAAAACCAAGAGCCAACGTCATTCTCAATGGAGAAAGACTAAGAGCATTTTCCTTGCAAACAGGGAACAGACAAGGATGTCCACTGTCACCACTTCTATTCAACACTGTAATGGACATCCTTGCTAGGGCAGTATGACAAGAGAAGGAAATAAAAGGCATATCAGGTCAGGAAAAAGATGGTTAAAGTGTCATTAAACACAGCTGATATGATAGTGTACACAGAAAACCCTAAAGACTCAGAAAAAAACCAAAACAAACCTGTTAGAGTTATTAGGCAAATTTAGTAGAGTAGCAAGATATAAGATCAATTTAAAAAGTCAGTAGGATTCCTCTACAGTAACAAAGAAAACTCAGAAAGGTAAATCAAGAAAGCAATACAATTTACAATAGCCGACCACAAATTGAGATACTTGAGAGTGAACCTAACTAGAGATACAAAAGCCCTATAAAAAGAAAACTATGCAGAGCATTTCTGCAAGACACAATAAAAGACCTAAAGAAATGGAAAAATGTGCCTGGTTCATGTATAGGAAGACTCAATATGGTGAAAATGACAGTCTTACTAAAAGCAATCTACATGTTCAATGTAATTCCAATCCAGATACCAAATTTGTTTTGCAAGGAGATTGAAAGGGAAATTATCAAATTTATTTGTAGAGGCAAGAGACCCTGAATAAACAAAACACTTCTGAGAAGCAAAAATGAAGTGGGAGGTAAAGTACTCCCTAACTTCAAACCTACTATATAGCAGTAGTAACCAAAACAGCATGGTACAGGTACAATGACAGGCACATACATCAATGGAACAGAATTGAGAACCCAGAAAAAGACCCAACTATGTTGAAAGGAGAGACCCATCCTTGGAGAAGGACATCATGCTTGGGAGGGTGGAGGGACAGCACAGGAAGGGAAGGCCCTCTATGAGGTGGATTGATTCAGTGACTGGGGTAATCAGGATAGGAGTGTCAGAGACAGTGCTATTGGCACACGACAGAGCAGAGTTTAGGGCTGTTGTACATAGAGTCGCTATGAGTCACAAGCGATTCTACGGCACATAACAACAACAGCATCTGTGGTCAACTGATATTAGACAAAGAAATCAAAGCTATCAATTGAAAAGTGATAACCTCTTCAACAAATGGCACTGGCAAAACTGGACTTCTACCTACAGAAAGCTGTAACAGGATCCACATCTCACACCACACACAAAAATCAACTCAAGGTGAATCAAAGACCCAAGAGTAAAGGCCAAAAGCATAAAGTTCATAAGAGACAAATTGAGATCAAGCTTAGAAGTGCTAGTCAAAGATATAAAGAGAATACCAAATACTGCCAGAAATGCACAATCTGAAGAGGATAAAATTGATGAATGGGGTCTTCTAAAGATTAAATCCATTTGTGCATCAAAAACTTTTTCCAACAGGGTGAAAATAAACCTACCAACTAGAAACAAATATTTGGTAATACCATCTCAGACAAGAATCTTATAACAAAAGTTTACAGAATACTCCTGGGCCTCCACAAGTTAAAAAGGCTGATAACCCAATTACAAAATGGTCAAAAGACATGGCATGAATTAACAGAGGAAGATATTTGAATAGAAACATACACATGAAGAAATGCTCCAAATCACTGGCAATAAGAGATATGCAAATCAAAACCACAATGAGGTACCATCTCAGTCCAGTAACAAAGGCAAAATTTAACAGGTTTGCAAGTCATAAATATTAGAGAGGATGTGGCAAGATAGGAACTCTTATACCTTGTTGGTGGGAATGTAAGATGGTACAAACAATTCTGAAAGGCAGTTTGACACTTCCTCAAAAAAGCTGAACATAAAAATTCCATACGACCCAGCTATTCCACTACTTGGAGTATATCCTGAGAAAATGAGAACTGAGGCACAAACAGAGACTTGTACGCCAATGTTCAGAGCAGCCTTATTCACCATCACAAGAACATGGAAACATCCCAGATGTCCAACTACAATTGAATGGATTGAGAAATTGTGGTACATTCACATAGTGAAATACTACATAGCATTCAGGAGTAATGATTTTTTTTTAAATTATACCTAACCTGGGAGGGACTGGAGAGCATTATGCTGAGTGAACTAACTCAGTCCCACAGGACAAAACAGTGTATAAAACCATTATTATAGAATGAGTATAAGGATTCAAAGGGGGGGGGGGTGGTATAGTAGAAGCTGAGAGATGAGGATGTGCAGGGGCAGGGGGGATTAATCATGGGGTTGTTTAATTTGATGGGAGGGTAAGGTAAATTGGAAGAATTTCTTCTGGAAAACAATGTATTCAAATTTTATAAATAAACTAGTATAATAATAAAAAAATAGTTAAAAAGTATGGGTAGGCTGTAGGCCTCTGCTATTTAATGTGGCTGTAAAACTAGTAAACTCACAACCTATGATGTGCAGTCTTAGGAAATACTTTGCATGTCACTTTTATCATGTACAACAGCTCTCCTTTACCAGCTGTGATGTTCAGATCCAAAGAATATGGCATCTGCATATCCCTGTGGCATATCTTTTTGATGATATATCTCTAGTGAAAGGCATCAGTAGTGTTTAAAAGTAACTAGAGTCAAAGGACACCAAAAATAAAAGAAAAAGGTAAAATAAAAGGATGTCCAAGTTAACTACTTTGCTTTGCCATGATCAGGTAGGCTTTGTACTGAGGCTTGGAGTTTCACTTCTTGCCTCATGGAGATCTTTAATGAGCATCTCAGGGAAGCCAGAGAGATGTGCACACTCAGAACCTGGGCTTTCCCCCAAGCCCAGGGCTGAAATAATCTTTTTCTGCTAGCAAATCTCCACTGAGAAAGTGAATGTTATCTCTCTCCTGTTTTCATAGTCAAATGGTTTGATGATATAATAAATGAATTCAATATGTAAATTTGCTTGGAGCTTTCAAGTTTACAGATATATCCATAAATAAAATTGAAAGACAAATGAAACAACTCTAGCTGCAGTATTACTAGCCTCAATTTGCTTTTTCTAAGCGACAATAAAATTCTTTAGTTGGACCACACATTTTTATATTGGAGCTCTTCCCATAGATGTGGGTACAGTTTTTATTAGGTCTGTGGTCACAAATCCCATTCTACCTAACAGATCATCAGTGTGCAGGTCTCCATTAAGTGTGGTCAAGCCTCAGAGGAGATACATGATAAGGCTGGACTTGAGGTTGTTGTTTGTCCAGTGTAATGGTAATGGAATATGGCTCCTGGCCTGAGAGGGCATTAAAAAAATATGTGCTCTGGAAAAGTCAACCTGACTCAGAAGACCATAAGTGTTCTGGAACATATTAACAAACCAGTTTTCATTTCTTTATGATGGGATATATTTGTAATTTTATTATCAGATGATGATCAAGATTAAATAAAATGATGTATAGAATTTAACAGTCACAAAGTAGGCCAACGTATAGTAATTTTTATTACGAGTAGTACTGTGATAACCATCTTCACTGTTTTTATTATTATTGTTTCATTTATTACTCTTCCTGTTAGCCAAAAAATATAAACTTTATGGCAAGGACAGTGCAGGATCTCTGTTAACTAAAGATCTTACCCTCAGCCCTGCACATTCTAACTGTTCACAATGACTGGTAAGATTTTGAATAAAATAGTCAATAAAATAGTCAATAACCAATGCTGGTCAGTATATTAAGTACTCAGGCCTGATTAAGACACTGTGTATGTGTTCTTTTACACTGCTCATAACCATCCTATTAGTGGGGAACATTTACAGTTTATAAGGGAGCTTGACATCTATAGAGTTCAAGCAAATGATATACCTTAACACAACTCAGGAAACATTTCAACCTTGTTCATTTATGGAATGTTATTGCTTTTGTAAGTTGCCTTTTAGTCAACCCTGACTTTTGATGGCCTCATGCCCAACGTAACAAAGACCTGCACAGTCCCCATGATCAATTGTAAATCTGGCCTTCCTTGTGATCCATACAGTTTTCACTGACAGTCTCTTGGAAGGGTGCTACAAGATGTTTCTTCTTTGTCTTAGGTGCCACTGAAACATATTCAGCATCATAGCAACACGCACACTTCCCATGGTCTTGGAGTGGTGGCTGTGCATGAAATGCTTTGGCCAGGAATAGGAGATAGTCTACAACAAGGGAAAATAAGAATGTTATCACTGAATTTATGGGTTTACAACGACCTTAAATAACTTGTTTTGATTTTGTTTCCCCAGAAGAAAAAAATAATAATACATTACCTATTTCTCTTAGCTTACAGTTTAGGTCTTGAAATTTTGAAATATTACTTCAACAATTAGCAAGCTATACCTTAGAAAGGAGGATGGTAAGACTTGATCTCACGTACTTTGGACATGTTATCAGGAGAAGACAGTCCCTGGCAAGGATGATCATGCTAGTAGAGTGAGTAAAATGGGAGAAAACCAACCAGATGAACTGACACAGTATCTGCAGCTATGGGTTCAAGCATAGAAACAAATTGTGAGGGAAATGCAGGGCTAGACAGCATTTCAGTATGCTGCACGTAGGATTGTTACAGATTGGAACTGACACAATGGCACCTAAACCCAAGAACAAATTTCAAACTTTCAAACAAACACACGCACATGAGGATGAATGTGACTGGTTGTCAGCATCAGCCACCTTCACAAAGAATACGTGTGTAGAAATGCTCACAAGTATTAACATATTTTTCAGAAAAGATGTCTTCATTATTCTGTTTACATAATTTGGGGGGGAGTTTTCCTAAGCCATTCTTTCCACAAGCGGGAAAAGAAAGAAAATACAGACCTTTCCAAGAAAGACATCTCTAGGTTGAGAACTTTACACAAAGCAGAAATCAGGAAGTGTCAAAAAGTTTAAGTAGGTAGCTTTTCCCCTACATGAAAAGAGCTTTAGTTTCCTGGAATAAAACAAACAAACGAAACAAAACAAAAAAATCCGAGCCTCTAACAAACCATGTATGAGACATGTGTGAGAGACATGAAGACACATGTCCCTGAGTCAATGGTATCCTTCCTTAGGATTCAAAAGGTCGGACGAAGTCAGATATGCTGAACTTGGACCCTGTCAATCTTCTCTTTAAACTGATACAGATAAATGTTATTGTTGTTGTTTTGTGCTGTTGAGTCAAATACAAACTGTAGCGACCCTCTGAACAACAGATTGGAACCGTGTCCTATCCTATGCTATCCTCACACTTCCTGACACATTAGAATCCATTGCAGTAGTCACTGCATCAATTCATCTAGCTGAGGGTCTTCCTCTCTTTTACTGACTCTCCACCTTGACTAGCATGAGGTCTCTATCCAAGGAATAGTATCCCCTAGCTACAGGTCCAAAATATGCATATATACACACTTTAAAATAAATTCTTAATTCAGCATACTAACATTTCCCATTGTTTCTTATGCAAGTAATTTTCAGCATTTTCAGGCCCAAGATAACCTACCTTTCACTAGATTTTATTTTATTATTTCATTGCTTTTTGAGATTTTTCTTTCATGTAAGAAATTTATAATCATTTTTTAAGTTTGTGGTGGGTTTATTGTTTTGTCTTAACACAGGCATAGCTAGGACACATTTTCTTTTTAATATGAAGAAAGAAAATACAGAAGAATTAATATTGGAAGACAGGTTGAGATGACTTAAGATTTCTGCCTTTGAAAAACTCCATCTTCGGATCTTAATGGGAAAGCCGTACATCAGAAATTTCAATATACTTACTATATGTCAATAGTTAACTTCCAAGAAAAATGAAGTCAATAAATTATAGCCATTAATACATTTTTAAATTAAAATGTGCATATTAATCATACCACAAGTATAAATCATACCTGTTTTCAAGAATTCTGAATATTATCAATGGAATTCAGATTTTTTAGCTTATAAAACTCCATCATGAACAATACGTCCATTAATTGCATTACATTTTAAATTTTAAGTTAATATATACAAAAAAATATTTCTAAAGATGCATCAATAACAAAATTGTTAGAATAGAAATGTTTTTGTTATGTGCTCTTGTCTGTGACCCATAGCAAACCTATGCACAGTAGCTCTGAACTCTGCCCTGTACTGAGCCAGTCTAATTCTGACACATCAACCCCCATTGCACCAGTTATTGTATCAAAACATCTCATCTGATGTCTTCCTCTCCTGTGCTGTCCCTCCACCCCCCTGAGCATGATGTCCTTCTCTAAGGACCGGTCTCTCCTGGCCATGTAACGAAAGTAAGCAAGGTGGAGCTTCAAAATCCTAGCCTCCAAGGAGATACTTGGTTTAATCCTCTCCAAGACAGACCTATTTGTTTTCTTGGCAGTCCATGGTATGTTGAAGACTCTTCTCCAGCACCACAACTCAAAGGCAACATCTAATACTTTCCACACATGAGGTATTTAAGGATCTAAAAATTAAAGTAAAATATCCAATTGCACACAATTAATTTATGGTACAATCAATGTTATAGTCCAGCTCTCTTGTCTGCCCCTTGTGTCTTATGAAAAGAACATTTTAAGGATAACAGATTCTCACTCCATGAGGGATAGAGCTGTGTTTTCAGACATGGTTGATGATATGCCTTGACAACTATCTTGGTCAACCAATATTTCTGATTTTTATAAAAATATGCAATAGTAGATATAAAAATAGTTTTTCCCTAAGGAGTGCCTATTATATCAATGATACTTAAGTTAAAATTACTGGGGGAGCAAGAGGATTGTGTGTGGTTTTACTATAAATAATAATGCTAAATACCAGGTCTATAAATGTTTTCTAAAATCCTATTATATTCAAATTGCTCCACAAGGATTGTAGGGTACAAGGATGAATAAAAATCAGTTCTTTCCATTGAGTAATGTCTAACAGAGACATAAAAAAATTCTACAGAGAATTGCAAATCAAACATAAAGTGAGGAGGTGGTGCTGTGCCAGCACTGCTGAGACAAGACAACTCTGTATCCTAGGTTCAGGGTCCCACAGAGCCTGGTCCTTGGAGCCAGTGTGTTCTAAAAATGAATATGAAAACAAGTCAACCAACCATGCACTCCAAACAACAAAAATACCCCACGATTTTGTGTGTGCCAAAAACTGTGGACATGCTGGCTTAGCATCCTCAGGACCAAGCTGTTTCTTAATTTATTGTTTTTAAGTAAACCAGATTAAGTTGTGGGGACTTAGCATGGCCTGGGCCCAAAGGTTCTGATGGGCAGTGTCCCAGCAGACCCTAGGCTTGCTGTGGGAAGGGGCCATATGTCGGCATTTTCTAATCCCGGGGGTATGTCTGCCTTGGCAAACCCAGCAAGGAGGCCAGGGCTGGAGGTAGTCTTCTGCCACCTCTCCTGCCCAACCCCCCTCCAACTCTGTGTCTGTCTGAATTGTGGATTGTGCAGAAGAACCTGCAGTCATAGTTATATCTTGACCAAGGGCTTGCAGTGCAAAGCCAGGCCAGTGTCTTGCATTACTTACAATAAAAGGGATCATTTATAAAAAAAAAAAAGAAAAGAAAAGAAAAGTATTTCATTTTCTAAACTCTCTTCAGTAGACTAATTTTTAAAAACATACCACCAAAACATATTGTTCTTCAAGCATGATCTTTTTTAGTTGACGTGACCAAATAAGACTAATAGCACTTGTTTCAACATTACCCTAACTTTCTTTTAGAAAACTCTGGCAGCGTTGTCTGTATGGGTGCACACAGTTACCTCAAAGGCAGTGCATCTCAGCTGGTTCAGATTCACCAGCAGCCATACAGGAGAAGGGTGGACAATCTCCTCTCATGTAACTTATACTTATAGAAAACCAATGGAGGGTCAGCTGTGAGCTGGTTCCAACTTGATGAGATTTCATTGAATTGCCAATCCCCTTTTATAAATAAACCTATTTCCTTTTCATAACAAACCTATGTGTACACGCTATTAATAAATCCTCATTTTTAAAGAAAATTATATTTTTAGTGAGGTTCAGTAAATTTCCCAAGATTGTAGAGTTTGTAAGGAATAAAATAATTTTATTCTGAAGTTACGACATATGAATTCAAGCATCTATAAAGCCTTAATCATATTCTCTGAGAGACAAATGTGGAATAAAACTCAAAATCATAAAAACAGGACCTACTTACTGGTTTCTTAGTGGAACTGTTGAGACAACTGGCCTCGCTCACTCTAAAAAAGGAGCTGAAGTAACTCCTATGACTCAATTTCCAACAAAACAGTGGAAAAGGTTGTAAGGTGGTAACACAGGGAAGGAATGCACTTCTTAAAACAACAGATCATACAAGATCAAATGGGCTACATTTATCCATGGATAAAGTTCAGAAAGCAAGAAAGAGTAGGAAAGAAGAAGAAATGGGAAATGGGAGCATAGGGAGGGACTGGGAAGAAAGATGTTATAAGGTGAGGAGTATAATCAATGCTATGAAAACATTGTGTATGAATGGTCAAATGAAAAATGAATTCGCTCTTTAAAGTGCCACTCAAGTCAACAATAATAACAACAACAACAACAAAATAATTAAAAGTAGTAACAACCACAAGGCATCCTCCCAATGAAAACATAATAGATTTTCTTGCTGCTCTTAGTGGAATAATGTTGTTGTTGTTGTTGTTATGTGCCGTCGAGTCGTTTGTGACTCATAGCGACCCTATGTACAACAGCCCTAAACTGTGCTCTATCCTGTGCCAATCTCATTGCCTCTGACAAACCTATGCCGAGTACCCCAGTTACTGAATCAATCCACCTCATAGAGGGTCTTTCCCTCCTGCGCTGTCCCTCCTAAAAATTTTGGCAACTATTAGAAAAAAAAAGATTTAATTTTAGTAAAATTATAAATCACAGACTATTGAGTACTAGAGGCCCTATGCATTTACGATAATGAGAAGCTTCTTAAATAAAGGAGGCTTCTGTTCTCTTCTCTGGTTTAAAACAGGAGAACACATATCTAAATAATTAAAAACTGGCAATCAATCTCTAAGGAATGTGTTTTAAAATAAGAAAATTCATTATCTGATAATGTTAACATTAGATACATATTGACTTTCTTTCCCTTAGAAATTAGAAAATTAATATTCTCTTATGAGAATGAACATCATCAACTCAAGGTCTAAATAGAGTTCAAAAATTTAGTCAGATCTTATTTTTGTTTGAAGGTCAAAAGAAAATAGAGCAACTAATTTTATATTAATAGTTTTTTTATTTCTCCACAATAAGCTATGTGGAATTGAGGAAAATAATAGACAATTGTAGAGATGCTATTATACTGAAGTTAATTAGAAGTATTTGCAGCAGTATATCAACAGGGAACTGCTAGACACTCAAGGCAAAATCTGAAGAAGCTGTTGAAATAGAAATGACATTGCTGATGTAAGGTGGATCTTGCCTGAAAACTGGAAATACTAGAAAAATGTTTGCTTGTGTTTTATTAACTATGCAAAGACATCCAATTATCATTAAGAAAGGTTAAAGAAGTACTGATGAATTTGAATTACAGTTTTGGAGATGAATAATGAATAATAAATATATCATGCATTGTCCAAGGAAGGAAGGATACTCTTTAAAAAATGAGAATGTTCAGGGGAGCTCTGGTGGCCTAGTGGCAAGGTAGTGCAACTACAATCCCAGAGGCGCATGGTTCGAATCCACCAGATGCTCTGCCGAGGAAGGAGGGACAATCTCCTCCTGTACCAGTCAGATCTGATTTGACGGTACACTCACACAAAAATAATAAAATAAAATTTAAAAAAAAAATGAGAATGTTCAAACTCATATAGTTTGTACATATTTCCAGGAAAGACCCATTGCCAGAGAAAGACATACTGTTCACAGAAGTATTATTCAGAATACACAGAATGAGGAAGACCTCTGAGGAGATGGATTGATGTATTGGCTGAAACAGTGAGTCAAAATTTAGCAATGATTGCAAGGGTGGCACAGGACCAGGAAGTAATTCTTTCAGTTATGTTGAGATTATTGTTAGGTAGACTAAGGCATCTAAAAACAGATGGAGGTTCTGGGTAGGAACCATCCTAGTAGAATATATTTTGAGATTCATACATATCACTATGCACAATTTGTGTTGTTATTGTCATTGTTAATTGTTGTTAACTGTATTGTTATTGTCAGAACCCACAGTGACTCAAACAACACATTTGAACCTTATCCTATCTAGTGCTATCTTCACAACCTCTGACACCCTTTTACATGTTGTTGCAGTCACTATGTCAATATACCTGGTTAAAGGTCTTCTATTCTTTAGGTGACCCCCTTTCAAAGGGTAGCTTGAGAATACAACGTAAAATATTGTAATGGAATGTTCAAAAAGCTGAAATTGGAGAATAAAAAGGAAATAATTCACTGGCTACTTCTCAAGCTTATGAAAGGAACAGATGCGACATGAGGGCAGTTGAGTTCAATTTCTCCTACCTGATTCTTAAAGGGGAACCGTCCCCATCAATAATAACTATAGCAGCAAACTTATAGCTGCTAGGTCAGACACATCACTCCCCATGCTCTTGCACCTCTTTTCACCAACTGCTGGGTTGGTTTTCATCATTGACTCACAGCCTTTACTCAGAGTTGTGGTACTGAGAGTAGGTTTTATTGGAGAAGTGAATTGGAGAGTAGAGGAGGCAAAGAATATCACTCAATTTTAGTCCAAATGTATTCTAGCAGTTGCAAGTAAGATTAATAGGAAAACACAACTCCAGGTTCAGTTCAGTACTACAAATCAAAATTATCCTGCAAGGTTAACTTTAGAGCAGTTATAAGTCAGCTTCTCCTTCAATCATCTGGCAAGCAAAATCTTGAAATGTGGCCAGCACAACTGCAAGAAACCTCAGGTTACACCTTGCTGCAGTCTCTCCACAGCAATGCCACAGTCTCTCCACAATCTTTTCACCATATTTGAAAATGTAGTGGTCTTGTGCTATATTGTGGAAAGGCTTTTCTCTCTTATATTAGTTCCATAGTTGTTGGTGATTTGCAGGACCATGTGTCTGCAGTTAAGGTAGCTGGAGACCAAAGATTTTCACCATTGGACAAATTGGCAGCACCATAATGGATTGAGGAGAGATTGAGGCTTTTAACAATTACAGCTTCTTTGGCTCCACAATCAACACTCTTGGTACCAACAGTCAGAAAATCAAAAGACAACTTACATTAGGAAAATCTACTGTCAGGGACCTCTACAGAGTACTGAGAAACAATGATGTCAGTCTAGAGACTAAGGTGCATCTGATCCAGGCCATTGTCTTCGCACTTACTTGCTATGCATCAGAGAACTGGACAATGATCAAAAATGGCAGATGAAGAATTGATGGCACCTTTGAGTTTTGGTGCTAAAGAAGAGTATTGCAAATACCATGCACCACTAAACAAACAAACAAACAAACAAACAAAACGCAAACAAATAACAAACCAAAAAACTCTCAAGTAGATCTGTCTTAGAGAAGCTGAAACTAAGTTTCTCCTTGGAGGCCAGGATTTTGAAGCTCCTTCTTATATACTTTGGGCATGTGGCCAGGAGAGACCAGTTCTTGGAGGAGGACATCATGCTTGGGAGGGTGGAGGACAGCACAGGAGATGAAGACCCCAGATAAGATGGACTGATGCAGTAACTTGGGCAATGGAGATAGGTGTGTCAGGGTCAGTTAGACTGGCTCAGGACAGTGCAGGCTTCAAAGCTGCTGTACATAGGGTCGTTGTGAGTTGCAAGTGACTCAATGGCACATAAGAACAACAACAATAATAATGTAGAAAGATAGCATGTCTTTTCTCAGATTAATTCATTGATGAATGTAAATTAATATGGATGGTTATATATGCCCACATGTATATCAATGTGTGTATATGTTGCAGACAGAATTAAAGAAAGATGAGATATTTCAAGAGGTATCTAGATATTCGATAGAATTCTCTTTCAATTTACTTCCTTGAGGATATACACTTTCATGGATCACATTGTTGCTACTGCCAAGAATGTCTACTGTGCCTCTCTCATCAAGGAAACAAGTTAATTAAATGGAGCTATAATATCTAACACACATATCCAGATTTCTTGACACAACTTGAACACATCCAGAGAAGCATCTATTTGTTGAAATATGTCAATCTGTATACATTCAATTCCTCCCGTCTTGTTTTGCCAATTCTTTCAGAGCAGCTTGAACTTCTTCTTTACCAGCAGGCTCTTATATATACATTGTTTCAAGAAATTCTTCTGTGTCTGCCAATTCCTTTTGGTAGAGTAACTCTGTATACTCTTTCCATCTTCTTTTAATACTTTCAGGATCACTTAATATTCTGTTCAAAGCATCCTTAAGTATGGCAACTCTACATTTGAATTTGTTCTTCAGTTCCTTCAGCTTAAGAAATGCTGAGTGGGAGTGCAGTTTTCCTCTGGCTGTCTCTCTCTCTAGACCAAGAAATCCTGCCCAGGAGCCCCCTTAATAAAGCTTCTTTAGTTTTCTTTATTTCTTTCAGAAAAATAAATACATACATACATAAATACATAAAACCTTTTAAAAAAGTTAAAAAAAAAATACTGAGCAGGAACAGCCCTTTTGATTTTCTGACTCCAGTTCCTTGCACATATCCCTTTGGGATCTTGTATTCAAGTCCTTAATATCTTGATTTCTTCCCTTTGCTTTAGCTTCTCGGTGCTCTAGTGCAATATTCAGAGTATCTTCGGACATCCATTATGGTCTTTTCTTCCTCCTCTGTCTTTGTCATTGAAGGAAGAATATGGCAGTTGCCCCACCACCCCCAAGCTTGATCATTTCCTGAGAAACTTGATAACATTTGGGCTGGTCATATCAAAGACCAGACCAGACAATGGATTCTGATAAGGGTCTGAGCTTGGAAGAAAGGTGCTAAAACCTAACTTAATTAGCATGTCAAATTCCAAGAAATACCATCTTAGTCCTCCCCAAGACCCCTATAAAAAGCAAACCCCCCAAACTTACCTTACACCATTTTGATCTTGTCAGCATGCCATGGGGCCAGATCACTTGGCGTCCCTCTCAGACTGCGCAATAAAGGCCTGTTCGTTTCTTGGGACCATTTTCTTTCTTTATTTCTCTCCCTAACATTCTTTTTTGTTATATCTAA
>NW_006399759.1:24442556-24446048 GCF_000299155.1 Elephantulus edwardii | reverse complement strand
ATCACTAGTGTCAGATTACAGTTGTTCTTCCTCATTTGTGTTTCCATACTTTAAGGCTCAGCCTCAGTTGTCATATCTGTTAGCTTAAGTGTGCTCTATTGTACATAGGTTTTTCAAAGGCTTGGTATTTCAGAAGTGGATGACCAATCCTTTTTTTTCATCTGTCTTAATCTGAATGCTCAGATTTAGAACATTATCTGACAGATAAGTATTACACAGAGAAAAGCAGTTGTGCCAATTTGTGCCAAGGAATCTGGAGGAGCACCACCTGGCCAAATGACTGGAAGAGATCAATATTTGTTCCCATTCCAAGGAAAGGTGATGCAATAGAGTGTGGAAATTATAGAACCATATCCTATTACATGCAAGCAAGATTCTACTGAAGAGTATCCAAAAATAGCTGGAACAGCACATCAACAGATAACTTCCTGAAGCCTGGGTTTAAAAGAGACCATGGTCATGGGGATAATACAGCTAATGTCAGATGGAACTTGGTTGAAAGCAGAGAGTACCAGAGGAATGTCTATCTGTTTCATTGACTATGCAAAGGCACTTGACTGTTTAGATTACAACATACTGTGGCTGACTCTGAGAAGAATGGGAATCCCAGAACACTTGATTGTGCTTATGTTAAACCTATACTTGGACCAGGAGGCAGTCGTTAGAACAGGGCAAGGAAACACTGCATGATTCAAAATTTGGAATGGTGTGTGCTAAGGATGTGTCCTATCTCCATATCTTTCAATCTACAAGTGGAACAGATTATCTGAGAGGCTGGGCTCTATGAGGAGAAATGTGGCATCATGATTGGAGGTAGACTCATCAACAATCTGTTATGCAGATGACACAACCCTCCTTGCTGAAAACGAAGAGGAGGTTCTCAACACTGGGCCGATTGGTAGCATCCTGATAGACAATGAAGAGATTGAGATGGTTGACACTCAATTTGCTTGGCTCTACTACCATCACCCTTGGTACCATCAGCCAGGAAATTAAAAAGACAAATTGTATTGGTAAAGTCTTCTGTCAGAGAGCTCTCTAAAGTACTGAAGAATCACGATGTCATTCTGAAGACTAAGGTGCACTTGATACAGACCATGGTCTTTGCAATTACCTACAATGCATCAGAAAGCCAGACAATAACTAGGGATTTGGGGGAATCTTGGGCCTGAAGGGAGAGCCTCTGACCAGGACAGATTGCCTAGCTCTGGATAAGTGCAAGCCACCCAACAACCTTTAATACAGGGTAGAGAAAGCTCTCCTGTGTTTGGGCATACCGGCTTGAGAAAGCTCACTACCTGGGAAGATGGCTGCTGAATCTGTTGAGCTGGGAGTAGTCTACACAAGGCTGAGGTTCTCCTATCCAATCCACATGTCACACATTTGCACGCCCACCCTATCCTGTCTTCCTGTTTACTTGCTCATATATAAGTGCTCTGCAGCTCACAATAAAGTTGAGCTGGAGTCCCAGAGTGGTGTGTCTCTGTCATGCTTACCCTCATCACGATGTCACAGACTTGATGTAGGCTTATCGAGTGAGTACGCTCTGCTCACTCCTGTCAGGGTTTTGGGTGATTCCCCTCTGTTCTCACTCTTGTCAGGGAGTAGGGGCTTGACGTAGACTTGGGGACCTGATGTAGGTGTAGGGGAACTTTATGGGAAGCCAATACTAAATACTTGTAATAAACTGAAAGTTATTTCAGGATATGGGGGAGTTTCAGGGTGGAATCCTTAAGGGTTTACCAGATTCTTGGATTGTATTTGCTGACACCTCCCTCCAGAGTCAAGCAGGAAGTTTTCAATAAAAAGAGCTTGGTTTCATATGTATTGAATTCTCTTTGTGATTTACTTCCTGATAATTTTCGATAAAGATACAGGGAAGTTGGAATGGGAGTCTTCGGTGGAGAACTGCTGGCCTCCTGATTTTCATGCTCTCTGTTCTATCTCATTCCTGGCTATCAGTCTCACTATTAATAATTATAAAAATACTCTACCCTCAGTCTGCAACAGAACTGACGTAGACTTAGGGACATGACATTGGTGGAAGGGACCTAGTACAGGTCTATCTTACCGGGTAAGCACTCCCTTGCTTTTGCAAAGGTAATTCAAGTAATAATTCTTTTTTCCTCTCTTCTTTAGGCGCTTACCCCTGTCAGGGAGCAGGGAACCTGATGAAGATCTATCTGATTGGTAAGTGCTCCTTTCCTTTAGCATGGGTAATTCAGCAAACAATTTAAAAGATCCTCAAGTGAAGTGTTTAATGTCTTTGTTAGAAAGTAGGAAGGTCAAACTTATGCAATCTCAAGCTTCCTCGTTTTGGATGACAGTTGTTGATATCACCCCTTGGATTAATACTGCTCACATCTTCAATGAGCAAACCTGGGGTCCTTTAGAGTATGAAAGATTTTCACCCTGGAAACTACAATGCCCTTTTCCAGCAGGAAGTAGCTAAGAGGATGTGCCCCCCGCCCCCCACAATGAATCATGGTGAAATCTTTCTCAGGAGGAAATGACAGGGAATGGCAAAGAACATTCTGACAAAGGAGATCAATCAGACTGGTTTTGACAAAGACTGCTGCATTAGAAGAAGCACGGTCTGCTGTTTAAATCCCACTCCCTGCTAACAAAAGATAACGTGTTATTGGAGGGGATCTAAAAACATCCTTAAAGAAATTAGAAAACATGATTTCACCACCTCTTCTCTACGCTAGTCTTTGAAGAAATAAGGAAAACAAAGAAAGCAGGTGGGGAAAATATAGAGAAAGCAGTGCAAGAACAGGAAATTCTTGGGCAGAGGTGTTGTGTGATCAGTGAGACACTGGGTGGAACTCTGAGGTACGTGTGTGCTCTGCTGATGTGTGCCCAACACCTGAGCATCCTTTACACAAGGTATTGTGTGATCAGTGCGACGCTCGCTCTGAGGCACATGTGTTTCTTGTTGGCATATATCCCACACCTGAACATCCTTTACCGTGATAGCCATGTGCTGGGAAAGAGTTAAAAGAACTTAGGACAGCTGTTAGAGATGATGGAACTCGTTCTCCGTGGTTGAAGGCACAGCTTAATTCATTACAGCTTAATTTAAACACTTCTCAAGACTGGAAAGATATGATGAGGGCAGTCTTTACAAAACCTTCCATATGTGTTCATTGGCAATCAGATATACTTCCTAGTGAGCCACCAATATGGGTTACATGGAAGGATCCATTAGATCAAGTATGGAAAGGGCCCAATCCTTTACTAACTGTTGGAAAAGGTTTTGCTTTTATTTTCCCACAAACGACATCCTGTTTGGGTTCCTGCTCATCATGTCTAATTCCAACCTGGGAACTGAGAAGATGCATTGATTGAGCATCCATGACAAGAAGATAAGACAGAGGAAAAGGAAGTCGAAGCTCCAGATGCCATAGATACCTGTGACCTGGAGCATGCTGAAAGCACTCAACAAACGGGCTTTTGTCCATAACCCTGAGAGTGGTACACTCAATGGTC
>NW_006399759.1:24441105-24442281 GCF_000299155.1 Elephantulus edwardii | reverse complement strand
TACTGTCATTGGATTGTTGTCCTCCCAAGAAACACCAGAGGCCCTACACCAGAGACTTTCCCCTCTTTGAATTCTTTTAAAAGAAAAGGGGAGGAGATGTTGAGGAATGTTGAGGAGGAAGGGAGGGCCTCTGACCAGGACAAATCACCTAGCACTGGATAAGTGTAAGTCTCCCAATAGCCTTTAATACAGGGTAGAGAAAGCTTTCCTATGTCTGGCCATACTGACGTGAGAAAGATTGCCACCTGGGACGATGGCTGCTGCATCTGTTGAGCTGGGAGTAGTCTGCACACATGAGGCTGAGATTCTCCTATGCAATCCTCATATCCCACATCTGCAAGCCCCCACCCTATCCTGTCTTCCTGTTTACTTGCTCATATATAAGTGTGTTGCAGCCCCCAATAAAGTTGGGCTTGATTGAATTTCTGAAGGGCTTCCAGAGTGGTGTATCTCCATTGTACTTACCCCCATCAGGGTGTTACTGTTCGTTGCTAGCAAACAGACAGCGACAAGGATGATAGAAGGAGAATAGTTGCCTTTGAGCTGGAGAAGAGTATTGAATATAACATGGACTGCTTGGAGAACAAATAATTTCATCCTGGAGAGGGTGAAATCAGTTTCCCCTTGAAGGCAAGGATTCTGAAGCTTTGCCTGACATATTTTGAACATGTTACAAGGCAGGATCAGTCCTTGGAGAGGGGCGACATGCTTGGTAGGGTGGAGGTACAGCACAGGAGAGGAAGACTCTCTATGAGGTGGATTGATTCAGTACCTGGGGTACTAAGGATAGATGTGTCAGGGACAATAAGATTGGCATGGAATAGAGCAGGGTTTACGGTTGTTGGGCATAGGGTTCCTGTGAGTTGTAGGTGACTCAATGGTACATAACAACAAAAACAACATAATATCTAAAATAAGTGTGTCAGAGACAGTGTGATTGGCACAGGACAGAGCAGAGTTTAGAGCTGTTGTACATAGGGTTGCTATGAGTCGCAAGCGACTCAATGGCACATAACAACAACCACCCCAAATTCACTGAAATGTGATTTAAGTAACAGTAAGACATCAGGTAAATTGCAATAGGCTTTGAGATTTCTTACATCTGGTGACAAATATAATTTTGCATATATCTTCAGGCTTAGTAAAATAATTGTGCTGCCAATCCAAAGGTGGTTG
>NW_006399759.1:24436747-24437699 GCF_000299155.1 Elephantulus edwardii | reverse complement strand
TTTTATCATTATTTTCTTCTTCTCTTTCATGATCACCAGATAGCTTAATATATATTGACAAAGGTAAATGTACCTGTATTTCAGGGTTTCTCAAAAGAAATGTGTGGAAGGTTGTTGCAAGTTGCTATTACATAAAATTTGGGTTATTTCATGGTTTCCTTTGTTTCTGTCCTTTAGATGCCACCAGTACCTTGTTCCTTTTCAATTGTAACAACAAAATTTATTTTCAGACATTGTAAAACATTCTTTGGCAAAAGGAGCATGCAAAAATATACTTTGCTGAAAAACACTGCTCCATCAGTTTGGAAAAGTTGAGCTATGGTTTCCACTAATAGTCTTAGCTCTGTGCCTACATCCTAGATTAGTATTAATTCAGTCCTTTTTAATTCAGCAAAACTGTAATGAGGATTCCACCCCAATCCATATACATACTAACGGATAGACTTTCGCTTAAGGATGAATAGAAACTGGAAAAAATAGGACATAAAGTCAAATATTCCTTAGTGTCCAAGTACACTCATGTAAATTTAGAAAGATGATGCAATCAACAAATTTTTAACATGGTATCATTAAAATATAGACTTCACGAATGTTGGAACTTTGTCTTGTTTACTGTTCTTTTTCTAGTACATTCTGATGACCTGTGGGTAAGGAGTTATACTGCCAATTCAAAGACAGGCTGTTCAAATTTTTCAGATTTTTCTCCACAGGAAAAATATAGGCAAAGAACTCCTATTTAATTTCCTTCCTCTGAAAACCTGCTGGAGAATGATCTATGACTTGGCTCTAACTCTATGGCAATTATTCTGAGGTTTTTGCAAAGCAAAAAAGATAATTCCTGATAACATATCCAAAGTACTGTTGTTGTTTGTTATTGTGAACCATAGAGTTGAAATCAACCCACAGCTGACCCTCCGGCTGATTTTCAGAAGCAATTAATCACACAGGAGGA
>NW_006399759.1:24435455-24436647 GCF_000299155.1 Elephantulus edwardii | reverse complement strand
GGACATCATGCTGGGCAGAGTGGAGGGACAGCGCAGGAGGGGAAGACCCTCTATGAGGTGGATTGATTCAGTGACTGGGGTAATCGGGATGGGTGTGTCGGAGGCAATGAGATTGGCACAGGATAGAGCAGGGTTTAGGGCTGTTGTACATAGGGCCCCTATGAGTCACAAACGACTCGACGGCACATAACAACAACAACAACAACATCTGTATTTCTTTCCAGATATATTTGTTCCTTTTTCTGGAAGTTTGTGGTGTATAGACCCATAGTAGACACTAAGGAAATGGGTTTTTATAAAGTGCTTAGTATAAGTCAGACAAGAACGAATAATGCTCCATTTCTGCTCTCAAAAATATTGACACAATTGTGCATCTTCTTCCCTGGAGCAACTGGTAAATTCAAGCCATGTACTTTTGGAATTTTAGCATAGCTTTTTACAACTATTTTTACTACCAGAGCTCCTTATAAGAGGTCCAAACATACTTAAGATTAGTATAATATACTGTGAAATTTAGCTTGGAAATGTAGAGGATCAAAGAAAGAGAGAGAGATATTTCATGAGATGAATCATTGACACAGCAATTCTTAACAGTGAACTTGAGCACGGATGACAGAAGGAATGGTGCAGAAAAAAGTTTCAAATTGTTTTTCATAGGCCTCTATCAGTTGGAATCAACTTGACAGCACCCAAAACAATAATATAAACTGAAATTTTTGAAACTTATGCAGGAGTGGCATTCACTTCTTAAACAACATGCCTCTGGAAACTCTATGAACTTGGATAAATGGTGATAGTTATAGAAAGGCTTCAGGCCTTTTGTTCATAGGGTTGCTATGGGTCATGCTTGACTTGAAGACAATCAACAGCAATAATATTATATCGCATAAAATTCCATGGTGCTGCTGAAGAAAGGATAATATTCAAAGTCTGTGCCTGGGTAGCATTTGAAAGATGAAAACAAGTTTGGTTTTTGGTGTTTATTTTTGTTTGGTTTGGATTATTTGGGGTTTTGGGGTTTTTTTTTTAGGTATCTAAGAAAATTAAAGGAGTTCATTCATTTCAGATATAAGACAACATAAAACTTCATAAAGACATGAAAAGGAAGGCAAATATAGGGGGATTTTCAGGAGTTAATTCTTAGTTATTTGTTGCCCTCGAGGATTTTTGACTCATTATGACTTTATATGAA
>NW_006399759.1:24428458-24435100 GCF_000299155.1 Elephantulus edwardii | reverse complement strand
GGCAATCCACAGTATAGGAAATATTTTTTTTTTGTCATCAACATAATTCAAAAACATTGAATATTTTTAGTCTTCCTTACTCTTTCATAACAACAACAACAACAACACTTTAAACTTTTTTTTTGTCATCAACATAATTCAAAAACATTGAATATTTTTAGTCTTCCTTACTCTTTCATTGTTCAGTTTTGCATATAAACAAGTGAAAATATTATTGCTTGATTATCTGCACCTTAGTTCTGATGTTTCAACTTCTTACACTTTAAAGTTGTTGTTATCGTGTGTCATCAAGTCAGAATAGACCTATAGCTGACTCTCCAGTTGGTTTTCAGAGGCAATAAATTACACAGGAGGAGACTGACCATCTTTCTTCCATGGAACAGCTAATGGATTAAAACTGCTTGACTTGGCATTGGAGTGCAGTTTTTTACTTGTAGGCCACCAGAGCTTCTTATCAATAAAAAGGGGAAAAGTCACTCAGCATCTCTCCAGCTGAAAAAACTGAAACACAAAGTCAAGCCTTGAATTGCAATATTTAGGCATGTTATGGGCAAAGTCTTGAATGACCCAGAAAACATCAAAAGATGGAAGGGATAAACAGAATAGCTACACTAAAAAGGACTGGACACCACTGAAATATTTCCAGAAGTTTGATATGACTAAGAACCAATGGTGATGAAGGAAGATGTTAAAAATAAAATAAAATAAAACAAAATAATAAAATAAAATATAAAGCTTCAAGAACCCAAAAGATACCAATTGACATGTTTCATATAACAGTTGTAGCCCTGAACATGCTCCACTATCAAGGATAAGAGATCTGAAAGCTGCCTGGCTGACTGATTGGAAGAAATCCATGCCTATTTCCATTCCCAAAAAAGGATGTGGAAATTATCAAAAGATCTCATTCATATCATTTGCAAACAAAATACTGCTGAAGATTCAAATATTCAAGCTGGACTTAGAACAGGCCATGAGACCAGGGATATCCTTACCAATGTTAGATGGACCTTATCTGACAAAAAAAAAAAGAATACTGGAAGAATGTCTTTATGTGTTTGATTGACAGAGAAAAGAGTTTTGTGTGGCTCATAAGAAATCTTGACTAACATTGAGAAGAATGAGAATCCCATGATATAACAATTAATTGTGTTCCTCTGAATCCTATACTTAGAGAGAGAGAGGCTATTGTGCGAACAGAGCAAGGAAACGCTACAGGATTTAATATTAAGAAAGGTGTGTGCCAGGGTGGTAAAATTCTTCATACCTATTCAATCTGTAGGCTTAGCAACATATTTAAGAAGCTGTATTTTATCAAAAAGAATGAGGACGATTCATCAATAACCTTCTTTATGCAGATAACACAACCTTGCTTGCTGAAAGTGAAGCACTTGCTGCAGAATGTTAAACACTGCAACTTTCAGTATGGATCAAGTTTCATTTTAAGAAAACAAAAGCCTCACCATTGGACTGGTCAGCAACATCATAATAGATGGAGAAAACGTTAAAACTGTCAATGACTTCATCTTACTTAGATCCACAATCAATATACTTGGTACCCACATTCAGGAGATCAGGAGACATATTGCACTGGGAAAATCAACAGTCAGGGACTTTTCTAATACTAAGAACCAATTATGTCAGTTTGAAAGTAAGGTGCACCTGATTCAAGCAATAGTCTTTTCAGTCTCTTCTTATACTTCTGAGACCTGGACAATGAGTAATGACAGAAGAATTGACATCTTTGAACTGTGATGTTGACAAAGAGTACATATCCTATGGAATGTCAAAAAAGCAGATATACCTTGGAGAAGACACAGTCATAGTGCTACTTGGAAGCAAAGATGACAAAGCTTTGTCTCACATATTTTGGATATATTGTTAAGAGAGGTTATTCCTTGGAAGGGATGTTATGCTTGGGAAACTGGAGGGACAGCAAAAGAGAGAACGACCTTCATGCAAGTGCACTTACAAAGTAACCGCAGAAATAAGCTAGAGTGTTTTTACGATTGTGAGGATGGTACAGAATAGGACATGATTCACATTTATTGTTCATAGGATTGCTATGAATAATACTGGATTGGAAGGCTCCTAACAACAACAACAACAACAACAACAACACTTTAAACAAGTCTTTTGCATTAGATTTGTTCAAGGCAATATATAATGTAAATTTATTGACTGCTGCTTGGACCCAAATCAATTATTGATTTAAATGGAAGTAAAATTATATCCTTGATAATTTCAGTATTTTCTTAGTTCTTCATTATATTGCTTATTGATCCAACTGTGACAATTTTTTTTATTGAGGTATAATACATACAGAAGCCTTCAATCTTTCTTAGTAAGTACTTCAAATTTTCATTTTAGATAAGCAAGGTTGTCTTCCTAA
Organism: Elephantulus edwardii; assembly: GCF_000299155.1. Taxonomy (NCBI): domain Eukaryota; kingdom Metazoa; phylum Chordata; class Mammalia; order Macroscelidea; family Macroscelididae; genus Elephantulus; species Elephantulus edwardii. The sequence goes on along the minus strand of NW_006399759.1, from coordinate 24,432,708 downwards.
TGTTTTATCAGATTATTTGATAAGCATATATATTAAATATGTATTTTGAAAAAATGCAATCTCATTCTATCCTTTTCCTGATTTAACCCACATCATTCTTGTATGGGAATAATTGCCTCTTTGTTCTTGTACACAGATTCCTCACAAACACGATTAAGTGCTCTGGAATTCTCATTATTTACAATGTTGTTTATAATTTGTTATGATTTACCAAGTCAAGTGCCTTTGCATAATCAATGAAACATTTGTGAACATCTTTCTAATATTCTGTGCTAAGATCCAACTTATATAGTTCCATATCTTCTTCTAAAACCACCTTACATTTCTATGAATTCTCTGTCAACCCTTTGTTTCAACTATTTTAAAATATTTTTAATAAAATTTTACTTGCCTATGATATTAAATGTATATATGTATAATTATATAATAAATATCTAAGTATATTAATTCTATATCATAAATACATAATTTTATTTGTATATAGAATTCCCATATTATGGTGGGTCTTCTTTGAAATTGACACAATGAGGAGAAATATATGTATTCTTACAAAACAGATACTATAATGAGATAACATGTTGATAATCACATTTAAAATTGAATTTAATAATGGCAGTAGGAAAATACCAACTTGTTAAATTTCATATAGTCATAAACATTTCCTTTCATTTACTAACTTGCAAATATTAATTAGAACTCTACTATAGAAAGCATAGTGATAAAATCTAAGCATATAATGGAAAGAAAGGCAGGCAATATTCCGGTGTCCATGGAGGTTAACTTCTAAAAAGCAGAGATAGAAAAAACAATGAACAAATAAGCAAACAAGGTAATTTTAGATAGTTGAAACACAGTTTTAGAATAAAGTAATAATATATGAGAAGAAAGTGGGACTTCTTTAAATTGAAATATCCGAGATTTCCTCAGCTAAGATGAAAATGACACGTAATTTTACAGAGGGGAAAATAGGAACATGGCATGCTTTAAGAAGGAAAAAACAAAACAAAAATAAAGACAAAGTGCTCAAATGTAGTGGACACAGAAGAAAATACAGTAGAAAGAAAACACAGTATAAAGACTATAGACACTCTAGAAGGCAGTTGGTGATTTTGAGGCCTTTGAATTATCTTCTAATTGTCACTAAAAGCCATTGGAAGGTTAAACAAAAAAGACTATACTACATATAGTAAAATAGAACTAATGGAGTAATATTGAAAGCAATGATACTAAATAGAGATTATTTCCAGTAGCCCATGGGAGAGAGGATGGAATTTTGGTGAGATGGAAATAAATAAAGGGTTTTAGGACAGCTTGATAGAGTATAACATCATTTCATGAAATTGATGAATAGAATTAGAGTAGTGATTCTTCTTAGGGTTCTCCTAGTGAATTACTAACAACAAATGCTTATGAGAAGATGATTTTACTCTTTGTGGACCTTTTATCTTCTCAACTCTATTATGTCTATTATGTAACAATCTTCTTTGAGAGAACTGTCTTTTTCATGATCTGTTTATGCCTTAAGAAAGAGAAGCTGACTCAAGGACTATTACAGAAAGGATTACACCCACACAGGCTCTGTTTTTTGCATTTCTACAGACTCAGTTTGGTCGTGTGGCACAGGGCAATATTTACCTTGGCATACTAATTAGAGGAATTTGCAGTGACTCAGCATCGTCATTAACCTCTTTAGATTTCTGCTTTTAGAATATCTTTCAGCTTCTTTGGAGAAGCACAGTGAGGCCCCAATCTCTTTTTTCAGGTAACGTTTTACTTGCTCTTCTCATGGTGTTCATGATAGACTATACCCCTGACCACCTGCTGACCCAGAGGAGACAGCAAATGAAGACACAATAGTTCTTTAACCTTATTTTGTGACCATTTTTCTGTCTAGACTTGTTCTAACTTCATCTTACTGTTCAAGCTATCCGTGAATTTCTAGGATGACCCAGGAAACACTTCTGGAGTCCACAAAGAGGAAATTTCTTAAAGAACACTAATAGCCATGAATTAGTGTATTTAAAATAGGATGGTTAAAGCCAAAGTCTCTGTGAACTTTCATTAAAATTAATAAAAAACCAGGATGGTTATTTTGATCACTTTAAGTAGTCTGTGACTCGACGGCACTTAACACCACCATAACCACCACTAACGTAGAGAGAGCTTTGTGAGCCTGGTGGATAGAAAGCGATGCTACCAAGCCAAAGGAGGGTGATTTTAATCTGTGGCCTCAGGTCTGGTTTTAATTTGTTTTGGTCAAACATTTTTCTAAGTGATATAGCACTGGTCTGTCCATTACTATACAGAGGTAACTCATGGTTGCTGTGAAACTGAAACTGTGACACTGATGTGTCAAATGTGATAATGATGTGTCAATTGTGATAATGATTACTCATGGTGGACAGTGTTTGGTGGTGCTCCCAGACTAAAACAAGCTTGGAAGCAGGGGGTGGCATCCACTTCCAAAATAGCTTGCCTTTGTAAACTCTCTTAACTTGGAGAAATGATGAAAGTTATAAAAGTGTTCAGGTCTTTTGTTCATAGGGTCACTATGTGTCATCTATGACTCTATAGCACTTAACAACAACATACATACATACACATACATACACACATTCATATATACATATCTCCATAAACTGTATATTAGAAGATGAACACCTTTATCAGAACCAGGATCAAGAAAGGGAACTTTCTCAACCATCTCAGAAGCCTCCTCAAGTGCCTCTCTTGATCATGCACAATTTCTGACTCCTATAGTTACCATTATCCTGATTTTTATAGAGAATACGGCTTTCCTATTCTTTGACTTCATCATTCACATGTTTACTCCTAGATTTTATAGTTTATTCCTCCAATTTAAAAAAAGATACTAAGTATTTTGCATTTCCTCAAAAAGTAGAACAAAGAATTTCTGTAAGACCCAGTTATTCCACTGCTTGGAATATACTCAGACAAAATGAGAACTAAGACACAAACAGAGACTTGTGCACCAATGTTCATAGCAGCATTATTCATCATCGCAAGAACATGGAAACACACCAAATGTCCAACCACAATTGAATGGGCTGAGAAATTGTGGTACATTTAAATGATGAAATACTACATAGCACAGAGGAGCAATGATTTTGAAAATTCCTAACTTGGGGGAGACTGGAGAGCATTATGCTAAGTGAACTAACTCAGTCCCATGAAGTAAAATAGTGTATAAAACCATTATTATGGAATGTGTATGAGGGTCTGAGGAGCACGGGGAGCAGGAAGAAGAAGGGTGAGGGGGGAGCAGGAATAAAATAATCAGTATAAAGTAAAAATTTTATTTAAAAAACCCCAAAATATGAATAAAGAGTAAAAACAAATAAAACAAAAGATACTAATTTAAAATACTTTTTTTTAACCTGCAAGTTTCTGTCTTATTTGTATTTCCTTGCAGTACATGTGTTGAAGAAACTGAGTCATTTAATTTACAGTGTTCTTCACTTATGGGAACTCTGGTGGTCTAGTGATAAGACGCTACACTTCAATCCTGAAAGCGCCTCGTTTGGATCCACCAGTTGCTCTGTAAGCTAAAGATGGAAAACCTTTTTCCATGTGATTAACTGCCTCTGAAAACCCACCATAGGGTCAGCTATGGGTCAATTGCAACTCAGTACATAACATCAACAATGTTCAGGGAGCTCTGGTGGTGTAATGGTAAGGTGTTGCACAGGCAGCCCAAAGGTATGTACTTTGAAACCACCAGTTGCTCTGTAAAAGGAAGATGAACAAACTCCCATGCAATTTACAGCCTCTGAAAACCTGCTAGAGGATCATCTATGAGTAAGTTTCTACTCAAGGGTAAATAACAACAACAATAACAGTCTAGCTTCAATTTAACATCTTCTATAATCTGTATTTCTTCACAATTCTGAGCTGGAGCCTGAAGCTCACAAAAGATTAGGTTAAACACCCTTTTGAAATATTTTTGGGTAACTTACTCTTTCATCAAAAGACATCTAATATTTGGTCATCTTTTTATTGTTTTTAATGTCACAGCTGTTGATTCTCAATGCCTAGATCTATTAATTTACTGAGAGTTGAAACTATGATTCTCTATTTATTAAGTAAGATAATTTTATAAAGAAAAAAATACCTCATATATGCTATTGGTATATCTAGGAGTAGTTCTTAAAAAATACAGAATACATTTTTAAAAAAAATTTATTATTATTATTAATTTAAATGAAAATGTACAGAGACTTTGGATTTCC
>NW_006399759.1:24425098-24426822 GCF_000299155.1 Elephantulus edwardii | reverse complement strand
ATAAAAATTAAATAATAATAAAGCTTTCTAGTTGTATTTTAATTGCTCAATAGTGATATGTGGCTAATGGCTATCTTTTGGACAGCTTTGATAGAAAATGTTTATCACACTAGAGTGAATTCTATTGAACAGTGTTTATTTAAAGAGCAGGTTATTATTTATTGTCCTTAATTACTAAGGAACACAGGAACTCTAACAGTTTAATTAAAGACTGAGTTAGAGGGGAATTTGACTAATTTTCAGTTGTCTCTTCCTGGCAACAAAGTGACAGACAGATGATTACACAGTGTTGGATGATTTCCAGGGCTGAGTGACATGAAGAAAATGTCATAAGAAAATAGATCATCAGTTAAGAGATTTCAGTATCCGCAACTAAATGGGAATTGTATCAAGAAAACCAAGTTAAGAGTATATCAAGGAAATGAGACAGATGCTGCCAGTTCACCCTAACTCCAAATTCTGAGAGAAATCTTAAGGAGAAGAGAAAATAGGTTCATTTGGTCACATTAGATTAAAAATCACATATTATGTGACTATATGCCATTATTTCCTCTAAAAGTGTCCTCTTTTTCTTTCTTTTCTACAATCATCATAGATACTCTCTTTTGCATTGAACATCCCAGACCTTCAAGTGAAAGTGATGCTTCCATTCATAGTATTTATCTAGACAACTTGTATGAATCATGCTGACCTTGACCCACTGTCTTTTCATGTAGCTCTTCATGATGAAAAGATAATAGATACTAGAAGTACTCTATGTATTTGAATCCCAATTTCACTGAACTCATTTGACTGGTTACAGCAAATTGTGGGTAATATCGAGAATTCCAGAACACTTAGATGTATTCATAGGAAACCTATACATAGACCAAGAAGCAGTTATTTGAACATAACAAGGGAACACTGCATGGTATAAATTAGGAAAGGTATGCTTCAAGGTTCAATAATTTTCTCATATCAGCTCAAACTGTATGCTAAGAAAATAATTATAGAAACTGTTCTATATGAAGGACAATGTGCCATCATAATTTGAGGAACTCTTATCAACAGGCTATCTTATGCAAATGATAAAACTTTGTTTTTACAAAATGAAAAAGATGATGTATTTAATGGAGAATATAAAAAACATAGCCTTCAATATTAATTCCATCTAAACATCAAGAAAACAAAAATCCTTATCACTAATCCAATAGGCAACATCGTGATAATTGGAGAAAAGACTGAAATTGTCAAAAACAATGTGAGTATTAGAGAGTGTGAACATGGTGGAGAGTGTGAGCATGGTGGAGAGTGTGAGCATGGTGGAGAGTGTGAGCATGGTAGAGAGTGTGAGCAGTGTGGAGAGTGTGAGCAGGGTGGAGAGTGTGAGTAGAGTGGAGAGTGTGAGCATGGTGGAGAGTGTGAGCAGGGTGAACAGGGTGGAGAGTGTGAAAAGGGTGGAGAGTGTGAGTAGTGTACAGAGGGTGAACAGGGTGGAGAGCGTGAGCATGGTGGCGAGGGTGAGCATGGTGGAGAGTGTGAGCAGGGTAGAGAGCATGAGCAAGTTGGAGAGTGTGAGCAGGGTGGAGAGTGTGAGCAGAGTGAAGAATGTAAGGATGGTGGAGAGTATGAGCATGGTGGAGAGTGTGAATATTGTGGAGAATGTGAGCAGAGTGGAGAGTGTGAGCAGGGTGGAGAGTATGAGCAGGGTAAAGACTGTGAGCAGGGTGGATAATGTGAGCATG
>NW_006399759.1:24423234-24424766 GCF_000299155.1 Elephantulus edwardii | reverse complement strand
GGTGGAGAGTGTGGGCAGGGTAGAGAGGGTGTACAGGATGGAGATCGTGAGCATGGTGCAGAGGATTAGTATCGTGTAGAGTGTGAGCATTGTAGAAAGCGTGAGCAAGATACAGAGTATAAAATTGGTGAAGAGTATGAGCAGGGTGGAGAGTGTGAGTAGTGAGGAGAGTGTGAAAAGGGTGGAGAGTGTGAGCAGGGCGAAGAATGCAAGCATGGAGGAGAGTATGAGCATGGTGGAGAGTGTGAGCAGTGTGGAGAGTGTGAAAAGGGTGGATAATGTGAGCATGGTGGAGAGTGTGAACAGTGTAGAGAGAGTGAGCAGGATGGAGAGTATGAGCAGGGTGGAGAATGTTACCATAGTGGGGAGTGTGAGTGTGAGCAGTGTGAAGAGTGTAAGCATGGTGGAGGAGTATGAGCATGGTAGAGAGTGTGAATAGGGTGCAGAGTATGAGCAGGGTGGAGAGTGTGAGCAGTGTAGAGAGCGTGAACACAGTGGAGAGCATGAGCATGTTGGCGAGGGTGAGCATGGTGGAGAGTGTGAGCAAGGTAGAGAATGTGAGCAGGGTGGAGAGTGTGAGTAGAGTGGATAGTATAATCAGGGTGGAGAGTGTAAGCAGGGTAGAGAGTGTGAGCAGGGTTGATAATGTGAGCATGGTGGAGAGTGTGAACAGTGCAGAGAGTGTGAGCATGGTGGAGAGTGTGAGCAATGTAGAGAATGTGAGCAGAGTGGGGAGTGTGAACAGGGTGGAGAGTTTGTAAGGGATGGAGAGTGTGTGCAGGGTAGAGAGGGTGAGCATGGTGGAGAGTGTCAGCATGGTGGAGAGTATGAGCATGGAGGAGCGTGTGAGCAGGTTGGGGAGTGTGAGCAGGGTGAAGAGTGTGTAAAGGGAGGAGAGTGTGAGCAGGGTAGAGAAGGTGAGCATGGTGTAGAGTGTGAGCAGGGTAGAGAGTGTGTGCAAGGTCGAGAGTATGAAAATAGTGGAGAGTGTAAGCAGGGTGGAGAGCTTGAGCAGGGTGAAGAATGTAAGCATGGTGGAGAGTATGAACATTGTGGAGAATGTGGGCAGTGCGGAGAGTATGAGCAGGGTAAAGAGTGTGAGCAGGGTGGATAATGTGAGCATGGTGGAGGGTGTGAACTGTGTAGAGAGAGTGAGCAGGGTGGAGAGTGTGAACAGGGTGGAGAGCATGAGCATGGTGGAGAGGGTGAGCATGGTGGAGAGTGTGAGCAGGGTAAAGAGTGTGAGAAAAGTGGAGAGTATGAAATTGGTGGAGAGTGTGAGCAGGGTGGAGAGTGTGAGCAGGGTGAAGAATGTAAGCATGGTGGAGAGTGTGAGCAGTGTGGAGAGTGTGAAAAGGGTAGAGACAGTGAGCTTGGTGGAGAGTGTGAGCATTGAAGAGTGTGAACAGTGTAGAGAGTGTGAACAGGGTGGATAATGTGAGCATGGTGGAGAGTGTGAACAATGTAGAGAGTGCGAGCAGGGTGGAGAGTGTGAGCAGGGTGGAGAATGTTATCATGGTGGGGAGTGTGAG
>NW_006399759.1:24422232-24423134 GCF_000299155.1 Elephantulus edwardii | reverse complement strand
GAGTGTGAGCAGGGTGGAGAATGTTATCATGGTGGGGAGTGTGAGTGTGAGCAGTGTGAAGAGTGTAAGCATGGTGGAGGAGTAGGAGCATAGTAGAGAGTGTGAATAGGGTGCAGAGTATGAGCAGGGTGGAGACTGTTAGCAGTGTGGGGAGTGTGAACAGGGTGTAGAGTGTGAACAGGGTTGAGAGTGTGAGCAGTGTAGAGAGCATGAGCATGTTGGCGAGGGTGAGCATGGTGGAGAGTGTGAGCAGGATTGAGAGTGTGAGCAAGATGGATAGTATGAAATTGTTGGAGTGTGAGCAGGATGGAGAGTGTTAGCAGGGTGAAGAATATAAGCATGGTGGAGAGGATGAGGATGGTGGAGAGTGTGAGCATGGTGGAGAATGTGAACAGGGTGCAGAGTGTGAGCAGGGTGGAGAGTGTGAGCAGCGTGGAGAGCGTGAGTAGAGTGGTGAGTGTGAACAGGGCAGAGAGTGTGAGCACGGTGGAGAGTGTGAGTAGAGTGGAGAGTGTGAACAGGGTAGAGAGTGTGAGCAGGGTGAAGAGTGTGAGCAGAGTGGAGAGTGTGAGCAACGTAGAGAATGTGAGCAGAGTGGGGATTGTGAACAGGGTGGAGAGTGTGTACGGGGTGGAGAGTGTGAGCAGGGTAGAAAGGGTGAGCATGGTGAAGAGTGTGAGCAGAGTGGAGAAGGTGAGTAGAGTGGAGAGTGTGAGAATGGTGGAGAGTTTGAGCATGCTGGAGTGTGTGAGCATGGTGGAGAGTGTGAGCAACGTAGACAATGTGAGCAGAGTGGGGAGTGTGAACAGGGTGGAGAGTGTGTACGGGGTGGAGAGTGTGAGCAGTGTAGAGTGTGTGAGCAAGGTGGAGAGTATGAAATTAGAGGAGAGTGTGAGCAGGGT
>NW_006399759.1:24420531-24422104 GCF_000299155.1 Elephantulus edwardii | reverse complement strand
GTGAACAGTGTAGAGAGTGTGAGCAGGGTGGAGAGTTTGAGCATGGTGGAGAGTGTGAACAGGCTAGAGAGAGTGAGCAGGGTGGAGAGTGTGAAAAGGGTGGAGAGCATGAGCATGGTGGAGAGTGTGAGCAGGGTAAAGAGAGTCAGAAAAGTGGAGAGTATGAAATTGGTGGGGAGTGTGAGCAGTGTCAAGAGTGTGAGCAGGGTGGAGAGTGTGAGCAGTGTCGAGAGTGTGAGCAGGCTGGAGAGTGTGAGCAGGGTGTAGTTTGTGCACAGGGTGGGGAGTTTGAGTGTGGTGGAGATTGTGAGCAGTTTGGAGACTGTGAACAGGGTGGATATTGCGAGCATGGTGGAGAGTATGAGCATGGTGGAGAGTGTGAGCAGTATGGAGAGTGTGAAAAGGGTGGAGAAAGTGAGCTTGTTGGAGAGTGTGAGCATTGGAGTGTGTGAACATGGTGGAGAGTGTGAACAGGGTGGATAATGTGAGCATGGTGTAGAGTGTGAACAGTGTAGAGAGTGTGAGCAGGGTGGAGAGTGTGACCAGGGTGGAGAATGTGAGCAGGGTGGGGAGTGTGAACAGGGTGGAGAGTGTGAACAGTGTGGAGAGTGTGAGAAGGGTAGAGAGGGTGAACAGGGTTGAGAGCGTGAGCATGTTGGAGAGGGTGAGCATGGAGGAGAGAGTGAGCAGGGTACAGAGTTTGAGCATGGTGGAGAGTGTGAACAGGGTGCAGAGTTTCAGCATGGTGGAGAGTGTGAGTAGGGTGAAGATTGTGAGCATGGTGGAGAGTATGAACATGGTGGAGTGTGTGAGCAGGATGGAGAGTATTAGCAGGGTGGAGAGTATGAGCAAGGTAGAGAGTATAAGCAGGATGGAGAATGTGAGCATGGTGGAGAGTGTGAGCAGAGTTGAGAATGTGAGCAGGGTGGGGAGTGTGAGCAGTGTGGGGAGTGTGAACAGGGTGGAGAGTGTGAGCAGGGTGGAGAGTATGAAAAGGTTGGAGAGACTGAGCTTGGTGGAGAGTGTGAGCATTGGGGAGTGTGAACATGGCAGAGAGTGTGAACAGTGTGGATAATGTGAGCATTGTGGAGAGTGTGAAGAGTGTAGAGAATGTGAGCAGGGTGGAGAGTTTGAGCATGGTGGAGAGTGTGAGCAGTTTAGAGAGTCTGGACAGGGTGGATAATGTGATCATGGTGGAGAGCGTGAGCATGGTGGAGAGTGTGATCAGGGTGAAGAGTGTAAGCATGGTGGAAAGTAAGAACATTGTGAAGAGTGGAGAATGGTGGAGATTGTGAGCAGGGTGGAGAGTGTGAACAGGGTGGATAGTGTGAGCTTGGTTGAGAGTGTGAACAGGGTGGAGAGTGTGAACAGGGTGGATAATGTGAGCTTCGTGGAGAGTGTAAGCAGTGTGGAGAGTGTGAGCAGTGTGGAGGGTGTGAGCAGTGTGGAGAGTGTGAGCAGGTTGGAGAGAGTGAGCTTGGTGGAGAGTATCAGCATTGGAGAGTGTGAACATGGTGCAGAGTGTGAACAGTGTGGATAATGTGAGCATTGTGGAGAGTGTGAACAGTGTAGA
>NW_006399759.1:24412931-24419701 GCF_000299155.1 Elephantulus edwardii | reverse complement strand
GGTGGAGAGTGTGAACAGGGTGAATAATGTGAGCATGGTGGAGAGTGTGAACAGTGTAGACAATTTGTGCAGGGTGGAGAGTTTGAGCATGGTGGAGTGTGTGAGCAGTTTGGAGAGTGTGAACAGGGTGGATAATGTGAGCATGGTGGAGAGTGTGAGCATGGTGGAGAGTGTGAGCGTGGTGGAGAGTGTCAGCAAGGTGAAGAGAGTAAGCATTGTGGAGAGTATGAGCATGGTGGAGGAGTATAAGCATGGTGGAGAGTATGAACAGGGTTGAGAGTCTGAGCAGGGTGGATAGTGTGAACATGGTGGAGAGTTTGAACATGGTGGAGAGTGTGAGCAGGGTAGAGAGTGTGAGTAGGGTGGAGAGTGTGAGCAGGTTAGAGAGTGTGAACAGGGTGGAGAGTGTAAACAGGGTGGAGAGTGTAAACAGGGTGGAGAGTGTGAGCATTGTGGAGAGTGTGAACACGGTAGAGAGTGTGAGCATGGTGGAGTGTGAGCAGGGTGGAGAGTGTGAGCAGAGTTGAGTGTTTGAGCATGGTTAAGAGTGTGAGCTGTTTGAAGAGTGTCAACAGGATGGATAATGTGATCATGGTGGAGAGTGTGACCAGGATGGAGAGTGTGAGCAGGCTAAGACTCTAAGCACGGTGGAGAGTATGAGCATGGTGGAGAGTGTGAACAGTGTAGAGAGAGTGAGTAGTGTGGAGAATGTGAACAGGGTGGAGAGTGTGAGAAGGGTAGAGAGGGTGAACAGGGTTGAGAGCGTGAGCATGGTGGAGAGGATGAGCATGGTGGAGAAAGTGAGCAGGGTGGAGAGTTTCAGCATGGTGGATAGTGTGAGCAGGGTGAAGGTTGTAAGCATGGTGGAGGGTATGAACATGGTGGAGGAGTATGAGCATGGTGGAGAGTGTGAGTATGGTGGAGAGTATGAACAAGGTGGAGGAGTATGAGCATGGTGGAGAGTGTGAATAGGGTGGAGAGTATGAGCATGATGGAGAGTGTGAGCAAGTTGGAGAGTGTTAGTATGGTGGACAGTGTGAGCAGTGGGCAGAGTGTGAGCATGGTGGAGAGTGTGAGCATGGTGGAGAGTGTGAGCATGGTGGAGAGTGTGAGCAGGGTGGAGAGTGTGAGCAGGGTGGAGAGTTTGAACATGGTGGAGAGTGTGAGCAGGGTAGAGAGTGTGAGTAGGGTGGAGAGTGTGAGCAGCTGGAGAGTGTGAGCAAGGTGGAGAGTGTGAGTAGGCTGGAGAGTGTGAGCGAGGTGTAGAGTGTGAGGAGGGTGGAGAGTTTCAGCATGGTGGAGAGTGTGAGCAATTTGGAGAGTGTGAACAGGGTGGATAATGTGAGCATGGGGGAGACTGTGACCAGGGTAAAGAGTGTGAGCAGGCTGAAGAGTGTAAGCATGGTGGAGAGTATGAGCATTGTGGAGAGTGTGAGCAGGGTGGAGAGTGTGAGCAGGGTGGATACTGTGAGCATGCTGGAAAGTGTGACCAGGCTGAAGAGTGTAACCATGGTGGAGAATATGAGTATGGTGGAGAGTGTGAACAGGGTGGAGAGTATGAGCAAGGTGCAGAGTATAAGCAGGTTGGAGAATGTGAGCAGGGTGGAGAGTGTGAGCCGGTGGAGAGTGTGAGCGGGATGGAGAGTTTGAGCAGGGTGGAGAGTTTGAGCAATTTGGAGAGTGTGAACAGGGTGGATAATGTGGGCATGGTGGAGAGTGTGACCAGTGTGAAGAGTGTGAGCAGTCAGAAGTGTGTAAGCACTGTGGAGAGTATGAGCATTGTGGAGAGTATGAGCATTGTGGAGAGTATGAGCAGGGTGCAGAATATGAGCATGGTGGCGAGTAAGAGGGGGTGGAGAATGTGAGCGGGGTGGAGAGTGTGACCAGTGTTGAGAGTGTGAGCATGGTGGAGAGGGTGAGCATGTTCGAGAGTGTGTGCAGGGTGGAGAGTGTGAGCAGGGTGGATAATGTGAGCAGGGTGGTGAGTGTGAACAGGTTGGAGAGTGTGAACTGGGTTGAGAGTGTGAGCAGGGTAGAGAGGGTGAACAGGGTGGACAGTGTGATCATGGTGGAGAGGGTGAGCATGGTGGAGAGTGTTAGCAGTGTAGAGAATGTGAGCAAGGAGGAGCGTATGAAATTGGTGGAGAGTGTGAACAGTGTATAGAGTGTGAGCAGGGTGGACAGTGTGAGCAGGGTGGAGAGTGTGAGCATGGTCGAGAGGATGAACAGGGTGGAGAGTGTGATCAGGGTGTAGGGTTTGAGTAGGTTGGAGAGTGTGAACAGGGTGGTTAGTGTGAATAGGGTGGAGAGTGTGAGCATGGTGCAGGAGAAGGCAAGTTCTCTTATTGTTTTCCCGGTCACAATGAACTGCACATAGGTAATGATACCTCTAAGATTTTGAAAGGTTAAAATTAATGTAGAGCATTTACCATAGGATTTGTACTAATCCAATGAATAATATTTACTTAGCAATTCTTGGTTTTTGGTTTTTGTTTTTTTTTAATTACGTCTTTGTCATGGATTCACACTTGACCTTCTTGTGGATGATGGGGAGGGTGGCAGTGTGTGAATGTGTTTCTGAAGTTGTAATATACATGGGGGGAGATTGTTTCTCTTTATCATTCAGAGTCATACTGTATTTGAGTCACCAAAGAGTTATGATTTTGGGGTTAGCAGCACAACTCTGAATGGACCAAGTCACTGTCTATCATTTTGCTTAAAGATATGTGGATTCACATCACAAGTAATCCTCAGCCAACATCTATATTTCATTCTATAATTCTGATACCCATGCTTTATATGCTTTTGCATCTACTATTTGGTGCATTTAATGAGAAACATGTTCATACACCTTGAAAGGCAAGGGCTAAACTCTAGTAAGGAGTTTTTACCAATATGTTCATTTAACCTTTCAGAAAATAACATTTTACATTCCATCTACAAAAATCCTGAGATGTAAAACAAAACAAAACAAAACAAAAACAACAAAAAAACCCAACTAAGTAATCTACTAAGAATGCGTAATCTAGGAGAATAACAATAGTAACTACTCAAAATAAAGTGGATGATTGTCAAAGTTTCATCCAATGCAGGGCGAGTAGATGAGACTTTGATTACAGTCAAGAATATACCTTGTCTATTTGTACTGTGTTGACTTTTGAAAGGCTAGTAGAACGTGGTGAGTACAGTTTAGTAGAAGGGCAGGAGGAGGAGAGATATGTAGGAGAAAAGTATCAGTAAATTGAGGAGTTAACTTTTTTCTTTTAATGATATCTACCAAACCTTTAAAGGAAGAAAGGATACAAAATGGTATCATTAAGAGAATGAAAAGATAAGTCACATATTCCTGGCATCAGGGTCAAACAGCAAGGAAAGGGAATTAGCAATACTTTTATCTGGTGTTGAATTAGTGCTGCCAAAGAAAGATTAGCAATTTGATTCCAACATCCACTCTTTGAAGGAAAGATGAGGTAGTGCTTTGCCATTATGTGTACATTTACACAGTAATTGGGATAATGGAGGTAAGTATGTTAGAAACAGTGAGAATGGCTCAGAATAGGGAAAAGTTTAGGGCTATTGTTCATGGAGTCACTATGAGTCACAGTCCACTCAGAATATAACAACAGCAAATAACAAACTCAATAATATAGCTCTTTGTCCTAATGATTACTGTTGTGGCAGTGGCTTGTTCTATTTTGCAAAATATTTCTGTGATTTTTAACCTATCAGATAAGCCTTTCTGGAACTACATATGTTCATACAGTGAAAAACCATGATCCAATCTCATTATCCTTTTTTTAAATGGATAAGGATGCCTAGAATTGCCTAAAAAACCAGAGTCTCAATTTCACTAGATGTTTTCAAACAAGAAAAAGGATTTAAAGAAAATTTTTACAAAAAAATAGGTCTAATATGTGCTTTATATTCAATATTTATATCCAAAGTATACAAAGAATTTATAAAATCTAACAATAGGAAATCAAACAACTCAATAAGATATGAAACAAAAATAAAATAAAAAAAACATGGAACAAAAATTTTAATATATTCATTCACAAAAGAAGATAGAAAGATGACAAATAAGTATAAGAAAATACTCAACATTATATCTCTTTGGAGAATTATACATTTAAAGAGGGATATACCACCCTTCATCTATTTAAATAGCTAAAATCCAGATCACTATCAACAGTGAATATTGGTGAGATTCTGTCAATTGTGGTTCACTAATTGTACCAAGTATTTTAAACCAAGAAATTAATATAAGAAGAAACCATACAGGGAAGAGACGAAGCTATTTTCTGTACAATTTTTCTGTAAACTTAACATTTTTTAAAGAAAATAATTTCATTAACTAAGAAAATTCACATGCATGTATTCAGTAACATGCAAACTTTTATTGATACTATTCATATGCTTTGATTATGAGAATTAATACATTGCAGATATGCCCAAGAAAACAATCTATACGCCAGATTTACAGGACACACCGCCATTACTTGGGAAATATTACCCCTAAACTCAAGTGAAACTCAGCACAGCTTAAGAAATTGTCAACAGCTAAAGTGTTTGGAATAGTAGAAGCCCCGTCCTTCCCTCCCCCTCCTTGTCTCTCTCTCTCTCTCTCTCTCTCTCTCTCTCTCCTTTCTTTTCCAATAAGGTGACCAAGGCATCCATAGAGTGGTTCATGTCATTGGAAGAAATCTTCATCCTAGAAGTTACTGCTGCTTCAAATCTTGACATAATGTATGAGGGTACCTACCATACATGGAGGTACAAAACAACCCAAAAAGCTACATCAATTTTTACAAATTCCAAGTGTGGTCTAGGTATCAATTGAGTAACTGGAAGCTCCATTCACAGTAGCTCCCAAGGTCTCTCCAAGGGCTTAAAATGTACGATTACAATCAAGATAGACACCAAGACAAAATACTTAATGGAGCCCCTCCTGGAGCCATAAAACCAAGAGGAAGCACTTGCTTGCCATATTGCTGTTGTTGGTAAATGCCGTCGAATTGTAGACTACTCATTGTGACCCTAGGAACGAAAGCCCTGAGCACTGTGCAGAGATTTTTCCGGAGGCAAACCATTTTGGAAGTTGATGCCACTCCTGCTTCAAAGCTTGATTTAATCTGGGAGCTCCACCAAACCCTGTCCACCATGGGTATCCATTAAGACATTTGATACCTCAGTGTCACAGTGTTTAGCATCACAGCAACCACGAGTTACCTCTCTACAGCAATGCACAGACCAGTGCTATATCACTTAGAAGAATGTTTGACAAAACATAATTCCAACCAGGCCACCCTATTACTTACTAATACCAGCCAATATTTTCTGTAGAACCAGCTCCTGCAGATGACTTTCTAACTGGTCTCCAGGGCCATGCTGCCTAACCTGCCTTCAAAAGGCCTTATCCTTAATGCTTCACTTTTTATAGAGCCATCAAGGTATCTGGGCTGACAAGGAGCAATCAAGTCCTAAAGTTTTCGAAATGATGAAGTAATAGCCAGTACCAGAAAAAAAAATAAAATTTTTAGATTGTGGGCCATCTACGAGCCTACTACTGATTGGACACTTAGTGGGATGGGATCGGGAAATCTTTTCATAATAGCCTGTGGTGCTGCTGCTTTTCCACATAGGTTACATGGCTAGTAAAATCTCCCTTCTCCTGAAACCTGAGATGCCCATATGATTGAAATCATTTACTACAGGAGTTTGAATCTTAGCTTCATAGTAACTCACCTTTGATGTTAGGTAGTGTGGTGTCAAGGGTTCAGCTTTCAAAATGCCTTTCTTATCCATTGATATCATGAAACTCCATTATGCTAAAAGGCATGGCCTAAATGGCTCCATTCAGTTCTTCTGGATCATGGTCTATGTGGGCCTACCCTTTTCTGTTTGCCTAGGACAACATCCTAACCTGAGCCAGGTGTTCTTTCTGTTCTGCATCATGTTTATCAAGCCAATATCATCAACAGCTGAGTGAGCTTCTGCAACTCTTCCAGCAAACTGTTAGGCAAAGAAAAAGAGAGGTGTGTGTTAGGCCTGGGGGTGGGATTTGGAGAGAAGGAACAGTTAACATTGAAAATGATGCAGTGGCACAACAAATACAATGATTAGAACATTTTTAACGTGGGGTTTTGGGTAGTTAGTTTGGTACTAATTACCGGTATGGTTAGAACTCTAAACTAAACAGATGGGAACAAAGATATTATCCTTTTATCAGCCCAGTCAACTAGTCTAATTAGCTAGAGATGGTTGAAGGAAGGCCTTGAGTCTCTTACCTATACGATAAAATGGATGTGTGTAGAAGGATCTGGAATGCTCTTTCTTTCCTCCTGCTTCTCTTTCCCCTTGTCTCTCTATTCCCCCCTGCAAGTCTATCTACCCCTGTCTCTTAATCCTCCTGCTTCTCTATCCCCATCCTCTCTATCCCCCACTCCTCTATCCCCTGCCTAGTTGGGCTTAGAGTCAGGCTTAGTTAAGCTCGGAGTGAGGCCTACTTAGGCTCAGAGTGGGGCCTATGCTCCTTAATTAAGCTAAAAGTGGGACCTAGTTAGGCTCACAGTGAGTCCTGGTTAGGCTTGGAGTCAGACTTAGTTAGGGCTTGGGCTTACGTATACAGTGAGATTCAGTTAGGTTTAGAAGGAAGCTTAGTAAGGCTCAGAGTCAAGTTTTATTAGACTCAGAGTCAGGCCTAGTTAGGCTCAGAGTAGGGCCTAGGGAGGCTCAGAGTGAGGCCTACATAGGCTTGGAGTCAGACTTAG
>NW_006399759.1:24411244-24412481 GCF_000299155.1 Elephantulus edwardii | reverse complement strand
CTTCCTTCCTTCTATTCTCCTTTTTTACTATTCTATCTTCTTCCTATCCTCCTTTCTCTCATTCTCTCTCTCCCTCTCTCCCTCCCTCCTCCCTTTCCTCCCTCTCTCTCTCTTCCTTTCTCCTTCTCTCTCTCTCTTATCTTTTCTCTCTCCCTGTTATTTTTCTTTTTCTCTTTTTGTCTCCAGTATGGTGTGCTCAGTATCCATAGAGGGTTTCCCCTCATTGGAAGACCCCTTACAAGTCTTACTGCTGGAAGATCTGGTTGCTTTGTGCTGAACTGCAATTCCAGAGGCAAGCGGTTCAAAATCACCAGATGCTTTGCTAAAGAAGGAGGGGTACCTATTCCTGCATCTGTCAGGTCTGATTTAACAGCACACACACACAAATAATATAATAAAATGTAAAAAGTAAAAAAGAAGTCTTACTTCTGTATAGTTCGGCTCCAAGTATGGCCTAGTTAGGCTCATAGTTAGGCCCAGTTAGACTTCAAGTCAGGCCTAGTTAGGTTCTCAGTCAGGCCTAGTTAGGTTCAGAATCAGGCATAGTTAGGTGCAGAGTAGTTCCTACTTTGCCTTGGAGTCGAGCTTAGGGTAGGAGTTGGGCTAGGTATACAGTGAGATTTATTTAGGACCAGTGTCAGGCTTAGGCTCAGAGTCGAGTTTTGTTAGACTCAGAGTCTGGCCTAGTTAGGCTCAGAGTGGGATCTAGTGCTGCTGCTTAGTTAGGCTCAAAGTAAGGCCTTGTTAGGCTCAGAGTGAGGCCTAGTTAGCCTTGGAGTCAGACTTAATTAGGAGTGGGTTGAGGTATCCAGTGAAATTTAGTTAGGCTCAGAGTCAGGCTTAGTTAGGATCAGAGTCAAGATCAGGTAGACTCCAATTCAGGTCTCTTTCACTCTTCATTTCTTTGTTTCTTTCTGTACTTTTTCATTCCATCCTTCTTTCTTTCTTTCCTTCCTTCCTGCCTGCCTTCCTCCTTTTCTATTTTTTCTTACTTTCTGCCCCCCTTTCTTTCTAACATCCTTTTTTCTGTCTTCCTTAATTTCAATCTGTTTTTTCTTCCTTTCTTTCTATTGTCCTTTTTTACTATGCTCCTTTCTTTCTATCCTCTATTTTGACTATTCCTCTTTTTATATCCTTCTTTTTACTATCCCCCCTTCTTCTCTCCTCCTTTTTCATCCTCCTCCTTTCTTTCTATCCTTTATCACCATCCTCCTTTCTTCCTTTCCTCCATTTTTAC
>NW_006399759.1:24408541-24409085 GCF_000299155.1 Elephantulus edwardii | reverse complement strand
AGGAGGGGAAGACCCTCTATGAGATGGATTAATTCAGTGACTGGGGTAATCGGGATGGGTGTGTCAGAGGCAATACGATTGGCACAGGATTTAGGGCAGGGTTTAGGTCTGTTGTACATAGGGTTGGTTGTTATGAGTCGCAAACAACTCGACGGCACATAACAACAACAACAATTCTTTCTATCATCCTTTATCTCATTTCTCCTTTCTCTCTCATTCCTCTCTCTTCTCTCCTTTCTCCTCTCTCTCGTCTTTCTTTTGTCTCCAGTACGACGTCCTCAGCATCCACAGAGGGTTTCATCTCATTGGAAGACAAGGGCTCTGGTACCTTAGTGGCAGGAAGCTGAACTGCAATCCCTGAGGCAAGCAGTTCAAATACAGCAGATGCTCTGATAGAGAAGGAGGGGAACCTCCTCCTGTACCAGTCAGATCAGATTTGATGGCACACGCACAAAAATAATATAATAAAATTTAAAAAGAAAGAAAAGAAGTCTTACTTCTGTATTGTTGGGCGCCGAGTATGGCCTAGTTAGATTCATATCGA
>NW_006399759.1:24407759-24408441 GCF_000299155.1 Elephantulus edwardii | reverse complement strand
CACAAAAATAATATAATAAAATTTAAAAAGAAAGAAAAGAAGTCTTACTTCTGTATTGTTGGGCGCCGAGTATGGCCTAGTTAGATTCATATCGAGGCCCAGTTAGGCTTCAAGTCATGCTTAGTGAAGTTAGGATTTGGTTTGTTGGGTTTTTTTTTTTAAAAAAAAAAACAAAACTTCATGGACAATAGTTTTTAATTATATTTTCAGCAGCACACTGTTCAAGAGGAAGTCACATCCTTCGCAGCATACAGGTTGAATCGCCCCTGCTCCCACCCAGAGCCCCACTCTTGCCTGAGAGCTCCTCCAGGATTGGGGAGAAGTTAGGAGAGGGACAGATATGAGGGTGAATGGGATGCCTCCCCAGGGTTTCCCACAGAGCTTTTTTTCTTGAGAGGTAAAAGCACAAATCAGAGGGGGAGGGAGAGAACAAGCGATGGACAGCTGACAGCTAAACTAGAAAAGGAACTTCCAGGTTCAGGCAAGGGGCCGAGACCACAGGGCCAATAATATAGGCAGCCCCTCCTAAACAAGCCTGGCCTTGAACCCTGGGCCAAGTGGGGGCAGTAGGCTTTTCCTCTTGTCCTTTTTTGTAGCCTTTTTGTTCTCAATTGTGCAGAAAGAAGATGGGCATTAAAACCTAGCTAAGAATAAAATGAAGGAGTTTCTGATGGGAGGGAGA
>NW_006399759.1:24405754-24407284 GCF_000299155.1 Elephantulus edwardii | reverse complement strand
AGACTCGGAGTCAAACCTAGTTAGGTACAGAGTAGTTCCTAATTTAGCTTGTAGTCAATCTTAATTAGGGTAGGAGTTGGGCTTAGATATACAGTGAGATTTAGTTAGGCTCAAAGTCAGACTTGCTGAAGCTCAGAGTTGAGTTTGTTAGACTCGGAGTCAGGCCTAGTTACGTGCAGAGTAGTTCCTAGTTTGGCATGGAATCGAGCTTAGTTAGGGAAGGAGTTGGGCTTAGGTATAAAGTGAGTTTTAGTTAGGCCTGAAACCTGTTCCTGAGTTGGTTTTTAATTCAAGGGGTATATATAGATGCAAGGTCACATTTTGATTCATGTGTATAGGATTTAACCTTTTTTAGCTTTAATTTGAACATGCATATGAGTAGTTGATAGTCTGTTCTACAATCAGCACCTGGCCTAGTTTTCACTGCTGATATTGAACTTCTCCAATGATGCCGATGTAACTGATCTGATTCCTGTGGATCCTATCAGGTGAAATCCACGTGTATACCATGTTTATGTTTCTGATAAAAGGTGTATGCTATGAATAAATCATTGATTGTACAGAATTCTATCATTCTCTCCTCAGCTTCATTTCTGTCACCAAGTCCATGTTTTCCAACTAGTGGTCTTTCTTCCTTGATTCCCAAAGTTTGCATTCCAGTAACCCATTATTATTAATGCATCTTGATTACATGTTCAATCAGATTTCTCACTGCAATAGTTGGTAGAAATCATCTATTTTCTCCTCTTTGACTCTGGTTGTTGCCGAATAAATTTGAACGATAGCGGAATTAACAAGTCTTCCTTGAATACATACAGATATACACTGTCATTCAAAATACTGTATTTCAAGATCAATCTAAAAATGGCCTTTTTAACTTTGAAAGCAACCTCAATTTTTTTCACCTTTTCATCTCCAGTATAGTAGACCGTATGATCATCTGATTCGAAATTTCCCATACCAATCCATCTTTTTTGCTAATAACTAATATGTCAATATTTATGAGTTCCATTTCTTTCTTAACAATAGCTAGTTTTCCTACATTCATGCTTCTCACATTCCACGTACCAATCAATGGTTTCCTGTTACAACTGTTCCTCCTCTTTTGAATTCCCAAATTTGAGGGCTCAACCTCAGTTGACATATCTGTTAGTCTACTCTAAGTTTGCTCTGCTGTACATAGAGTTTTTGAAGTCCTGTTATATATCAGAGGATGACCAAACCTTTTTTATAATCTGTATTAATTTGGATGCTAAGTTTTAGAACACTATCTGACCGATAAACATTTTGCAGAGCAGAAACAACTGGAACAGTACATTAACAGAGAACTACCAGAAATACAAGCTAGGTTTAGAAAAGGTCATGATGCTAGAGACATTATTATCAATGTCAGATGAATCTTGGCTGAAAGCAAAGAGTACCAGAAGAATTTCTATTTGTGTTTCATTAACTATGCAAAGGCATTTGACTGTGTGGATCACAAAAAACTGTAGCTAACCTTGAGGAAAATGGGAATCCCAGAACACTTGG
>NW_006399759.1:24401689-24404134 GCF_000299155.1 Elephantulus edwardii | reverse complement strand
ATCAGTAGACTGACAGGCAACCTCATGATAGATGGAGAACAGATTAAAACTGTCAACCACTTCATCTTACTTGGATTCACAATGAATACACTTGGTACCCACAAACAATTCAAGAGACATTGCTTTTGGCAAGTCTTCTGTCAGAAACCTCTTCAAAACACTGAAGAGTGACAATGTAAGTTTAAAGACTAAGATGTTTTTGATTCAGATCATGATCTTTTCAGTCACTTACTATGCCTCTGAAAGATTGACAATGCGTAAGAATGACAGAAAAATAATTGATGCCTTTGAATTCTGGTGTTGGAATACTGAACATCCATCTCATGGACTGCCAAAAGAACAAACAGATAGATATGACTTAAGAACTGAGCTATTCTTTCAAATAATTTTATTGGTTTTTTTCACCAGATTATTTTATATTCTCTTGTTAGATTATAAAAGTTATTTATTTTCTTTTTTGTATTATTGTGAATATATGCATGTTATTATTGCTGTTATATACAATCAAGACTACTTTGACTCATAGCAACCCAATGCACAATAGCTCTTAACTCTGCCCTATCCTGAGCCAATCTCACTGTCTCTGACACACATATCCTCATTATATCAGTTATGATGTCAATATATCTTATCTGAGGTCTTCCTTTCCTGAGCTGTCCCTCCACCCATCCAAGCATGATATACTTCTCTACGGATTGATCACTCCTGGCAATATGACCAAATCATATAAGACAGCCTCAATATCCTTGCCTCCAAGGATCAGGTTAGTTTTATCCTCTCTAAGACACATCTGTTCTCTTGGCAATCCAAGGTGTGTTCAGTACTCTTCTCCAGCCTCACAACTCAATATCTATGTGTGTATGCATGGGTGGTATTTATTGGAGTTCTTTGCATGAGTATGGATATTATCCTGCCACAACATTGCATTTCAAGATAAACCTAGAAATTAGATTTTTAAATATGAAAGTGATCTTATTTTCCTTCACCTTTTCATCTCCAGCATAGTAGATCATATATGATTGTCTAATTAAAAATTCCCAATGCCAGTTGATCTCACTTCGTCAATACTTAGTATGTTAATACTTATGTATTCTGTTTCTTAACAATATCCAATTTTCCTACATTCATGCTTCTTACATCCCATGTCCCAATCACTAATGTCTACTTACAACTATTTCTCCTTCTTTGTATTTCCAGGTTTGAGGGCTCAGTCTCACTTGCCACATTTGCTAGTCTAGTCTAAGTGTACTGCACTTAGAGTTTTTGAAGTTCTTCTATTTTTGAAGTGGATAGGCAATCCTTCTTCCTGTTGTTGTTGTTGTTGTTTAATGCCGTCGAGTCGTAGACGACTCATAGCGACCCTATGAATGAACAGCCTGAGCACTGTTCATACATAGAGTTTCTGGAGGAAGCTCCTGCTTCCAGGCTTGATTTAGTCAGGAAGCTCCAGCCAACACTGTCCACCATGGGTGCCCATTACCACGATTGGCACATCACTGTCACAGGCTTCAGCATCACAGCAACCACGAGTTACCTCTGTACAGCAACACACAGACCAGTGCTATACCACCTAGTCTGTCTTAATTTTAATGCTCAACTTTAGAATAATATCTTACTGACAAGTATTTTACAGAGAGGAGCAGAAGAAAGAAATTTTCCCATTGTAGAAGTAATCAGTAGATTCAGTGCTAACCCCTACCCCTTTCTTGATCCATCACTTTCCCCACTCCACCAGCATCCCTTTAAAATCCAGCTTACCCCACTCAACACATTCCTCCCCCATCCAACCTTTGATACAATGGCTTAGCACTCAATTAACTTCTGGGATGCCTAACATATCACCCTATGGATGGTCTCTCTTGAGCTTAGGAGTCTCTAAGTCCAAATTCCAGGTACTAGGTCTAAGGGAGGATGTCTGTTTCAGATAGTTCTGAGGGAAAGTCCCATGCTCCTGAGCTTCTGCTCCTGGACTGACTTCTTCTGACTCATTGCTCTACTCTTCCATTTGCAGCATGCTGCTGTCACAGTAGGATAATTTCCTAAGAAAGGGTAATGTTTCTTCCAGCAGAGCAGATCATTCAAGAGACCGGACTTTGTGAGGAAGAGTGTGATGTCTTCAATATAAATTGAAGCTTAACATCAAGAAGACAATGATTCTTAACACTGGGCCAATAGGTAGCACCATGATAAGTGGAGAAAAGATTGAGGTTTTTAACAATTTAAATTTACTCGGTTCCACAATCAACACTCTTGGCAACAACAAGCAGGAAATCAAAAGACAAATTGCATTGGGGAAGACTGTTGTAATGAGATCAGTCTGGATACTAAGGTGCGCCTGATCCAGACCATGATCTTTGCAATTAAATGCTATGCATCAGAGACCTGGACAATGACTGAGGATGCTAGAAGAATAATTGATGCCTTTGAGTTGTGGTGCTTGAGAAG
>NW_006399759.1:24382919-24401289 GCF_000299155.1 Elephantulus edwardii | reverse complement strand
TTTCCTAAATTACCACTGTATGTACATTTGTTCAATTATTTACAGGCATCTCACTATTGTCCCCTCATGGGAAATATTAGCACAAACGGCAAGGTAAAAAAAGAAAAAAAAGATGAATATACACATACTGACATATATGAAACATTTACCAATTCAATATTTTTTATCTGTACAACAGAGTAAGAGTAATTATATATCAACAATACGACTTAATAATGAGAAATATCTGTTATCACATTAAATGTTTTTATTTTCACCACTCATCTGTTAGTTTTTTGTACGTGATACTACAAGGTATGCTGCAGATAATTGAAATATCATTGGAGTCACCAACTGCAGATAGGTTTCACTGGAGGTTTCAGATCTATACAGATGAGGAAAGAATACGGCACTAAGATTCCCTCTTAATTATTTAGTGCTTTTTAAAACAAAGATACCACAAACTGATGGCTTTAAAAAACTGAAATATATTCTCTTACATTCTACAAAGCTTTAAATTATAATTCAAGATTCTGCCTCTTGTTGTTGTTGTTGTTTATTGTTGAGTCAGAATTGACTCATAGCTAACCCTTTGGTGCATTGTTAAATGTAGTTAATTGCACAGTAAATTGTCTGTTAGAAGGCTTTGCATTTTTTTTTTCTAGAGGAAAGTCCTGGTCCCTTTGGTGTCCCTGGAAGATTTCTATACCTTGATCTTCTCTTGGGTGGAGGAGCTTCTCAAAATAGGAATTTTGGTACAAAAGACACACTCCATTCCTCTATACCTTGTGAATTTTCTTACTCTTACTGATATTCTCTTCCTACTCACTCCTTCTCACTTATCTCCCTTTTTATCTCTTTTGAATAAAAGATGTTATAGTCTATGCTCCAGGGAAACATTTCTTACATGAAATCAGGGCTGTGATAGGATTAAGCATCTTACTCTCAGTCCTGTTATAACTGTTAAGACTTGTGAGATCAATGGGGATCATAGAGTAATTTGACATTGCATTACTACCTATTGTACACAACATTGTATGAGTTGGAGTGACCAATTTGACAGCAGATGCAACAACAACATTTGGAGATGACATTTCAACCTAGATCAGTTATTGAGTTAGAACTGACTAAAAACTACCCACAACAACTATATATTTTAAATTCATTAACATGATAAATAGGTTGTCATTGTTATGTACCCTTAAGTAGCCTGTTAATTAGTGATGCTGCTGATGATGATGATGATTGATTCTATGCACAATACCCTGAACCTTGCCTATCCTGAAGCAGTCTCACTGTCTCAGACACACTTAATCCCATTATCTCAGTTACTGTGCCAATCCATCACATCCAAGGTTTTCCCTTCTTGAACTGTCCCTCCACCCTTCCAAGCGTGATGTGCTTGCCAAGGTCTAGTCCCTCTAGCAACATTCTGAAAATATATGAAAAAGCGCTTCAAAATTCTTTCCTCTAAGGAGCAATGTAGTTTTACCCTTTCCAGGACAAATCTGTGTGTTCTCTTTGCAGTCTATGGAATGTTCAGCACT
Organism: Elephantulus edwardii; assembly: GCF_000299155.1. Classification (NCBI taxonomy): domain Eukaryota; kingdom Metazoa; phylum Chordata; class Mammalia; order Macroscelidea; family Macroscelididae; genus Elephantulus; species Elephantulus edwardii. The sequence continues at coordinate 24,399,763 of NW_006399759.1, read as the reverse complement.
CTTCTCCATGACCATTACTCAAATAAATTGATCCTTCGTCTGTCTTTCTTAGTCATTGTCCAGCTCTCTGATGCATAGCAAGTAATTGCAAAGACCATGCCCTGGATCAGGTGCATGTTAGTCTCTAGACTGACATTGTTGCTCTTCAGCACTCTGGAAAGGCCTCTGACAGCAGATTTTCCTAATGCTATTCATCTTTTTATTTCCTGACTGCTGGTATCAAGAGTGTTGATTGTGGAGCCAAGCAAGCTGAAATTGTTAACCATCTCAATCGCTTCTCCATCTATCATGGTGCTGCCAATTGGGCCAGTGGTAAGAATTTTTATTTTCCTGATGTTGAGCTTCAATCCATGGTTGGAGACTACAGTCCTTGACCCTCTTCATTAGATGCTTCAAGCCCTCTTGCGTTTCAGCAATCAGGGTTGTATCATGAGCAGAACACAGATTATTTATGAGTCTTCCTCTAATGCTGATGTTACATTTCTTCTCATAAAGTTCAGCCTCTCAAATGATCTGTTCCACACACAAATTTAAAAGGTATGGAGACAGGCTGCATTTCTGATGCACTCCTTTCCTGATTTTGAACCGTGCATTGTATCCTTGCTCTGTTCTGAAGACTGCCTTCTGATCCAAGTATAGGTTTCCCATAAACACAGTCATGGTTTTGGGGATTCCCATTCTTCTCAAGGTTAACCACAATTTGTTCTGATCCACACAGTCAAATGCCTTTGCATAGTCAATGAAGCACAGATAGACGTCCCTCCGATACTCTCTGCTTTCAGCAAAGTTCCATCAGACAATGGTGATAGTGTTCTTAGTGCCACAGCCTGTTCTAAATCTGGTTTGTATTTCTTGTACTTCTCTGTTGATGTACTGTTTTAGTCTGTTTTGATAATCTTCAGCATGATTTTACTTGCATGTGACACTAGTGATATTATTCAATAATAATGCTAAGTGAACAAGAGTTAAAAGCACTTGTTGGCTTAGCATTACATAAAACAATTCAAAACTGAAACTAAAATAATTATCCATCTTTTTCTACTTTCTCTGATAAATTACTCATCATGTCAGGCTTCTCTCAAAGAACTCTCCTGTTTAGAATCATCTCATCTTTATTGTCTACAGTCATTGTGTCACTCTATCTCTATTGGGGGGGGTCTTCCTTGCTCACTTATCCTCCACATTTAAGAGCATATCCATTTCCAAGAAGTAACTTTCTCCTAGTAACTTAGTCAAAATGTGAGAGACAAAGCTTCACTCACCATTCTTGCCTTGAAGGAACACTCTGGCTGCAATATATCTTTTTCCATGCTATATCTGTTTGTTCCTTTGGAAAGCCAATGAGATCTTTCCAGCACCACAGCTCAAAGGCATCAAATCTACCTGTGTAATCTTTATTCATTGTCTATCTCTCAGATGCACAAGAAGTGACTGAAAAGACCATGGCCTGAACCAAGCACACCTTGGGAAAATGTGCAACAACTAACGCATTAAAAAAAACAAACTGAGATCATTGCTCCTCATTATTTTGAAAATGAGGACTTGACAAAAGCAATGTGTCTTCAGTAATTTGGAGACAGTGGATTTGCCCAAAGCAATTAATCCCCTGATCTCCAAAAACAGTACCATGGTTGTTGATTGTGGATCCACATAAGATGAACTACTTGAGAGTTTCAATTCCTTCTACATTCATGATGTTGCCAATTGCCCAGTGGTAATGATCTTTGTTTTCTTGCTGTTAAGTTGTAATTCATATTGGAAGTGAGGAAAAACTTAGACATTTCCTACAGAAGATCAGGGACTACAGTCTTCAATATTATTTTATTATAATTATAAATGAGATTGTTTCCTTGATTTGATTTCAGATTGCTTATTGCTAGTGTATAGAACTATAATTGATTTGTGTATATTGATTTTGTATTCATCTTGCTACCCTGCTGAGCTCATTTATTAATTATGTACTCATTGAGATAATTGTGTAGATATTTTCACTTATTATATTAATATAACGTATCACAGTGATTGACCTTTGAATGTTGTTGTTGTTGTTATTGTTATGCACCATTTAATCACTTGCGTCTCATAGCGACACCAAGTACAATAGGTCTGAAACTTGCTCTATCCTGTGCCAACCACAGTCTTTGATACCTACCTTAATTACTCCAGTCACTGAATCAATCCATCTCATTGAGGGTCTTCCTCTCTTGCGCTATCCCTCCACCCTTTCAACCACGATGTTCCTCTCCAAAAATATGACCAAAATATGTCAGAAAAAGCCTTAAAATCCTTGCCTCCAAAAGAAGCCTAGCTTCAAGCTCTCCTGGATAATAAATCTTTTTATTCTCCCAGTGGTCCATGGTATATTCAATACCCTGCTCTAGCACCACAGCTCAAAGATATAAATTATCTTTCTATCATCCCTAGTAATTGTCCAGCTTTCTGATGCACAGCAAGCTTGAGATAAAATGTAAATCAGTAATTTTAGAAATTTTTTGTATGACATAATTACTTTTAGGGAGCTTTGGTGGCCTAGTGGCAAGAAGCTGCATTGCAGTCCCAGAGGCAAGTGAGTTGAGGCCACCAGCTGCTCCATGGGAGATAGATGGACCATCTCCTCCCATGTGATAAACTGCCTCTGAAAACTCACCAGAGGGTCTGTTATAGCTCGGTTCCGATTCAATGGTACACAACAAAAACAACAACAACAATTACTTTTAGATGATGTTGGATAAAAGTTGGATGAAAGTTCATCCATACTTATAATCAATAAAGATGCGTAATTTATTTTCTTGTACTATTTTCACCTGGCTTGGTAGCAGGTTAATATTGGCATAATTTTTTTTTTCCTAGTTTCTTAACATGTATTATTGTTTTGTGCTATGTGTTCTAATTTACCTTTCATTTAACACTCAGGTGCTCCTTTCTTTAAGGTATAAAGTTAGATTACATATTTCTAGTTTTATTTTTAACACTGACATTTATAACAACACATTTCCTTCTATATGCTGCTTTGTGTGGAATCCATAAAAACAAGTTAGCTGAGATTTAATTAGTTGTTGATTTCAGAGTACCTCCTCCTTTCCTTTGTAATATTTTTCTCAGATTGATTTGTAAATATTTAGTGTTCATATTTCAGTGACTTTTCCAAATATTACTGTTATTTGTTTCTTAATTCATACTATTAAAGTTGAAGAACATTTTTAACTCTTTTAACTATATTAAAACTTGATGTTTTATTTGACATTTTTCTATCCTGATAAAATGTTTCATCTTGTGTTTGAGAAAAATACATATTCTTTGGTTAGCAGAAGTTTATTCAAAGGCATTTTAAATATAGTTAATTTATAATGCTACTTAAATCTATTTTTTTCAGGGGAGCTCTGGTGGCCTAGTGGCAAGAAGCTGCATTGCAATCCCAGAGGCGCATGGTTCAAATCCACCAGATGCTCTGCCGGGGAAGGAGGGACAATCTCCTCCAGTACCAGTCAGATCCAATTTGACAGTACACACACAAAAATTAAAAAAAATAAATTTTTAAAAAATTATTTAAAAAATCTATTTTTTTCCATTTTCTGGCTTATGTACTATAGAAAGTATGTCAATAAAGCTTCAACTAATATCATTATCTTATACTTTAAATTCTGCCAGTTTTATTACATGTATTTTGTATTATTTATTATTTCACACTATTATATATTATTATTGTTAGGTACTTAATTGCTTATAATTGTATGTCTTCCTAATGTATTGATTGTCTGGTAATTGCAAAATATATTCTTTTGTTTCTTCTATTACTTGGAGGCAAGTATTCTGAAGCTTTGTCAGACATACTTTGGGCATATTGCAAGGAGGGATCACTCCTTGGAGAGGGACATCATGCTTGGTTGAGGGACAGCACAAGAGAGGAAGACCTTTAACGAGATGGATTGACTCAGCGACTGGGGTAATGAGGGATAGGTGTGACAGAGACAATAAAGTTGGCTCAGGATAGAGCAGGGTTCAGAGCTGTTGTACAAAGGATCACTATGAGTTAAAAGCAACTTGATGGCACATAACCACAAATTTTTTCATAAAGTCTGTTTGTTTGTTTTATGAAATGCTGTAGTCTGCTCAGTTTTCTTTGATTATAATCTTCCAACTGTAACTTTTCCATTCTTTTACTTTGAACATATATGTGTCATTGAATTTGAAAAATGTCTTATAGACAACATTTTTCAATCCATTCTGCAAAACTATGTTTTATTGGCATATTTAGGCTACCTATGTTTATGTAATTATTTATAAGAACTGTGTTTGTTATTTTACTGTTTGTTTCTTATACATCTAGTATAGCTTTTCTTTCCCTAAATTTTCCAATACTATCTTTCATGTTAAACAAGTGTTTTACGGTAAATCACTTCAATCAATTTGTTATTTTTTTACTATATTCTTTGTCATCCTTTAAGTGATTCTCCAAGATATTAAAATGAATGCATTTACTAAAAACAATCAGGATTAGTAATGTCAACTCAATAGCATACATGTCATAGATAAATGTTGCTTCAAATCTCTCTGATTTTTTTTCCTTCTTTTAGCTGTCATTGCTATACCAACTTCATCTTTATGTATTAAAATTTCATTAAAACAGTTTTGTAGTTACTGCCTTAGGTAACTTAGATATTTTAAGGTGCTATTAAATCAGTTTTGTGTCATAGTGTCCAAACTTGCAGGAAAAGCAGACACTGGTTCTTCCTGCCCCAGCCTCACAGTTGTAGTTAAGGTCCAGCCTGTTGTTTTAGCCATTGAATCAATCAAACTCTATCACTTAGTAACTTCTCCCCCCCACCCCACTGTCTTCTCCTTTACTAAGAATGATATGCTTTTCCAAGAACTGTGCTCTGTTGGATCGTCTTTCCCCCCATCATTTTTGGAATAGAAACATAATAGGTATTTTTCAGTTGGTTGGCCAGGTAGCTGCCTTCCAAATGTCTTGGCATAAATGCATAAGCACATCTGAAGCAGCATCCAAAAGTGTTTGCTAAAACACCTCAACTGGTATTCCAAATTTTAAATGTTAATGTTTAAAATTAGACATTTTAAATATCATGAAGTGGTACCTCTAAAAGGGAAGATGCTTTCAAGAATATCTTGACAAATAATGCACTGACAGGGTCACTGAAAGAGAGGAAGACCATTGATAAGATGGATTGAAACAGCGACAGCAGCAGTGGGTTCAAGTGTGTCAGAGATGATGAGAGTGGTACCGAATAGGAAAAGTTTCAGATCTGTTGGTCATATGATCATTATGAGTTGTACTTAACTCAACAGCACCTTAAAACAACAACAAAGAAAGTTATCAAATCTATCCATTTAATATATAAAATCTTTTTTAGTTCTGGGCTACATTTGGTATGGGTGATTAAAGGAAAACCAATCCTCAAGTAACAGAACAGTAACAATTTTAAATATGTTAAGCTGTTAAAAGAAAAGCTAGATAATTTAAAAGATGCTTAGTAACATATTGTCAATCATATACATGTGTTTCAATCTTGCACATTGTGTTTTATACAATATTTCCTTTAATAATATTTTGTTCATATATATGAGGTTTTTTCTCCTTTCAACCATTTTACTGATAACTGCATTTGTGAAAGTGTTCATGATTCATACTCTGCTATCCCCTTTTAGATAGTCAATTTCTGACTTCTTCATCCTTTACATACCAGTACTCTGAGGGAACAAACAAGCCTCTTTTGCTGGAGAATCTTCTATTCAATTTGAAAACTCTGAGCATTGGCATCCACAGGCAAAATCCAGTCCGGTAAATATTAATGCAAGCAAGAACAATAATTCATTTCTTAATACATAAGAGCATCAGGATAAAGAACTGTAGTAAGTTTCCAATTCTGCACAACACATCTACTTCCTTGAGGTATATAAATAGGAGTTCCTCCAAGACTTCAGTTTCCTGTCCAATGAAAAGTTCTAGGGAGAAGGAAGTCAAGAATTCTTTAAGAGATATTTTGGTTTTCATTACCATAGAGTTGGACATGCCAGTGAGTTTTCAGTGACTGTAAATCACATGAATGGAGATTTCCCAGAGCAGCTGGTGGATTAAAATTGCTTGTCTTTGGGATGGGAGTGCAAATCCTTACTCACTAGTCAACCAGAGCTTCCACTAAGAGATATTAAGTCCAGGGGTCATTGTCATCTGTTAACCCTAAAAAGCCATTAGCATGTTCTACCATCAGTCACAAGTCAGTGACAGTAATTTGAAATTCCTTTGCTTTAGAATGACAAGAGAAGCCAATACTCTCACCATTTAACTTAGCTCTAGTGCTCAGATCTTTCATTCATAGGGTCACTATGAATTGTCTACAACTCGACGGCACTTAACAACAACAATAACAACTAGTGTCAAGACTGCTTCATGTAACTGCCTACTCTCTATGCAAAGAGTATTAATATATCTATTCATCTATCTTTTACATAATAAAATTATGAGAGAAAGAATTAGGAGAGATTGTCATAATATATTGTTTCTTCCACGGAGAAAACAAAATAACTTCAAGTATTTTCTGTGGTGTAATGTAACTTGGCAATTACAAATATTTCGTGTTATCTACCAGCAACAGAAAATTGTCTATATCCAACAAAAGTTCCTGTCACTTGATTGCTGGGTTTATGATGATGGTCTATTGGATTTCTTGATGTGACATTTGCTTACAATGCACAAAATAATGTCAATCTCTTTCTTGTTATTCAATGAAGTTTAGACATTATGTCAACCCTCTCTGTTTTTCACTTTTCCAAGTGAAATACTTACATCAAACAGTCATTGTCCAAACTCTGATGAGCAGTTGTCAGCAATAAGCCTAAAGATAAATATTTTTAAAGCTGGAGAAACAGACAATCTTTTAAAACAAGGATAGTTCCTGTCATAATTTCTTTCTGGGGAAAAATGAGGAAATGAAAGGTTCTTAAATGTTTCAATACTGTAGTATTTTATAAATTTTATTTCTAGGCCCATAGGTGTCATTTACTAGAAATCATAATGAAGTAAAAAGTATTAGTTGCCATTTTTATTTTAAAAGACATTGAAAAGAAATATATGTCTTTCTTGAAATTGACTCAGTTTGCAAAAGATTTGAAAAGGAAGATTCTCCTTTCAGAAAAGAGGTCAAGTTTGTGATGTTATGAGGAACCATCAAATTGAATATGACTCACAGTCACCCTATGAACAATCAACCTCAACCCTGCCCCATCTTGTGCCATCCTCGTCATATCTGACACACTTGAGCCTACTTTTGCAGTCACTGTATCCATTCATATCATTGGAGATCTTCTCCTTTATGGACCCTTCATATTTCCAAGCTTGATGTCTCTTTTCAAGGAATAGCCTCACCTGGCTATCTGTCCCAAGTATGAGAGATGAAACTTACCCATATTTGTCTCCAAGAAACACTCTCTAGTTGCACTTTTCCAGAGACATATCCTGTTTTTTTTTCTTGGAAGTCCGTAAGATACTCAGTACTCTTCTCCAACATCATGACTCAAAGACAGTACTTCTTCTGTCATCCTAATTCATTAACCTACTGCTCTTTGATGACTGATCAGGTGCATTTCACTCTTCAAGATGACAACCATGATCTAAAGTGTTATGGAGAGGTCCTTGGTTAGGCTTCAAATCAGTCACTTAAGAAACCATGTATTAAAAAGATCATTATGAGATTGTTTAATTTATCAAGCAAAAGCGCTAGAACTTCCTGAGATATTTTCTTCATTTATGGGATGAATGCAAAACATATCTAGTCAATATATGGACATAAAACAACTATTGTTTCATCCTAAACATATTTAAATTGAATGAAAATCATTGATTAGGGGCACCTTAGTCCTTAAAGTGGCATCTTGTTTCTTGATTTTTGTTGGTGGTGTTTTTTTTTTAAATCCCCCCACTATAGAAAGGATTTTTAAAAAGAGTTATTGTGCATTTATTGAAAATTCACAAAAAATTGGGTTTTAATTTATTTATTCATACATATTTTCCTCCTTCTTCTCCCCAATTCATTTTGTAATGCTTATCTTTTTCCAAATTTTTGATTGACATACACATAAAGTGTAATCCTCCATTCTTTTCAGACTATCATAATAGGATGGATGGGAAAAGGACAGGAAAAGACTAGATAGATAATTAACATTGCATTGGAATAGGTGAAAGGAACAATCTAAGGAAGTTGTTTAAATTGGATTTAGTCAATATATTTCATTTTTTGATTGCTCAAATAAGGATGATAAAAGAAGTGATGTGTTTTAGTTGTAGACATTATGTTTGGAAAGATAAATGTTTTTCTTGTTGTTATGTGCTGGCAAGTCACCTGAATCATAGTGACCCTGTATACACAATAGCCCTAAACCCTGCTCTATCATCTGCCAACCTTATTGTCTTTGACACACCTCCCCCTATTACTCCAGTCACTGAATCAGTCCATCTCATCGTGGGTCTTCCTCTCTTTAACTGTCCCTCCACCCTCCCAAGCATAACGTCCCTCTCCAAGGACCATTCCCTCCTTGTAACATGTCGAATATACATCAGATGAAACCTCAGAATTTTTGTCTCCAATGAGCAGCCTCTCCAGGACAAATGTATTTGTTTTCCTAGCAGTCCATGATATATTCAATACTCTTCTCCAGCACCACAGCTCAGAGGCATCAATTCTTCTATTATCCCTAGTCATTGTCCAGCTTACTGATGCAAAGCATGTAATTGCAAATACCATGACTGGATTAGATGCACCTTATTCTCCAGACTGACATCATTGCTCTTCAGTACTCTGAAGATGTCCCTGACAGCAGAATTTCCCAATGCAATTCATCTTTTGATTTCATGGCTGCTGCTACCAAGGTGTTGATTGTGGCAAGCAAATTAAATTTGTTAATAATCTCAATCTCTTCATCGTCTATCATGCTGCTGCCAATTGGCTCAGGAGTGAGAATCTGTTTTCTTCATATTGAAGGCTGCGATCCTGGACCCTCTATAGCAAGCACTTCAAGTCCTCTTCAGTTTCAGAAAGCAGGGTTGTGTCATCTGCATAACTCAGATTGTTGATGAGTCTACCTTCAATCCTGATACATTTCTCCTCATAAAGCCCAGCCTCCTGGATTATCTATTCTCATATAGATTGAAAACATATAGAGATAGGACACATCCCTAGCATACACCTTTCCCAATTTTGAATCATGCAATATTTCCTTACTCTGATCTGACGACTGCCTCCTGGTCCAAGTATAGGTTTTGCGTAAGCACAATCAAGTATTCTGGGAGTCTCATTCTTCTCAAAATTAGACACAGTGTTTTGTGATCTTTGCAGTCAAATGCTTTTGCATAATCAACTAAACACAGATAGACATTCCTCTGGTATTTTCTACTTTCAGCCAAGATCCATCTAACTGTAGTTAAACTATCCCTTGTACCATGGCTTCTTCTAAAACCAGCCTGCACATCAGACATTTCTCTGTTGATGTTCTGTTCCAGTTGTTTTTGGAAATTTTCAGCAGAATCTTGCTTGTATGTGAAATTAATGATGTTGTTGTTGTTATGCGTCGTCAAGTCGCTTGCGACTCATAGCGACCCTATGTACAACAGCCCTAAACTCCACTCTGTCCTGTTCCAATATCACTGTCTCTGACGCTCCCACCCCAATTATGCCAGTCACTGAATCAATCCACCTCATAGAGGGCCTTCCTCTCCTGCACTGTCCCTCCACCCTTCCAAGCATGATATCCCTCTCCAGGGACCGGTCCCTCCTCACAACATGTCCAAAGTATGTTAGATGGAGCCTCAGAATCTTTGCCTCCAAGGAGCCACCCGGTTTAACCCTTTCCAGGACAAATCTGTTTGTTTTCCTAGCAGTCCATGGTATTCTCAATACTCTTCTCCAGCACCACAGCTCAAAGGCAACAATTCTCCTTCTATCCTCCCTGGTCATTGTCCAACTCTCTGATGCATAACAAGTGATTGCGAAGACCATGGCCTGTATCAGATGCACCTTAGTCTCCAGAGAGACACCATTGCTCTTCAGTACTTCAGAAATTAATGATATTATTTTATAATTTCCACATTCTGTCTGGTCACCTTTCTTTGTAATGGGAATAAACATAGATCTCTTCCAGTCAGTTGGTCAGGTGGTTGTCCTCCAGATTTCTTGGTACAACTTGAAAGCACATCCAGAACAGTGTCTGTTTGTTAAAATATTTCGCTTGGTATACCATCAATTTTAGGGGCTTTGTTTTTGAAGACATTCAATAAGAAAGATTGATACAATGTCTGTGCTAATGGCTCAAATGTCTCAGGGATGATAAGGATGGCACAGGATAGAGCAGGGTTCAGATCTTTTGTTCATATGTTTGCTGAGTTGTACTATACTTGATGGCACTTAACACAACAAAAACAATTGTTTTTGTTGTTTTAAGTGGTAATCCATTTGAGAACAATAAGGTGCTCTATGCTGTTGTTGTTGTTGTTATGTGCCATCGAATAGCCTGTGATTCATAGCGACCCTATGTACAGTAAATCTGAATCCTGCTCTGACCTGAGCCAACATTACTGACTGCAACACACCTACTTTATTGTCCTAGTTACTGTATCAATCCATCTCATCCAAGGTCTTCTCCTGTGCTGTCTCTCCACCCTTCTTGGCATGATGTCCTTCTTCAAGGACTGGTCCTTCTTGACCGCATGCCCAAAGTATGCGAGATGAAGCTTCAAAATCCAAGCCGCCAAAGAGAAAGTTTGTTTTACCCTCTCCAAGACAGACCTACTTGTTTTCTTAGTGGTCTATGTTCAAGACTCTTCTCCAGCACTACAACACAAAGATATCAATTCTTTTTCTGTCATCTTTAGTCACTGTCCAGCTCTTGATGCACAGCAAGTAATTGCGAAGACCATGGCCTGGGTCAAGCTCACTTAGTCTCTGGACTGACATAATTGCTTCTCAGTACTCTGGAGAAGTCCTGATAGCAGATATTCTCAGTACAATTCATAGTCTGATTTCCTAATTGCTGGTGCCAAGAGTGTTGTTGTGGAGTCAAGCAAGCTATTATTAGGATCTGTGTTGTTAGTATGATATTTTTATTTGATGAATAAATGAAGATGATAAGACATTTTCTGCTTATTTTGCCACATTATCCTGAAGAAAATTGTTGTTGTGTACCGTAGAGTCAGATAGGACCCATAGCTGACAATCCATTAGGTTTTCAGAGGTAATTACTTTCACAAGAGCAGATAGTCCATCGTCTCCTGTGATGAAAATTAGACGTGAATTGTTTTAGTTTTTATTTTTTTAAGTTTATACATTTTACATACAAAATTAATATACATTGTGTTTTATTCATGTACAAGGTGTATCACACATTTCTTCTTTCACATTGTGTTTCATAGGACTATTCTCATGAATTATGTTTTATAAAATCAATCATCATTGGTCTAAACTCTCTATCACCCTGTTTTTCCTGTCCCCTCTAGATTTATCCTAATTCCTTATCTCCTACCTCCACCCACCAAGCTCTGTGATCCTGTGATTGCTCTCTCCTCTCCAGACACTCAGCCACCCTGCCCTCCCTCCTCTCCCCTCTTCAGATTTTTATCCACATTTTATTAGTATTGTTTCTATTTTTTTACAATAATAGTTTTATACAGTATTTCTTTTAATAAGACAGAGGTCATTCAGCATATTGTTCTCTAGCCTCTCCTATGTAGCTAAGTATTTTGTAAAATCATTGCTCCTGAATGCTTCTTAGTATTCCATTGTGTGAACAAAGCACAATTTCTCAATTTATTCATATCTTGATGGACATTTGGGCTATTTCCATGTTCTTACTATTATGAATAAAACTGATATAAACATCAATACACATTTTGGCTCTGTTCATGTTCTTACTATTTTGAATAACACTGATATGAACATCAGTGTGAAAATTTCCAATTATATATCAGTCCTACTTTCCTTGGGAAACATTTCTGGCAGTGCTACGTAAAATTTCTTTTTCCCTCTTTTTGAAAAAAAATATATTTTAATGAAAGTTTATAGATAACTTGGATTCACTGTTGCACATTTCCTTCCTGCCCAAGCCTCCATCCAGCTTGCTTTTGTCTTTGAAAAGAATAAAAAAATATTTTGTTGTTAAACAATCCCCTGCGTCAGTCGACTTTACTATGCAGCTCTGCACTCTTGTCATGAAAATAGTACCTAGCCATATACCCTTTTAAGTCGTTTTCTCCCTTATCTGTTTCAATATAATGTACATTATTTATGACCTCTTTTGTTAGTTTTGCCCCAAACCTCATGTCAGTCCTGTTTTAAACAGTGGCACTATGCAGGATTTGTCCTTTAATGATTAGGATATTTCACTCATGATAATGTCCTAGTGAGTTTCTTGTTTTTCAATGCTTTATAGTATGTCATTAAAAGAATATACAACAGCTTCTCTATCCATTCGTTTATTGATGGGCACTTGGGGTGATTCCAACTCTTTGCTATTGTGAGCAAAGCCACAATAGACTTAAGTGTGCATATATTTGTTTGGGTGGCAGTTCTGGTTTCTTTAGGGTATGTTACCATTAATGAAATTGCCAGATCAAATGATATTTCTATTTCCAACTTTCTGAGAAAGTGTCAATTTCTGAGGAAGTGATTGCACCATTGTACACTATCACCAACAGTGAATAAGGGTTCCAGTTTCTGCACAACCTTGCCAGCATTTGTTGTTTGCTGCTCTGTTGAATTTTGTTATTGTTACTGGGGTGAGATTATATCTCATAGTTGTTATGATTTGCAGCTTTCTTCAAGCTAGGAATTTTAAACATTTCTTCATGTGCTTGTTGGCCACCTGAGTGTCTTCTTTGGTTCAGTGTCTGTTCATATCCTGTGTCTATTTTTCAGTTGTGTTGTTTATTTTGTTGTGGTGCTTGAGTATTTTTTTTTTAATTTAGGTTGTTTATTTTTCATTTCAATGAACATCTACAGAGATTTTGGGATTCCATTCATTCATTGGTGCTTGAGTATTTTATAAATTCTAGATATAAGTCCCTTATCTGACATGTCATTACCAAATATTTTTTTCCCAGTCTGTGGCTTCTTTTTTAACCCTGTTGGAGAAGTTCTTGGATGAGCATAGGGATTTGATTCATAGAAGGTCCCATTCATCTATTTTAGATTTTAGAAAAATTTTCTATTTCAGAAAAATCTAAAATGTAGATTTTTCAGGATGCTTGTAAGACTTTTTATGTTGTGGGTTAGTACTTTTAGAGTGCTTCCAAGTTTTTCTTTAATGAAGTTTATAGTCCTTTGTTTTAATCTTAGGTCCAGGATCCACCTAGAGTTGGTTTTTATGTAAGGAGTGAGGTGTGGATCTTGCTTGAGTCTTCTGCAGATTATGTAGTGACCTAACTTGTCCTTTATGATAGTTTTTGCATTGAAATTTATTTTATCAGGGATTAATATCTCTACTCCTGCTTTTTTTCTGGTTGCCATTTGTTTGGTATATTTCCTTCCATCTTTTAATTTTCAATCTTTCTTTATCTTCACTTTTCAGTCTCTTATAGACACCATATTGTTGGATTTTGAATTTATTTTTTTGTCCAATCTGTTATTCCTTTTATCTTCAGTGGTGCATTAAAACCATTCACATTCAGTTTGATTATTGAGAGGCAATATTTTATTGCTTATTGCTTTAATTTTGTCAAATTCTTGTTGGTGTTGTTGTTAGTTATGTTGTTCCATCCTGCTTTCTGTGGCACCTTTGTAAGGACATCTCTCAGTGTTTCCTGCAATGCTTGTCTTCTTCTTATAAACTCCCTTAGGTTCTGTTTTTCTGTAAATATCTTGATATCTCCTTCATATTTAATGGGCAATTTTTCTGGGTACAATACTCTTTGTTGACAGTTGGAGTTTGTTTGTTTTTTGAGTGTTCATTATATGTCATTCTACTGTCTTCTTACTCATGTGGTTACTGCTGAGAAATCTGCAGTTAATCTTATTTGTTCTCCCTTATAGGTAACTCTTTTTTTTTCTCCCTTGCTGCTTTCTTCAAAATTCTCTCCTTATCTTTGATTCTGGCAAATTTGAGTGTGATATACCTTGGTGTTTTTCTTTTTGGGTCTGTTCTATATGGTGTTCACTCAGCTTCTTGAATATATATTCTCTAAATTTTCATATACCTGTGAAGTTTTCTTCTAGTAATTGTTCCAAAGCTTTATTGGTGCCTTTACTTTCTTCTTCCTGTTTCGGGATTCTGATGATGTGCATGTTATTTCTCTTGATGGTGTCCCACATTATTCTTGGGTTTTCCTCCTTTCCCTTCCTTTTTGATTCTTCTCTTTCTTCTATCATACCTGTGGTGACAATTATATCTTCTATTTCACTGGTTCTGTGTTCCTTCTCTTGAACTTTGTTTATGTGTTCCTCCACCATGTTGACAACATCTGAAGCAATGGATCTTATATTTTGGATTGTTGTTTCTTGTTTTTCCAGAGTCTCTAATACCTTGTTTGTTTTATCTGCATTGTTTTGCATTTTTTTTAACCTCTTCCTGGTTTTTGCTTGCAGTGTCATGTAATTCTTCAATTTTATATTTCACCCACTGAATATCTTCAGTCATTGTTCCTTTAAAATCTGTGTCAGAAAGTTCTATCAGCCTATCTGGCTTCAATAAGTTCATTGATACTGTGTCAGTTTTGGGGGGTAACATCTTGCTTTAAGCTTGTGTAAGATATGAGGTAGCCTGTTTCTTATGTGGCATTGCTGTGGTAGAGTTTTTCCATGCCTTAGATGATAGTAGGCTCTTGATCTGAAGTGACTGTTTCAGAAGAGGGTGGGGCAGCTTCCCTGCCTGTGTTTCTCTCTGAACTTCTGACTAAAGGGACAATTTCCTTCAGTTCGGGTGAGAAAAGTTCTGTGAAAGCATCCTTTTCTGTCAGACAACTCTTGCAGCTAGTCCATTCCAAGGTGCTCTGGGCTGAAGGCAGTTTATTAACTGGATGTGAGGAGATGCAATAGAAGTGTGGAGATGCATGCAAGGTGGGCACACATGCAAATGCATGCAGGGTGGTCATGTGTGCCAGGCAGGCATGTGTGCATATGCACACAAGGTGGGCATGTAGGCTGAGTGGGCATGTGTGAAGATGGGTGCAGCACAAGCATGCATGCTTGTCACTCTTGAGGGGTTAGGGGGTTGGCACAGACACATGCAGACACACGCAGGAGGCACGTCCTTGGGGACCTGAATGGAAAACTAGGAAGCCTTGATTTTCCCCTTGAGAACTGGGTTGACCATCTCACTGGGAGCTCCAGCTGTCTGCTTGAGCTTAAGGGGTCCCACATAATCCAGCAATCAGCAGTGATCCCTACTGTGTACCTCACTAAAATTCCAGCTGTCCTGCTTGCTTCTGGCTGGTCAGTCCTGGCAGGTCGCTGGCTACTCCTGGCAGGTTACAGGCTGCTCCTGGCTGGCCGCTTGTTCAAATTCCTCATTCCTGCATGCCTCGCTCACTCTCCACAGCTTGCTCCTTGTGGCTCACTCCTAAAAGCTTGCTAACCACTGTTCACTAACCACAGCTTGCTCCCTGGTTATGTGAAATTTCTGTTTTCAACTTTTTGAAGAAATACAAAACTGCCTTTCAGAATGGTTTTACCACTTCACAATGCCCCCAGCAGTTTATAAGAGTTCCAATTACTCCACATCTTCTTCTATATTTATTGCTTGCTGTCCTGTTAAACTTTTTCACTACTGCTGTGGTGAGATAGTATCTCCTTACAATTTTGATTTGCATCTCTCTTATTGCCAGTAATTTTGAACAATTCTTCATCTGTCTGTTAGCCATCCATATTTCTTCCTTTGTGAAGATTCTTTCCCTGTCTTTTGCCCATTTTTTGATTGGGTTATCAGTCTTTTCCTTGTGGAAGCCCCATAACATTCTGTTAAACTTTCAGTATGAGATATTTACCTGAGATATCATTGACAAATTATTTTTTCCAGTCAGTAGGTTTTATTTTCAGCCTATTGGAAAAAAGTTTTTTATGTAAACAAGGACTTAATCTTTAATATACCCGACTGATTGAGGCTATCTATTCATTGTATATTTCTTGTAGTATATGCTAGCCTACTTAAATCATTGGCTTTGCCTTTTAAATTATGTTCCATTTTGTCTTCTATGATCTTTATGTTTTTGAGTTTTACCCTTAGGACTTAGAAGTCTAGTTTTGCCACCACCATTGGTTGAAGATGTTGTTTTCCCATACGATGAGCTTTGATTCTTGTCAAATACCAGTTGACTATAGGTTGTTGTTGTTGCAAAGTGCCATCGAATTGTAGGTGACTCATAGCAACACTATGAATGTCCTCGACAGTTAAGTGACTTTCATCCTTTCTCCAGTTTCATTGATTTTCTGGAGGCAAGCTATTTATGGAAGTGAATGACTCTCCTGCTTCCAAGCTTCTTTTAATTGGGGAGCTCCACCCAACAGTGTTCACCATGGGTAACCATTATCACATTTGACCCATCAGTGTCACAGTGTTCAGCTTCACAGCAACCACAAGTTACCTCTGTACAGCAAGTGGACACACCAGTGCTATATGACCTAGAAGAATGTTTGACCAAAAACAATTAAAAACAGGCCTCTGGGGCATGACTGTAGGTTGTTGTTGTTGTTGTGTGTTGTCAAGTTGCTTGAGACTCGTAGCGACCCTATGTACAACAGCCCTAAACCCCGCTCTATCCTGTGTCAATCGCACAGCCTCTGACACACCCATCCTGATTACCCCAGTCACTGAATCAATCCACCTCATAGAGGGTCTTCCCCTCTTGC
>NW_006399759.1:24378396-24380693 GCF_000299155.1 Elephantulus edwardii | reverse complement strand
TGGATTTGGTTTAATTTTCCTCAGCTTCAGCTGGAATCTCTATTCTGTTCCAATTTTGTAAGTATCTGCCATTGTACCAGTACCATGCTGTTTTGGGTATTACAACTGTGCAGAAGGTTTTGAGATTATGAAGTGGTATGTGTCTAACTACATTTTTTGTTATTCAGAAGTCCTTTGCTTATTTGAGATTGTTTTCATTTCCAAATAAACTTGATAGTTATCTTTTATATCTCTTTGAAAAATGAATTTGGCATCAGTAATGGAATTGTGTTAAGTATGTGTATTGCTTTTAGTAAGATTGTCATTTTCAGTATATTGAAGCTTCATATACATACATGCAAAGCAAATAGTTTTCCATTTATTTAAGTCTCTTATTCTTTCTTGCAGTAGTGTTTTGTAGTTTTGTGTATTTTTTTACAAGTCTTCTGTATGTGTAGTTAAGTTTATTCTCAACAATTTATAGTTGTTTACTGTAAATGGTATTGCTTTCTTAGTATCCTTCTCTGTGTTTTCTTTGTTACTGTGGAAGAATTCCACTGATTTTTGTATATTGATCTTGTATCCTGCCACGCTACAAAATTGTCTGTAAGGTTTACCTTTTTTTGTGGTTTTTTGGTTGTTGTTAACTTCTTTTGGTTTTCTGTTTATACTATTATATTATCTGCATATAGTGTCAGTTTTACCATCTCTTTAGTGGTTTCCTTCTCTTCTATTGCCTTAGCAAGTACTTCAAATAAAATATTGAATAGGAGTGTTGAAAAGAGACATTCTTGTCAGGGATCTGTTTGTATGCAGAATGCTTGTAGTCTTTTTTAAGTGATGTTTGCATTTGGTTTTCCATATATAATTTGTACTACATTGAGGAAATTCCTTTCTATTTCAATTTTGTTGACTATTTCAATTAAAATTGTTGTTGGATTTTGTCCAAGACCTGTTCTGTGTCAATTGATAGAATCATGTGGTTCTTGTCTTTTGCATTGTTAATCTAATGAATTAATTTGGTTATTTTTCTTTGTTGATCATCCTTGCATACTCCTTGCCCTAGAACAATATATTTTTTTTAGATTTTAATGAAAGTTTATAAAGAACTTGTATTTCCATTCATTTATAGTTGTACATTTTTCTCCCTGCCCCTGCTCCCCTAGTTCACCTTTTTCTTTGGGAAAAACGGTCTTTCATTGCTATACAGTTCCCTCCACTCTCCTGGACTACTATACTATGTAACTCTTATTCTGGACTCTTGTCATACCAAGAATATCTAATCATATATTTTTTTTTATACATTTCTCTCCCTCATCTCTTTCAATACAGTGTACATTGTTTATCCCCTCTTTTCTTAGTTTCTCCCCAAACCCCATGCAAGACCCACAGTAGTAGTCTTTTGTTACTGAGATATTTCACTCAGCATAGTGTCCTCCGTGGTTACACATTTTATATAATATTTCATGAGTTCTTATTTTTTCAGTGCTGCATGATATTCCACTGTCTGAATATGCCACAGCTTCTCTATCCATTCATTTGTTGATGGGCACTTGGGTTGTTTCCAAGTCTTTGCTATTGTGAGCAAAGCAGCAATAAACATAGATGTGCATATATCTGCTTGTGTGGCAGTTCTGGTTTCTTTAGAATATATCCCCAGTAGTAGAATTGTTGGGTCAAATATGGTATTTCTATTTGTGAATTTTTGAGAAATTGCCATAATTACTTCCATATTGTTTGCACCATTTTACACTATCAGCAACAGCAAAGAAGGATTCCAATTTCTTCATAACTTCGACAACATTTTTTTTGCTTTCTGTTGAATTTTGCTATTGTTACTGAATGATATCTCATAGTTGTGTTGATTTGCATATCTTTTAGAGCTAGGATTTTGATTATTTCTTCATGTGCTTCTTTGCCATCTGAATGTCTTCTTTGATGAAGTGTCTGTTTATACACTGTACCCATTTTGCAATTGGGTTGTTTACCTTTACCTTGTTTTGGTGGCCAACATTATTTCTGTATAAATAACAGCAACAACAACAAACCCAAATCTACTGCCACTGAGTTGGAATTAACTTGATGGCAACAGGTTGATTTGACTTAATACAGCAAGTGGAATTTGATTGGCATAGTAGTTAAGTATTTGGCTGTTAACGCAAAGGCAGTTGTTACAATCTGGCCACTCATTGGAAGATTCTGTGTCCATGAAGATTAGGGCAGTTCTATACTGTCTTTGGGGTTACTTTTTAAATTGATTCAATGGTAAAATGTTTTGGAGATTCTTTTTGATTCTTATAATTGTTAATGAATAGGGA
>NW_006399759.1:24377459-24377886 GCF_000299155.1 Elephantulus edwardii | reverse complement strand
TAATAATAATTTAAAAAAATAATTGTTAATGAATTTTTTATTTGCTGCTCTGTTAAATTTTCCTACTGTTACTGGAGTGAGATGACATCTCATAATTGTTTTGATTTTCATCTCTCTTAGAGCTAGGAATTTTGAACATTTCTTCATATGGTTGTTCACCATATGAATGTCTTCTTTAGTGAAATGTCTGTTCATATCTTTTATAAATCCCTTTTCCGCATAATAAATTATTATTTTTAAAATGTACTATTGGACTCTTCCTGGATCATTTAGTATTCTGCCGAAAGCATCCTTGATTACAGCAACTCTAGGTTTGAATTTGTTCTTCAGTTCCTTGAGCTTAAGAAATGCTGAGGGTGTTCGGCCCTTTTGATTTTCTGACTCTAGCTACACACACATTTCATTGTAGTATTTTGCTTTGTCATTC
>NW_006399759.1:24372993-24375249 GCF_000299155.1 Elephantulus edwardii | reverse complement strand
CCAGGAGGGACGGGTCCTTGGAGAGGGACATCATGCTTGGGAGGGTGGAGGGACAGCGCAGGAGGGGAAGACCCTCTATGAGATGGATTGATTCTGTGACTGGGGTAATCGGGATGGGTGTGTCAGAGGCAGTGCGGTTGGAGCAGGGTAGAGTAGGGTTTAGGGCTGTTGTGCATAGTGTCGCTATGAGTCGCAAACGACTGGACGATACATAACAACAACAACAACAACTATTGGACTCTATTTTCCTGGATTTGATTAAGATTTTTCCATCTATATTCATGAGGGATATTGGTCTATATTTTTATTTTTTGGTAATGTCTTTGCCTGGTTTAGGTATTAACGTTATGCTTGCTTCATAAAATGACTCTGGGAATAGTCCTTCTTTTCTGTTTGAAATAATTTAAGTAGAATTGGTGATAGATCTTCTCTGAATGTTGGGTAGAATTCAGTAGTGAAGCTATCTGGTTTAGGATGCTTTTTGTGGGAAAATCTTTTTATGGTTAGATAAATTTCTTATTTTATTATGGGTCCATTCAGGTGTTTCACAACTGTCTATATAAGTCTTGGTAGTGTGTGAATTTCAAGAAATTTGTCCATTTCCTGTAGGTTTTCAAACTTATCAGAATATATCTTTTCATAATATTCCATAATATAAATATAGTTTCATCTAATTCTTTTACAATGTAATTTTGAGCATTTCTTATTTGAGTTATTTGTGCCTTTTCTTTCTTTTGTTAAGTTTGCCAATGGTTTGTCTATTTTGATGACTCTTTTGAAGAACCATTTTATAGTCTTCTTGATGGTTTCAATTCTTTTTCTGTTTTCCATCTCATTGATTCTAGCTCTTGTCCTTATTATTTTCTTTTTTTCTAGTGGCTTTGGAGTTAAACTGTTCTCTTTTTTTAATTATCTGATGGGTGTTTTGAGTGAGATCATTAATTTTTCTATTGATTCTCCATTTTTATGTGTTTTCCTATTTCTGTGAACTATCTCCCTGAAGACTGCCTTAGCTTTATCTCAGAGTTTTGGGCATACTGTATTTTCATTTTTGTTTGTTGCAAGCAACTTTTTTATTTCAATTTTTACTTCTTCTATAATCCAGTCATGCTCCCACAGGGGTAGTTTTATAAGCTTTACCCTCTTGTTCTTAATTGCTTGTTCTATGGCATTGTAGTCTGAAAAGATGTTTTTATTATTTCAATGTTTTCTAATTTATTGAGGCTTGATTTGTATTCTATTATATGATCAATTCTGGAGAATGTTCTTGTTGTTGTTTATTGGTGCTGAAAGTCAAGTACAACCCATAGCCACCCTATTAACAACACGTCTGAACCCTGTCCTATCTTTGCCCTCTTGACACTTCCTCACACATTAGAGCCAGTTGCAGCAGTCACCATGTCAATCCACCTGGTTGAGGGTCTTATTTTTCTTCATCGACCTTCTACCTTCCCAAGCATCATGTTCCTCTCCAAGGAATAATAGCCTTTCGTAGCAATATATCACAATATGTGAGACAAAGCCATATCATCTTTGCCTCCGAAGAGCACTCAGGCTGGACCCTTACCAAGACATATGTATTTATTCTTTTTATACTCCATGGGGTGGTCAGTGCTCTTTTCCAACAAGACATTCCATTATATTTTTTGTTCTCTTGAGCTACTTTTTGAGGTTTTCTGTTCAGCTCTTTTACTTCAGTGTGTTTTCCCTTTCCTTTGGCTTTTTGACATTCTTTATGGTCTGTTTTTGTAAAGACCTTTCACTTTTTTACTGGATGACATCCTTGCTATCATCCCACTGGTCTTCGATGCATCTCATCTTTGATCCCTGGTGTTCAATCCCTCAAACATATTCTTAAGATAATCTGGAAATTCAGATGGAAAATATTCAAGATCATATCTTTATTCTTGTGAACTTATTTTTATTGTATTGGCTTCAATTTCACCTTGCACAAAAGCAATTGATTGTAGTCCATTTCTGGCCTACTTTTGACTGCTAATATCGAGATTCTCCAACATTTTCTTCCACAGATATAGGGTATTTGATTCTTGTACTTCCCATCAGGTGAGATCCATGTGTAAAGTCATTGTTGTTGTTGTTGTTGTTATGTGCCGTCGAGTCGCCTGCGACTCATAGCGACCCTATGCACAACAGCCCTAAACTCCTCTCTGTCCTGTGCCAATCGCACTGTCTCTGACACTCCCATCCCAATTATCCCAGTCACTGAATCAATCCACCTCATAGAGGGCCTTCCTC
>NW_006399759.1:24369137-24372683 GCF_000299155.1 Elephantulus edwardii | reverse complement strand
AAGGCTATGGCCTGTATCAGACGCACCTTAGTCTCCAGAGAGACACCACTGCTCTTCAGCACTTTGGAGAGGTCCCTAACAGCAGACTTTCCCATGGCAACGTGCCTTTTAATTTCCTGGCTGCTGGTGCCAAGGCTGTTGACTATGGAGCCAAGCAAACTAAAGCTGTGTACATAGTTTGCATATATTTTTGTTATTATTTTTAATTGATATTTTAATGAAAGCTTACAGAAAATTTGGATTTCCAGTCATTCATTGATGCACATTTTCTTCCCTCCTCTCCCCTTGCAGTTCACCTTTCTCTTTAAAAAAGATTCTTTCATTGTTCCTCAATTTCCCCCCTACCCCTACCCCTCTTGCACAATTTGCTATACGCCTCTTATTCTGGACTGTTGTCACACACAAATAATACCTAATCATATATTTCTTTTAGACAGTTCTTTCTCCCATCTATCTCAATGTAATTTTCATTATTTATCCCTTCTTTTCTTTGTTTTCTCCCAATCCGATGTCAGTCCCTCTTTACAGCAGTGGCATCATGCAGTATTTGTCCTTTTGTGACTGAGATCTTTTATTCTACACAATGTCCTCCCTGTTCACCCATTTTGTATAATATTTTATGAGTTTCTTGTTTTTCATAGTGCTTCATAGTATTCCATTGTGTGAATATACCATAGCTTCTCTATCCATTTATTTGTTGATAGGTACTTAGGTTGCTTCCATCTCTTTGCTATTGTGAACAACACAGCAATAAATATGAGTGTGCATATATTTCTTTGGGTGGCAATTCTGGTTTCTTTAGGGTATATTTCTAGTAGTGCAATTTCTGGGTCAAATGGTATTTCTATTTTCAACTTTTTGAGAAAGTGCCATCCATTTGTAATGAATAAACCTTTGAAAATATAAAATCAATAATTCTATTTTCAGTCTAATTTTTATCAGCAAGACTATATTTTCCAACTACTGTTACTACTTCACTGTTTCCAACATTTACAGAGGGGACTAAAACTGTCAACAGCCTCATCTTGCTTGTTGTTGTTGTTATGCACCATCGTTGTTGTTATGCGTGATCGAGTCGCTTGCCACTCATAGCGACCTGTGCATAAGAGCCCTAAATGTCACTCTATCCAGTGCCAACCTTGCTGTCTCAAACACCCTCATTCCCACCACTCCAATCACAAAATCGATCCATCTCATCAAAGGTCTTCCTCTCCTGTGCCATGCCTCTACTCTCCCAAACATGATGTTCCTCTCCAAGGACCAGTCCCTCCTTGCAACATGCCAAGCATGTCAGATTAAGCTTCAGAATCCTTGTTCTCCTAGCAGTCCATGATATATTCAACACTCTTCTCCAGCACCACAACTCAAAGGCATCAATTCTCTTTCTATCATCCATAGTCACTGTCCAATTCTCTGATGCATAGAATGTAATTGCGAAGACTATAGCCTGGATCTCCATCCTGATGTTGTTGCTCTTCAGTACTCTTGAGAGATCCCTCACAGCTGACTTTCCCAGTGAAATTTGTCTTTTGATTTCCTGGCTGCTGTTACCAAAAGTGTTGACTGTCGAGCCAAGTAAACTAAAACTGTTAATTATCTCAATCTCTTCACCAACCATACCGATGCTGCCAATTGACCCAGTGGTGAGAATATTTGTTTTATTGAT
Source organism: Elephantulus edwardii (assembly GCF_000299155.1). Lineage (NCBI taxonomy): Eukaryota > Metazoa > Chordata > Mammalia > Macroscelidea > Macroscelididae > Elephantulus > Elephantulus edwardii. The sequence goes on along the minus strand of NW_006399759.1, from coordinate 24,371,017 downwards.
GTTGAGCTTCAATCTATATTGAAGGCTGCAGTCCCTAATCTTCTGCAGCAAGTGCTTCAGGTTCTTCTCAGTTTTAGCACACTTGATACCAGAAAACACATCTTAGAAAACACATCACACTGGGGAGATCTGCTGTAAGGACCGCTCTAAATTATTGAGGAGTAATGAACTCAGTTTTAGGACTAAGGTACATTTTATTCAGGCTATAGTATTTCCAATCACTTGCTATAAATTGGAGACCTGTACAATGTACAAGGATGACAGAAGAAGAATTGATGCCTTTGAGCTGTGGTGTTGGAGGAGAACACTGAGCATCCCATGGAAAGCCAAGAAAATGAACAGACATGTCTTGGAAAGGGTGTAGCCAAAGTATTCTTTGGAGGCAGGAATGATGAGGCTTCATCACACATACTTTGGGCATGTTGCTCAGAGGAACTATTCCTTGGAGAGTGGCATGCTGCTAAGTAGGGTGGAGGGTTGGTGAATTAAAGGAAGACCATCAACTAGGTGGATTGATGTGGTAACTACCACAATGGACTCTCGCGTGTCAGGAAGTGTGAAGATGGTACAAGATAGAACATGGTTCAGTTATTTTGTTCACAGGATTGTTATGAGTCATACTCAAATTGAAGGTGCCTGCCTAGCAACAACAACAATAGGGGAAGGAGTTTGGTGTATTGATCTAACTTCAATTATTCAGAAACCACATATAGAAAAAAAATCCCCACTAAAAAGGTTTAAACTTTTGAACATTATCTCATCTAATGAAGCATAGAGTAATGAAGTCCGGTAACTACACAGCAGAAACACAGTGCCAGACTCTGGAGTGTGTTTTGATTTTAAATTTCTAGATATACAGTGTTGTGACAGTACTAAGCATCAGAGCGTCACTTAACTACAATTAATGTTAAATTAGAAGTAGGCATGAAGTTTCTGCATGGAGTTAATGTCAGATTTTCTTAATTCCTTCTTAAGAGGAATGAAACTGTTCCTGTTTCTCTAGTGTTTGTGAAGCAGAGTAACATCATATGCTCAAACACATCACTGATAAGAGTAAGATTATCATTAATGATTGAGATTAATCAATAAATCCACTCTGTAACTTCAACAACCTGACCAGCCAACTAACCAATCGCTGTTTGTCATGTATTTCTGATATGAACTATGCTCCAGATTTCCAAGCTCAGATTTTTTCAGAAATAAATGACCAGTCTCTTCCAAAATGCCTCTGGGTGTATTTTGAACCTCCACCTGTTTGGTTAGCACTTTATGACCTTAAAAATTTGCATTACCCAGGCTGCAAAGAGCTCAACTATTGGAATAAAATTTTATTAAAAATTTACCATGAAACCAGTCTGATGTAGTGATATCAAACTAAAGCTTGGATGAATCTAAGAAGGTCACAAAGTGAAAAGCCAGGGAAGATGATGTTGGATAGTATCATAAAACTTGACCTTTACTGAGCACTTAGTGCTCGGCAGCCTGAATGCTCTTTGGAGGCAAAGATGAAGAAGCTTGAGCTTTTATGCTTTGGACGTGTTGCTAGGAGAAACTATTCCTTGAAAGGGAACATTATGCTTGAAAATGTATTGGATCAGTGAAAGATAGAAAAACCTTCAACAAAATGGAGAGACACAAATACAGTAGCAATAGACTCAAGTGTGTCAGAGTTGATGAAGATGGCACAGAACAAGACAAGAACTGTTCCATTGTTCTTACAAGTATGAGTCATACTTGACGCAACAGCACCTAACAAGTAGTGGTCAGAAAACCTGCTTTTCTTATGTTCTATTGCCCTCTCCTTTTTTTCCCTGAATATTTTTGTTGAAAATTCTTTATCTCTCAAATTCTAAATGTCAGTGTAGCAAGGAATTTTTTTT
>NW_006399759.1:24360751-24366480 GCF_000299155.1 Elephantulus edwardii | reverse complement strand
CCTAACAGAAACAACATTATATGTGAATAATAAAGGGCTCTTACTAAGAAGATGGTGGTGAAACTCGGAAGAAAAACATGGAAGTTTCTGCAAATTGATGTTTTGAATTAGTGATATTGTTGTTCTTGTTAAGTGCCATTGAGTCGTGCACAACCCATAGCAACCCTATGAACAAAAGATCAGAACCATCTATCCTGCACCATCCTCACACTTCCTGGCACACAAGAGCCCATTGAAGCAGTCACCATGTCAGTCCACCTGGTTGAGTGTCTTCTTCTCCTTTCCTGACCCTCCATCCATCCCAACATCATGTCCCCCTCCAAGGAATAGCTCCTCCTTGCAACATGTCCAAAGTATGTGAGGTGAATCATTATCATTCTTGCCTCCAAAGAGTACTCTGGCTCCAACCACTCCAAGACATATATGTTTGTTCTCTTGGCCATCCATGGGATGTTTAGTGTTCTTCAGTATCATAGCTCAAAGGCATCAATTCTTCTGTCATCCTTATTCATTGTCCAGCTCTTGGATGCATAGCTAGTAATCAGAATTACTTTGACCTGAATCAGATGCATCTTAGTCCTCTACCTAACATTACTATTCCTCAATACTTTGGAAAGGTTCCTAAACTGCAGTTTTTCCTAGTCCAATTCATCTCCTTATTTCCTGACTGCTTGTACCAAGGGTGTTAACTGTGGATCCAAGCAAAATGAAGCTGTTGACATTTTCAGTCTCCTCCCTGTCCATCATGATGCTGCCTATCAGTCCAGTGGCAAGAATCTATTTTTCTGACTTTGAGATGCAATCCGTGAATTAGTGATAGAACTTTTATAATCAGCTTAATAACTTAATCAACAACTCTTTCTGTTTGACTCACAATTGGTTGAATGCTTTACTCTAAAGCATGTCATGCAAACCTGATGAATCAAATGTCATAAAACCTCTTTTTGGGAGTGAAGGGAAAGATCCAAGTTCTAATTTTTAAATAATATCTCCAGGTTTGTAAACTTACTTTCACAATTAGCTCTAAGGTTGTTGGGTTTTGTTTCTTTGAGACTTGTATGGGGAAACAAATATAACTCATTTGTAGAATGGTTTAAGTATATTTGTTGTTTAGTGCCTTCAAGTTCTCTAAGATTCTTCATAATGACTCTATGAGAAACAGATCAGAAACTTTTTTTTTCAGATCCATTTCTTATCCTACTTCAACATTACAGTCATTGTGCCAATTTATCTGACCTAAGGTTTTACTTTCTGTCACAGATTCTCTACTTTGCCCAGTGTGATATCATTTTCCATGAGCCAGCACCACCTGATAACATGCCCAAAGTATGTGAGACCATGTTTCACAATTCTTGCTTGTAGAAAACACTGTTGGAGCATCTCATTCAATACAGATTTTTTTGTTCTTTGGGCCATATTGATATATTTGATATTCATCATAAACACCAGAAGTCAAAGGTATCAATTCTTCCTCAGTTTGCCTTACTCGATGTCCAACTTTCACATGCATATGAAGAAATTGAAATATCTGGACTTGAGTTCATTCCATTTTAGGCTTTAAACTGGAATCCTTGTCCATAAGCATTTTAGAGATAATATTTGTCAAATGCTACAAAATAATCATATGCAGGTTCCCCTTGAAGCTAAAGAAAATTAAAACAAGTGCACAAGAACCAAAATACAACCCTGACCTTATCTCGCCTTCATTTAAAAACCATCTCATGAATATGTTTGAATCATTGAACACTGATAATTAAAGATCAGAAGACTTATGGAATGGCATTAAGATTAACATGCATAAAGAGATCAAAAGGTCGTTACAAAGACAAGGGAGAATGAATAGACCAAAGTAGTTGTCACAGGAGACTGAAAATTCCACTAGAGCATCAAGAATTCAAAACAAAGGGAAGAGATGCCAAAATTAACAAGATGAACAAAAGATTCCAAAGGGCAGTTCAAGAAGACAAAACACAGAATTGTAATGGAATGTGCAAAGAGCTGGATTCAGATAATAGAAATGAAGAATTTACTTAGCATTTCTCAAGCTGAAAGAAATGAAAATCAAATTCAAATCTTGAATTGCAATGATATGGGCAAAGTATTGAATGATCTAGGAAGAATCAACATATGATGGAAAAAATACACACAGTCACTATAACTGTACCAAAAAGAATTGGTCAATAAAGAAATATCCCAGTATGTTAAATATAATCAAGAACTAATAATAATGAAGGAAGAAGTTCAACCTGCACTGAAGGCATTGGCAAAAAATAAGGGCCCCCAAAATAAGGAATCAGTGTAGTGTCAATTGACATATTTCAACTAACAGATGCTGTTAGTTGCTGCACATGTTCACCATTCTGGGTCAAGGCATCTGGAAGATAGTCACCTGGATAAATGTGTGGAAGAGATCCGTATTTGTTCCCTTTCCCAAGAAAGATGATCCAAACTAATGTGGAAATTACCAAAAAATTACCATTAATATCACATTCAAGCAAAATATTGCTGGTGATCCTTAAAAATGGCTAGAATAGTACATAGACAAACCACCAGAAGTTCAAGCTGGATTTAGAAGAGTCCATGACACCAAGGTTATTAGAGTAAATGTCAGATGGACTTTCGCTGAAGGCAGAGAATACCAGAAGAATGTCTACTTTGTGCTTTTATTGATGATGCAAAAAACATATGACTGTGTAGATTGTAACAAATTATGGCTAACATTGAAAAGAATGGAAATCTCAGATTGCATAATTGTGATCATATAAAACCTCTGCCTACACCAAGAGACTTTTGTGAGAACAAAGCAAGAGAACACTACACAGTTTAAAATGAAGAAAAGTGTAGACCAGGGCTGTGTCCTGTCTCCATACCTATTCAATCTGTATGCTGAACAAATCATTAGAGATTCTGGACTTTATGAAGAAGTATGTGGCATCAGAATCAGAGAAAGACTCATCCACAACTACATGATGCAGATGACAAAACTCTGCTTGCTGAAAACAAGTAAACTTCAAATGCTTGCTGTAGAAGATCAAAGACTACAGTCTTTTAGATTACATATCAACATCAAGAAAATGAAAATCCTTGCTACTGGGCCAACAGGCACCATCATGATAGATGGAGAAATATTTGAAATTGTTAATTATTTCATCTTACTTTGTATCCACAATCAACATAGTTAGTGCCAGCAGTCAAGGGCATATTTCTAGGAGAGTCTTTGGAAACAGGCAGCATGGTTAGAAAGGTGGAAGGTCAGTGAAAAGAGGAGGTCTGTCAATGAAGTGGATACATATGACTGAAACAATGGGCTTTAATGTCATAGATGATGAAGATGGCACAGGATAGGAGAGAAAAGGTTAGATTTGTTGTTCATCCTGTGTCCATTAGTTGTGCTGCTTGATATCACCTAACAGAAAAAAGATAGTCATTGGGGGTGATTATTTTTTGAGAAATAATTTTGGCATGTGTGAAGAAACTTACTTTAGTGTCATGGTGATGGTGAAGATAATGAGGTCTGCAAATAACTCAAGGAAACTTGAGAGGCTTGCTCCTTAATAGGGCCTGAGTAAGCAACTTACAATTGGGCCAATATGGGATCTAAAGACACTATTTTCACATGACAGCATTCAGAAGGACAGAGCACTTTTTACTTTAAGTAGAATGCTGATTTCTGTGTCCATTAAAGCAAAAATTAAAGAGCAGTAAGAGGAAGATGAAAATAGCCAGAGGCTTTTTTTCTTTCTGAGATGGATAACCTGCACTAACAGTCAAATCCTTCTTGTAGCATTTGAAGGGGCCTGAAAACCCATTTTATTCACCCTCAGCGAGTCAAAGAGATGCTAGGAAAAAGTATAAGGGAAAAATTGTTTCAACCAAGTACAATTCAATTTAAATTTAAATCAGCAATTATTGTCTGAAACCTTATGGTCCAGGCAGTTTTTTGCTGCTGAAAGAATGCTGAGTCAGACAGAATACATTAAGGATGAAAAGTATTTTCTCTTTCCTTCCACCCCCATGAAACCTTATTTGAACACTACAATTACTAGAAATCATTTCCTCCCTTAAGCCTCTATTGAGGATGGTCTGAGAAAATCATCAACAATCAGTAAAGCCTTTTATATAATGTTAATTTGATTCAGTAATTCCACACTATATTTCAATTCCTGCTATAAACTTCTGCTGTTATCAGGTGTCGTCGAGTACAACTCATAGTGACTCTATGAACAAAAGGTCGATTCCTATTTTATCCTGTGCCATCCTCTTTCTGACGCTTACGAGCTCATTGCAGCAGTCACCATGTCAATCCTTTAGTTAAGGGTCTTCCTCTCCTTCGCCGATCCTCCACCCTTCCCAGAATCATGTCCTTTTCCAAAGAATAGCCCCTTAGCCCCTTCTAGCAACATATCCAAAGTATGTGAGATGAAGCCTCATCATTCCTGCCTCCAAGGAGAGCACCCCAGCTGCATGCTCTCCAAGACATAGCTGTTCATTCTCTTGGCAGTTCATGGGATGTTCAGTGTTCTTCTCCAACACCATACATAGCTCAAAGGTATCAATTCTTCTATTGTCATTCTTATTCACTGCCCAGCTCTCAGATGCATAGCAAGGAATCTAAAAGATCATGGCCTGAATCAGACTCACCTTAGTCATGAGGTCCCTAATAGTAGATTTTCTCAGTGCAGTGCATTTTCTTACTTCCTAATTGTTGGTATCAAGGGTGTTAATAGTGGATCCAAGCAAGTTGAAGCTGTTGACAGTTTCAGACTTCTCCCTATCCATCATGACTCGCCTATTGGTCCAGTGGTAGAAATTTTGTTTTCCTGACATTGAGATGCAGTCCATACTAAAGGCTATATTCCTTATCTTTTGCAACAAGTGCTTCAAATCCTCCTCATACTGAATTTCAAACTTACAGGGTTGGGTTTTTTTTTGTTGTTGTTGTTGTTTTGGAGTTTTGTTTTGTTTTTTTTCCAAGGGCCTTATAGTGTTGGGTTTATGGGATTTTCTCATTTAACTTTCTTTGCTCTTTAGGCTTGTGCTCCAGTCACACACACACGTGTGCCTGGAGGAAATTTAGATTAATTTCTTCCTCTTCTCTTCCTTCCCCCCTTCCTCTTCCTTGTTCTCCTTCTTCTCTTGCTCTTTCTCCTCTTCTTTTTGGTTGTTATTCCTTCTGAGGAAATATCTATTTTGGTAAGATAAGGCCATTTTCCTACATGCTTCTGAGAGTCTGCCTGGCAGCCATACCATGCAGGGTCTGCCAAGAGCCATAGGTGAATTAGCTGCTCAGGTCAGTGAGGCAGGAACAGGGACTGTGTTGGCTCAGCTGCTGGTATGGTTGGAATTGAGGGTAGCTGGGTCAGCTTGGCTGTCTTTTGCCCCCACATGTCCTGGAGCCAAGGATCAAACCAATCCTCAGCTTTACCCTGACTTCCCTTCATCCATCCAGCTGGCCTGGCCTCTTAAAAGGCTGTGTTATAAAGGATAAATACTGCATGGTGCCAGTGTTGTAAAATGGGACTGACATTGGGGTTGAAGAGAGACTGAGAAAGATGGGATAAATAATGCATACTGCATTGAAACAGATGAGAGAGAATACTGTTTAAAAGGGATATGTTATTGGGTATTATTGTCATGACAGAAGTCCAGAATGAAGGCTGCATAGTGGAGTGGACCCGGGGCGAGAGATTGTATAACAATGAAAGAATTTTCTTTTTTTTACTTTTCAA
>NW_006399759.1:24322649-24360549 GCF_000299155.1 Elephantulus edwardii | reverse complement strand
TGGTTTGCTATTAGAGGTACTACACCTCTGTAAGATTGTTGTATTGGGGGAATAATGAACATGTGGCTCTTTTTCTTTTTTCAGATGATGACACTTCATCTCACATACTTTTGGTACTTTTCTAGGAGAGGTCATTCCTCAGAGACAAACATCATGCTCGGAAAGGTGAAAGGCTGGAGAAAGAAAGGCCTCCAACTAGGCAGTTGACACAGTGCACCAACTGCCTTGAGTGTGTCAGTTATTCTGAGTATGGCTTGGGATAAGACGATATTCAGGTCGGTTGTTCTTAAGGTTGCTATGAACAAATCATACTCAGCTCAACAGTACCTAACGTCATCATCATCAACGACAACTTACTTCTTAGGTCAGGTATGTTTATACTTGCTTGTTTATCTTTTGCTGTTAATAGAACAATACTTGTCTGTCAGTTTGCTGTACTGAGGTAAGTTGTGGGTTACTGTGATGCTGGAAACTATGTCACTGGTGTTTCAAATACAAGAAGGGTCACTGGTAATGGACAGGTCTCAGGAGAATTCCAAGATTAAGAAGGATTAGGAAGCATACACTTTTTAAATAATGAGCCTTTGAAAATCTTTTGCATGAGAGAGGAATACAAATAGCTATCATATTAAATATAGCACCTAGACTGGAAATCACTAAAAAAATGAGGAAAAACAGTTGAAATATTGATTAATAGTAGGAATGTATAAAGTATGTATCTAGGGAAAAACTTGTAAAAAACTAAGTAGAACACATTAAGATTGGTATTCTAGACATTCAAAGATTCAAAGATTGGTATTTGAGGCCATGGCATCAGGGATATCATTGCTAATGTCAAAAGGATCTTGGCTAAATTCAGTGTTTACCAGAAGATTTCCTATTTTTACTTTAATGACTATGCAAAGGCATTTAACTCCCTAGATCATAACAAATGATAGCTAATGTTGAAGAGAATGGGAATCTCAGACCATTTAATCATGCTCATATGGAACCTAGCCTAGCCTAGCCTAGAGGCTATCTGGCTAACAGAACAAGTTAGCACTGCATGGTTGAAACTCAAGCAAAGTGCATCAGTGTTGTATCCTTTCTCCAAATCATTTCAGCAGAGAAAATCAGAACAATGTTTATCTGTGTTTTTTTCACTGTGTAGACATTTGACTGTGTAGATCATAACAAATTATGGCTAGTATTGAGAAGCACTTGAATCCCAAAACATTTAATTATGTTTTTATGAAATTCATACTTAGACCATGAAGCTGTTGTGTGAACAGAGCAAGGGAATATTTAATGGTTTTAAATCAAGAATGGTGTGTGGTGGCTGTACTCTTTCTCCATACTTATCCAATCTGTAGGCTGAGTAAATCATTTGAGAAGCTGAATTTTATGGAGAAGGATGTGGCATCTAGAGTGCAGTAAGATTTTTCAACAACTTGTATTATGCACATGGTACAACTTTGCTTGCTGAAAATAAAGAGGACTTGAGGCACTTACTACAAGGATTACAACCTTCATTATAGATTACATCTCGACATCAAGAAAACAAAACCTGTCACTACTGCTGGGTCATTAGGTAACATGCTAGGTGGAGAAAAGATTGAAATTATCAATAATTCTAATATTACTGGGCCTATAATCAGCATCTTTGGTGCTAGCAGTAAGGAGGTCAGGAAGCATATAACATCAGTATACTTTGCTCTTAGGATTCTCTCCAAAATCCTCAATAGCAATGATGTCAGTTTAAAGACTAAAGTATTTCTGATTCAAGCCATGGTTTTCATAATCACCTTCTATACATCTAAAAACTTACAACAAACATGGGTAATAGAAGAATTCCTGCCTTTGAGTTGTGGTGCTGGAGACAAGTACTAAATACCCCATGGACTGCCAAATGAAAAGCAGATATGTCTTGGAGAACCAAAGGGCTCCTTGGAGACACGGATGACAAAGTATCATCGTACATACTTTGAAAATGTTGTTAGTATAGGCTATTCCTAGATGAATGGAACAAACATTATGCTTGGAAAGGTGAAGAAACAATGAAGGAGAAAAAGACTTTCAGAAGGACTGACCCAGTGACTGCAGCAAAGGGCTCAAGTGTGTCATGGCTGATGAGGATGTTGTAGGAAAAGGTATGGTTCAGGTCTATTTTCACAGAGTCACTGTAAATCCTGTACGTCTCAATGGAACCTAACAACAACACAACAAGGCCATTTTCAGAATTTTAGCAGAAATTCCAGTAAAAATGGTGCCTTCTATGATATGAATCAATAGAAAATGAGAGCAGGGTTAGAGTGAAGTTATGGGAGATCGTGCCTTATCTTAAGTCATCTGTTTTCAAAATATATTATTGCATGTGTTTGTGTGTGCAATAGTGTTTAACTTTATTTTGTAACTATCGTGTACACTTCATGGGTTTTTTTAAAATTAGGGTTATATGCTGATCATACACTTTTCAAAATTTATTGGTCCCCATTGTTTAACTAGTGAAAATTACAGATGTGCCTTAGAGCTGACAATTGTTCCCTCTCTAATTAGAACTAAGTGTGTACCTCAGTCACACTCAGCTTTAGTCCATTAAAGACTATGATTTTTTTCTCATTAAAGCATTTAACACATCTGTGAGGCAAATATGTCTGCTTAATCCCCTGCACTAAGACACGGAGAGAAATTAAGTGACAATGACTCAAAGTTTTAGAAGCTGAGGGATATAGACTTGGCAAGCAGTCAGTTTTACCAGGACAATTTTCAGAGGAAAAGTCCATATTTTCTCCTAAGAAATCTGCTATAAACATGTCCCCTATAGTGGGCTAGCTAGTGTCCCTGTGCTGGGATTCATGAGGATAGAGGGAAGGTCAAAATTCTAGGATTAAATTTAATGGGAGAAAGCTTGACATGTCTCCAGAAAAGAGGGCCCAGAAAACTTGTATGCACTTACCAAGAGGTCTTTAATCTTGTATCAGCAAAAGAATGAAAAGATATTTAAATGTCTCGGTATTTCTGGACATGGTATTAAGCAGCTTGTCATTCCAGTGGAGAGCTCTGGTGGCTTAATGGTAAAGAGCTACACTGACATCCCAAAGGTATATGGCTCAAATTCACCAGTTGCTCCTTGGGAGAAAGATGGGCAATCTCCTCCCATGTTAAATTGATTATTAAAGCTTTTAAATAGCAATATCATGACCTGAAGTAATCCCAGATTTTATTTTCTTTTCATAACATTATATGGCTTCTACAGTATATGGAATATCTTCCTGGATCACCACAAAACATGAAAGAATGAAAACACTATCCTGGAAGCTTTAAAAATGCTGGGGCTCAAGAGGAAAATTGCTTTAACATTTGAGCCAACTATTTCAAGAACTGTGAAGCCTCTAAGATTCTCTGGCAAACCTATAAATTAGATGGTTACAGTTACATGGATACTGCCAGAAGACACAAGACTCAATAAAGTACCTTATTATTTATGACTCAGTAAAAAGCGTGGGCTTCATATTTGTTTTAGTTCACCTTCTTCCCAATTCTTATGGAAGTGATGGGAAGGGACCAAAAAAGGTTGTGCTTTAGAAATCCTGGATTCAGGAAATCCCAACTTAAATGTTCTCCCAACAAATATACTTCATTTCAGCCTTAGATGGAGATAAATGATATTGATCAGGATCAAAATCTGCTCCATGTTTTGTAGGTAGATGCTATCAGTACTTTCCAAGGCCATTCACTTTATCAACATCTGTGAAGGGATAGTCTGGGGCAGAAGTTAATGGAAAAACATTCATAAACACCACAGACAACTGTTTCTTGATAAAGTGTGTCCTAAAAGTCATTCAATGTCATGCTCAGCTTTAAGATCAGCACCTTCTCTGATTCAGTTCAACAATATTTGAACAATATTTGATTTAGAGCTAAATTTGTGAGAGACACTATGTTAATTTTAGATAAAGAGACAAATAATGTAGTACAAGGGAGTGTTAATAAGTACAGACATAGTCCCTTTATTGATGATAAACCTGGAGAGATATCACTGGGTAATATGAAAATGCAGAAGATGCACGCTTAACCCAGAAAAAGTTTCAGAATTTGTAATAATTCAGGAGTATGGATGATGAAATTTGTATAAGTTAATAAAAACAATATGAGCAAAAGGCACTGAAAAGTTTAGCTAGAGATAAGAGATTCTGTCTTGCTCCTCTGTCAGATACAGGAGAGAAAGTGGAAAGCAAAGATCTAGGTAATCAGTAGTCACCTGATGATGGAGGATCTTACCCTCAAAGATACTTAGATCTTTATTCTAAAAGAGCAAAGGAGCCAAAGAAAATTTTCTAGGAAGGGAATTGTAGATGCTTTAAGACTATCTGCACATGCAGAGACTGTGGTTCATAATTAAAAGAAGTAATAAAACTGCTTGGAATGAGGATCTCATCAGTAGTATCAATCATTCTGTGATGCCTGGTTCATACTGCATGAGTAAGCCGTCCACACAGAACACATACAGTGTTGATAACATGAAAGGCATTATTATATATAGAAAATGAATGGAGAACAATAGGACAAATTACAGTCAAACAGTTCCACTCCTCTACTCATAACCTACCATGTAAAAGAGGAATCTGCTTTTGACTAAAAGAGGTAACTCCAGCAAAACCTTCTCCTAAATAGCCTACGATGTCTGTCTGTGTCACTCAGTAAGTCCACTACGGTCAGGTCACATGCTGTTTTCACGTCTGCTTCCTTCTGAGCACAATGCCCCAGGGCCTGAGGCTTTGTGTGTGTTGGTCTAGAGGAGAGGGCACTGGATGGCTCCTGCCATAATCTACTTGGCCTTTGGTCCTCATTGAACCTGACATTATCAGCTCTGTTTTGTTTTATAAAGACCTCCTACACAGATCTTCCAAGCACATATACTCAGCTTCTACTCAGAGAAGCCCAACTTTCTGTGTGCTGACAAACTTTCCTTCTTCATCTTCAGTATTATAACCCTTATCCTGTATTACGGCTACCTTTTGTTGGAGTCTAGAATTTCCTAACAAAAGGACCTCAGGTCCCAAAGAAGAGTTCTATTACAGTCTCTTGACGACAAGAAAAGTTCCTTCTAAAATCTTTGAAATCTTGGTCTTTTGTGCAGGCAAACACAAGAATGGCTGTGCCAGAAATATCATAGACCAGTTAAAACCTAGGTGGGCCACAAGTCATTCAATCTTATGGGCTAGGTTAAAAAGTCTTTGTATGGTTAGTAAGAAGATCAGTCACCTGCAAGTTTGTAGTCTGACAAATCATTCTGGAAGATTACAAACCCACAGCCAAAAATGCCCATATATTAAAAAAAAATCTAATGCTTAGCAAAGAGGAAGGACCAAAAATGTTGCTATTGAGAGCACATTGAACAGAAAACATCATTTCTCCAAGAAAGAACCAAACTAGAACACAAGCTGTTGAAACAAGGATAAAAGAGGACTAATTTCCTGATGTGCACCTCTAAAAAGACAATATATGACTTATTATAGGACAGTGACAGAATAATTGACATTTGTAGAATTTGGAAAGATTTCTTACTCCTCTGAGATCTCAATGAAGGGAAAGGACAGGGTTCAGATCTGTTGTTCACAGTGTTGCTTTGAGTGGTACTCAACTCGATGACACCTTACAACAATTGAGCACTTCTATCTTGAATTCTGTCTTATCTTGTGCCTCCTTCACAACATCTGACACACTTGAGCCCATAGTTGCTGTCACTGTGCCAATCAACCTGGTTGAGGGTCTTCCACTCTTTTTGTTGTCTCTTCCTCTTTCTAAGCTTGATGTTCCCTTCCAAGGAGAAACCTCTCCTAGCAACATCCCCAGAGCATGAGAGATGAGGCTTTATCATCTTTGTCTGTAAGGAGTACTCTGGCTGCAATCCATACTGAAGGCTGTAGTATTTTATCTACTATAGCAAGTGCTTCAAGTCCTCCTTACTTTCAGCAATGGACTTACGTGCATAACAAAGATTATTGATGAGTCTTCCTCCAATCCTGATGTCACATTCCTCTTCATAGAGTCTAGCTCCTCAAATTATTTGCTCAGAATACAGACTAACTAGGTAAGGAGAAAGGATAAATTCTGACACACACTTTTCTTATTTTAAACCACTTATTATTCCCTTGTTCTGTTTGCACCAGCAGTCTCTTGGTCTTGGTATAGATTTCACATGAGCACAAATAAGTGTTCTGGAATTCCCATTCTTCTCAATGTTAGCCATGATTTGTTATGATTCACATAGTCAAATTTCTTTTCATAGTCAATAAAGCACAAATAGGTATTCTTCTGTTATTCATTTGCTTTCAGCCAGGATCCATCCTTATTCAGCAATGATACCCCTGATTCCTGGGCCTTTTCTGAATCCAGCCTTAATGTCCGGCAGTTCTTTTTGTGTGTACTGCTTTAGCCATTTTTAAATGATCTTCGACAACATTTGCCTGCATGTGATATTAATAATATTGTTCAAGAATCCCCACATTCTGTTGGGTCACCTTTCTTTGTAATGGAAACAAATATGGATCTCTTCCAGTCAGTTGGCCAGACAGCAGTCCTCCAACTTTGCTGGCATAAACTGGTGAGTAGATCCAAGGATGAACCTGTCATTTGAAACATGCCAGTGTATGATACCAACATATGCTGATATCTACCAAATTGTCCACGTTTACAGAAATATTCTCAAATCATGAGCAAGCTGGGATGATTTCACATCCTCACTACCTCATGGAGCCAACTCCATTGAATGTCTACTGTCATCTAGTTATCAGCCCCAAGGCAGTTTGTTTTGTAATCTCATTCTAATAAGATGGAGTCATTCACTCAAAAAATGTAAACTCATTGCTGTGGAGCAGAAACTGACTCATAGCTCATCCCCCAGAAGGTTTCCCTGAAATGGTAAACTGTACAGAAGGGGGTTTTCCCTTTTTCTTCTTCAGACTTTTGGTGGATTCAAAGCATGAGTGAGGCACCTCTGTTGGGTAAGTAGTACACCTCCCTGTGGACTATGCCACCAGAGCTCCCTGGAACCATTAAAGTTGTGCACAAAACATTAGCTATTTTGTTGGCGAACAGGTCCTCAGTCTCTATATGTTAAAAATCATCAAAACTTTATAACTTCTAGGAATTATATCTCCATGTTACCCTTAACCAAGTAGTCAAGCAGAATGTTTTAAGAGTTAAAGCTGATATACTTAAAAAAAACCCTTGAAGTTATTATTAATAAAAAAAATCATGCTTCTTAATTGTTTATATTCAGTTACTGTGACATGCACTGATGAATAGGGGCATCCTGGAGAATTTTCTCTTTGCTGTTTTCTACTCTATTTATGATGCTGATGACTGTATTCACTTTTGCAGGAATTTTTTTAAATTATCTCATCTCTTGTCTTCCACAGAAACTTTCTGGTATCTACATTTACAGTCAATGTGGGCCCAAATCTTTCAACAATGAGAAACATTAAGTATTCTCTACATGTACATATTGCTAGGATACTAATGTAGGGAAAGGATTCCACTTTTCTAAAGGAACATAATGTTCTCAAACTTCAACTCTATCTCCACTATTACAGCCTTGCTGCTTTAACAACTCCCATTTTAAAATATATGGTGTAGTACAGCGTGCTAAGCCTTGTGAAAAGCAGGACAAGGACTACACAGTAGGTGAGAATTTCTGCCTTTAATAATCAGACATTTATGGGAAAAGTGCTGTCAGGTACACAGCCACTCACAATATGTGTTTGTCAATCTTAATGAGCATGTTAATCACTTAGTCATGAAAATGGAAATTCTGGTGCTGAATAGCTCACACTTAACGATTCTTGTCCAAGGATTATAGTTTGAATAGCTTACAATCTAAAAAGTTTCTCAAAGTTTATGTTGATCTTGTTGGTATAGTTCCACTGTAAAAGAGGTCTGAATAAAAAGCATCCTAGGAAATAGTTTGTGCATATACATACCATATATTGTGTTGATGTTAGGTGCTATAAAGTCAACTATTACTCATAGTTATTCTGTGATAGAAGTCTTGCCATATCCTCTGCCGCCCTCATGATCTCAGCCATGCCCAATCCCATTGATGCAGTCACTGTGTCAATCCATGGCATGAACGACCTTTGCCTTTTTCACAGACTCTCTGTTTGGATGTTACATAGTCTGAAGAAAAGAGAGACTTTTGACTAGCAAACATATATTGAAGTTAAAAAGGAAATTAGATAGTGCAACAATGAATGAGTGGAAGCCCAAAATCTCTGTAAATGTTTATGAAAATTAATAAAATATAATTATATAAAAAAAAAAAGGAAATTAGAATACAATCAAGCTACTTAACGCACAATAGGATGGCTCCTGAATTAATTCAGAAGTTAAAGACTGCTTTGAAGGAAATAGCAAAAAATACGGCCCCAGGAATAGATAGTATACCAATTGACATATTTCAGCTAACAGATGCTGCCCTGGGCGTGCTCACCCAGTTGTGCCAAGAAATCTGGAGAACGACCACTTGGCCACTGGCTGGGAGAGATCTATATATGTTCCCATTCCAAAGAAGGGTGACCCAACAGAGTTTGGAAATTTTAGAACAATCTCATTGATTTCACATGCTAGCACAGTTCTACTGAGGACCATCCACAAATGACTAGAACAGTTCATCAGTAGAGAACTGCTGGAAGTGCAGCCGGGGTTTTAGAAGGGGTCCTGGTACTAGGGACATTGTAGATGAATTTAGATGGATCCTGGCTGAAAGCAGGAAATACCAGAGAAATGTCTATCTGTGTTTCATTGATTATGCAAAGGCATTTGACTGTGTGGATCATAACAAACTGTGGCTGACTCTGAGAAGAATGGGAATCCCAGAATACTTGATCGTGCTAATGTGAAACCTATACTTGGACCTGGAGGCAGTCGTCAGAACAGAGCAAGGAAACACTGCATGGTTCAAAATTGGGAAGGATGTATGACAGGGATGTGTCCTGTCTCCATACCTTTTCAATACTTTTTCATACCTGTATGTAGAACAGATCATTCGGGAGTCTGGGCTCTATGAGGAGAAGTGTGGTGTCAGGATTGGTGGAAGATTCATCAACAATCTGCGTTATGCAGATGACACAACCCTGCTTGCTGAAATTGAGGAAGACCTGAAGTGCTTGCTGCAGAGGGTCAAGGACTGCAGCCTCCAATATGGATTGAAGCTCAATGTCAAGAAGACAAAGATTCTAACCACTGGACCAATTGGCAGCATCAGGATGGATGATGAAGAGATTGAGATTGTACACAGCTTTAGTTTGCTTGGCTCCACAGTCAACACTCTGAGCACCATTAGCCAGGAAATTAAAAGACGTATTGCCATGGGAATGTCTGCTGTTAGGGACCTTTCCAAAGTACTGAAGAGCAATGATTTCTCTCTGGAGAATAAGGTGCATCTGATACAAGCCCTGGTCTTTGCAATCACTTGTTATGCATCAGAATTGGGCAATGACTAGGGAAGATAGAAGGAGAACTGATGCCTTTGAGCTGTGGTGCTGGAGAAGAGTATTGAGTGTACCATGGAATGCTAAGAAAATGAACAAGTTCATCCTGGAGAGGGTTAAACTGGGTTGCTCCATGAGGGTAAGGATTCTGAGGCTCCGTCTAACATATTTTGAACATGTTGTAAGTAGGGACTCGTCCTTGGAAAGGGACATCAATGCTTGGGAGGGTGGAGGGACAGCGCAGGAGGGGAAGACTCTCTATGAGGTGTATTGATTCAGTGACTGAGGTAATCGAGATTGATGTATCTGAGACAGTGCAATTGACACAGGACAGAGCACAGTTTAGGACTGTTGTAAATAAAGTCACTATGAGTTGCACACGACTGGACGACACATAACAACAACAACAATGCAAAGAGTGTTGGATCAGATCTGTTAATCTGTTAATTTCTGGTTCAGATAAGAAATGTCAAAGAATATCTGACAGTCACATAAAGATGAAATTGGGTGGAGAAGCATCAAAAGGAGTGGCAATAGTTCAAAAGTAGTTTCCTAAACCTCCCTTTAAATAATCCAGGTACAATCAAATATTTTTTATAAAATATTTCAAGATGATTCTGACAACATGTAGAAAGACAGCATTGAGGATTATTGAAAAGAGGTTTTGAGAGTAAAGCTAACAGAGGTTCTATCAGAAATGAGGATGTTTAATATATATAATTTAGAGATCAGAAAAATAGTTAAGATCTCATATACCTTCTCAAATTATCTAGTGCACAATGGCTCACCCAATTAAAGTCATAGTCTTTTCAATTATTTGCTATGAATCTGAAAGTGAGACAATGAACAAGGATGATGGAAGAATAATTGATTCCTTTGAGTTGTGATTTGAAGAAGAGCACCATGGATTCCTGAAAGAGCATGGAGAATGTGCAAGTAGCATGCTGGGTATGCTGTTAGGAAGGGTCAGTCCTTGGGAAAAGACATAAAGCTTGAAAAGATTAAAAGTCAGCAGAAGAGAAGACTCTCAACAAAGTAGATTTACGGCATGTCTGTAACAATGAGTTTGAGAATATCAGAAATTATGATGAAGACACAGGATAGGGCAAGATTCATTGTCCGTAGGGTTATTGTGAGTCATAGATGAACCTGTGGCACCTACCAACAACAAAATGCTTACCAAGAAACTTAACTGTTGTAAAACAGGACTGATAAGGGGATGGGGCAAATAGAGAAATAGTGGATAGATAACCACCTCAGCATTGGGACAGATGAGGGAAAGAACTGTATGGGGGGAAAAGATACATAATTAGGCATTGTATGTATGGCAACAACCTGGAACAAGAGGTACGTTGCAAAGAGTAGACTGCAGGGGTGAGGGGTGGGGGTGGGGAGCGGCAGTGGAAGAAGCAGAGGAGGAGGAGAGAGGAAAATGTGCAACAATGAATGAATGAAAACACAACGTTTCTGTAAACGTATTTTAAAATCACAATTAAGGAACTTAACAATATTATTCATAAGATTTCCCTTACAGTCTCACAAATTCTACCCTGTTTGTGTAGAATTGTTTGAGGATGGTTAATAAAAAAATGCAAACTCTTATATATCAGCTTTCACTTTATCTAATTCATACAGTTTTCTCCAAATATACCTCCACTGTCTCTTTTTAATCTAAGTGGAAACACTGCACACTACTAGGCTGGTATCTAAGTAGACTTTCCTCTCATGGAGAAGTTGCCACTTTTCTTTTTTAACAATCTTTTGCGTGAGACAGGCCCCTTTGATGTCCAACTTAAACTCATTCTCTAAAAGCTTCTCTATCCTTTACTCACATGCTAAAACAGAGCTGTGAAATCTTTCACATATTGGAAGACTATTATTAAAACACATCTTATGCTTCTCTGTTTCAAGCTTAATAGCCCACTCAAGAGCCAAAGGCTGCATTTCCAGCTTTTGATTCATCTGTGAAGCTTTCCCCTGAGATTGCTTGAAAAGTGAGTCATAGGGCTGAGTCAAGACTCCAGACCACCCACACAGGCTGACTGCCAGAGCTCAGGGTGGTTGCAGCAGAGCTTTGAATGCCACTGCCAAGTCAGGATTGCACTTCCTGATGGCGAGGTTGCTGCCAAACCTGAACATGATCGATACAGTTGTTTTACCATAAAAGAACCTTGATAGTTTATCTCATGTTTGCAGAATGTTTTCCATCCTGTGTGAAAATATTACTAAATTCTTTGAACGGAACATCTATTTCTAGAATGAGAATCATAAAGTATACATGTTAGTTGGGGCAGTTTCTTACCAATGGATCAAGAACTAGAATAGAAGATAATTTAAAAATAGGATTTTGGCCTTAGCCAAAGGAAAGTCACAATAAATTCAAGTTAAAACAAGTATTCAAAGTAAAATTCTCAGGTCAATTCTGACTTAGATGACCAAGGAAAAGATAATATAGCATTTTTGTTGTTTGGTGATATGAGTCTTCCACTGTAGTGTTAGCCTAAACATTGGCATTTTTTTTCCCTTTTCTTTTTTCTGGCCATTTAGCCTCTGGTCTCCAGCTACCTTAAAATGCAGGCACATGATCTTACAAATCAGTATGGTCTTGCAAATCACCAGCAGCTGTGCTACTAAGATAAGAGAAAGACTGCTTTCCATAGTGAGAACAAGACGAAGTGAGAAAGACTTGAGGCAGAAAAGGCCTATGGTGGCAAGAACCTGGTGAAAGTAAGACCCTTGTGGTGGAGAAATTGTGGCATTGCTGTGGGTAAATGGTGGCAAGGTATGACTTGAGACTTCTTACATTTGTGCTGGCCACAGTTAAAGGTTTGCCTGTTCTTGACTGCTATTTGAAGGAGAAGATGACTTATAACTTCCCTGAGGCAAACCTTTCTACATGATTTAGTTTTTTGACTGATGAACTGAAATTGAAACCTGGACATATTGAAGAATTGTGTTTTGAAATGATTGGGCTAAATCCTGGATTTGTATTAGGTAATACAATTCCTTAATTCCCTCACACATTTCTCTAATAAACATCATTATTGGTACCACATCTGAAGATAAATAATGAATAAAATAACCTCTTACTGTTGGTGGGCTCTACAGGTACCATGGGTCTGGGCCACAGACTATCTGCTTTCTGCTCTGGAGAACTGAGGATCTGTGCTATTCTCATTCCTTTTGGTCCTTTCATAGAAACGCTCATGGTTCTGTAGCCCCATGGTCCATTTTCTACTATTTAGACAACCACTGCTCATAACAATCCTATGAGCATCAAATCTGAACCCTACCTTATCCTGTGCCATCCTTGATAGATTTAAGCTCATTGCTCCAACAACTATGTCAATCTATCTCATTCTATTGTGTGCTGATGTTCCACTCTTCCAAGAATGATGCTCTTTTCCAAAGACTGACCTCTCCTAGCAACAATCCCAAAGTATATGAGACAGAATTTAATTATCCTTCCCTCCGAAAACCCCCCTGACTGGATGTGCACATCCCCAAAACATATTTGTTTATTCTGTGGCAGTCCATGGGATATTTGGTACTCTCCTCCAGCACTGTAACTCAAAGACATCAATTCTTCTACTGTCATCCTTAGTCAATATCAGCTTTCCAATGCATAGGTAGCAACTTGAACTAGGCATATAATAATTTTCAAACTGATATCAGTGCTCATCAATGCCCTAGAGAGGTATCTGACAGCACAAACTTCCGCTACACAACATGTTTCTTTTTTTTTTTCTAATTTCTTGACTACTATTACTAAGGGTTTTGACTGGGGGACAAATGTTATAATTTAGTATCAGAGAAATTGTGTAGAGAATAGCTGAGTCTCATGAAATGGAGAAAGTTCATCCGAAACATTTTATTTTATTTAGCTTTGCTCACTCTAGATATACAATTATTCTTGAGGTCAATTCATGGCTTATATAATATTGGGCCTGAATGTGGTTATTTTCTTACATAGGTCAAATCTCAAAGGCAACCTAAAAAATATTATGATTTTATCAAGCACCCCAGAGAAATTAATCCCACAGAATCCTACAGGAGATTGTAAACTTTATTCAGTCCATTTTATTCAGCTAAATACTCAACCATTCATGACCCTCCAAATTTTTCTCCCTTCTCATCATTCATATCTGATTTCTTCTTCTGAATAATGCAAAGGGTTTCTGTAAGAGGTATCTAGAATTCTAACCATGAAAAATTTAATGCTTAACATTTATCTTATGACCTCATGCTTCTACTCCTAAGTGTATATTCAAAAGATTGAAAATATGTATTCACACACAAACAGAGATAAATATTCATAGCAACACTATTCACAATCCCAAAATGGTGGGAAGAAATTGTAAGTTTGAATTAAGTTATACACGGGGAAATGAAATATTGTTTATTTAAGCAATGAACTTTATTTAGCCAGAAAAAAGGAGAACAAATTACTGTTGTAGGCTGTAAAATGGATGAAACACATATACACCAAACCAAACTAAACTATGCTAAATAAAAGAAGTCAGAAACACAAAAAGACCACATATAAATATCATGATTAACTTTTAGTTTGTTTTTTAAGGGAGTGCTGGTGGCCTCTTCTTAAGGAGCAGTGCTGTCAACCCAAAGGAAGACAGTTTGAATCCACAGTTGCTCCGTTGTGGAATGGAGAGCAATCAACTCCCATGTGACTTACTGCATCTGAAAACCGCCTAGAGGGTCACCTATTAGATATGACTTGATGTCACATAACAACAACATGGGTAATTTTTTTGAGGAATCACTGAAATATCTTGCTCAGAGTACACTTTGCTACTATGTTGACTTTACTAGTATTGTGTTGATAATATGGGACAAAGCAGGAAAGAGTTGAGTTATTAGGCAATAAAGATATTGTCTATACTTAACTCTCAGCTGCTAAGAAAGTTTATATAATGATTAGTTACGTATGTCAATTGACTGCTTATGGTGCTTTTAATTTAATTTAAAATTGTGATGCACTCAACCCCTTGATTAGATTTGATAGAATCAGTTCCACGAACACCCAGTCTGAGCAAGTGTTCTGCCATATTGCCTGCCAGCTTTGAACTCATCACTCTTGGAGAAAATAAGCCTATTGTCTCACCTGCTAGTATTGAGTACACCAACCCAAGCAGCTATATGAGTCAGGAGAAGCCACTAGACTTTGGTCTGGCCTGAGAACTTGGGACTCACTAGCCACATGTTAGCCATTTCCTCATTTACTTTCTCATATATAAAAATACTCTTTCTCAAGCTGAATTCTCTAGAATCGTAAAACCAATTAAATATGTTTACTATATATTCAATATATAATTGAATTAAATATTCAATATAAATGTTGAATAAATGTTTAATATGAATAGGACATATAGTATGAAATATATATTCAATGTATAATAAATATTTATATTTGTCATTAGTTTTGCTTCTCTAGAAAACCAAATCTAAGACAGTATGTTGTTACCATTGATTGCCTTCGAGTTGAGCACAACTCAAAGCGACCCTATGACAAGAAGGCCTAAAGCCTTTCTATAACTATCTATAGGCTATTAATATACATTTATTTAAAACACACAGCATATTTATACGCTGAGTCTTTGAAACAGTTAGAAAATGTGTTAGTTGTAGTTACAAAATTTAGGGGCATCTGTACCTTTACCTTACATTTAATTTTGAAGTGGCACTTTATATGAATTATATGAGCTTTGGAGGGAATCTTAATGATTAAAGCTTACAATCATAATAAGCATCTTTTACAGAACTTGGGAATAAAAGAAACCCAGTGAAGCTCATCATGAACCTGAGCAGTTCAGTTATAAGTTAATTATCAGGTTGAACAGGACTCCTTTCAGGAGCTGCTCCACAGCGTCAGAACAAGTTGTGCTTGCTTTCCAATTCTAATCAGGCACTTACTTCTTCCTATTGCACTTTGTTCACTCTAAAGAAATGTTGAAACTTCCTCAATGCAATAAAGAGTAGTGCTTGGTACTATTTGTCAATTGCCTATTGCGAGCCCAAGAGTTGGAGTAACTAAATTTGAAGCTGTGTACAATTTGCACAGACCTTTCTTTGTGGAGAGAGTTGAAAATCAGGCACTCTATGAGATATTGCTCTATTCTTTATTGTTAACTGGTGACTGGAAATTGCCTGAAGCAATGGTTAAGAGTTTCGTTTTCAATAGCATCTTTCTGTTTGGTCCTGCTCTTTAGATTCAATTAACAGACACAGTACGGTGTTCTTGTGTTTAAAGATAAGTGTTGTGAAAAATGTAGAGGAAAAGGGACTGAGATCATAATCTCCATGGTCAGAAAAAATCTGATGAAACTGGAACATCATGAATGCTTTGCTCATGGTGTAAAATGTTGACAATTCATTTCGAGAGTCACAAACAAATATATTTTCACGGTACATTTATTTCTACTATATTGTTCTACAGAAATAAATGTAGAAAATAAAGGAGTAAAACAACATGAATTAAAGTTAAGCTTTTAGGAAGAAAGTTAAAAGTTACCCTAGCTAGAAATGTCCAAGGACCTGGAGTCAGAAAATCAAAAGGTCCGAAATCGCACAGCAATTCTTAAGATCAAGGAACTAAAGAACAAATTCAAACCTCGAGTTGCTATAATCAAGGATGCTTTAGGAAGAATATTAAATGATCCAGTGAGTATTAAAAGAAGATGAAAGAATATACTGAGTCACTGTATTGAAAGGAATTGGCAGACACAGAAGAATTTCATGAAACAACGTAAGAGCAAAAGCCTATGGTGATGAAGGAAGAAGTTCAGGCTGCTCTGAAGGAAATGGCAAAAAATAAGGCCCCAAGAATAGATAGTATACCAATTGACATCTTTCAGCTGCCCTGGACGTGCTCACCAAGTTGTGCCAAGAAATCTGGAGAACAACCACTTGGCTAACTGACTGGAAGAGATCGATATTTGTTTCCATCCCATAGAAGGGTGACCCAACAGAGTGTGGAAACTATAGAACAATCTCACTGATTTCACATGCAAGCAAGATGCTACTGAAGATTATCCAAAAACGACTGGAATAGCACATCAGCAGAGAACTACCAGAAGTCCAGGCTGGGTTTAGAAGGGGTCGTGGTACTAGGGATATTGTGCCCAATGTTAGATGGATCTTAGCTGAAAGCAGGGAATACCAGAGGAATGTCTATCTGCGTTTCATTGACTATGCAAAGGCATTTGACTGTGTGATCATAACAAACTGTTGCTGACTCTTAGAAGAATGGGAATCCTCGATCGTGATAATTAGCCCGTGATAGTGCTAATGCAGAACCTACACTTGGACCAAGAGGCAGTCGTCAGAACAGAGCAAGAAAACACAGCACGGTTCAAAATTGGAAGGGTGTACACCAGGGATATGTCTTATCTCCATACCTTTTCAACCTATATGTAGAAAAGGTTTTCCGGGAGTCTGGACTTTATGAGGAGAAGTGTGGCATCAGGATTGGTGGAAGATCTATCAATAATCTGCGTTATGTAGATGACAAAACCCTGCTTGCTGAAACTGAGGAGGACCTGAAGCACTTGCTACAGAGGATCAATGACAGCAGCCTTCAGTATAGATTGAAACTCAATATCAAGAAGACAAAGATTCTAACCACTGGACCAATTGGCAGCATCAGGATGGATGGTGAAGAGACTGAGATTATTCACTGCTTTAGTTTGCTTGGCTCCACAGTCAACACTTTTGGCACAAGCAGCCAGGAAATTAAAAGATGCATTACCATGGAAAAGACTGCTGTTAGAGACGTCTCCAAAATAGCAAAGAGCAATGGTGTCACTCTGGAGACTAAGGTGCATCTGATATAGGCCATGTTCTTTGCAATCACTTGTTATGCATCAGAGAGTTGAAAAATGACCAAGGATAATAAAATAAGAATTGATGCCTTTGAGCTGTGGTGCTGCGGAAGAGTATTGAGTTTACCATGGACTGCTAGGAAAACAAACAGGTTCGTCCTGGAGAGGGTTAAAACGGGCTGCTCCTTGGAGACAAGGATTCTGAGGCTTTGTCTGACATACTTTGGACATGTTCTAAGGAGGGACCAGTCCTTGGAGAGGGACATCATGCTTGGGAGTGTGGAGGGACAGTGCAGAAGGGTAAGACCCTCTACGAAGTGGATTGATTCAGTGACTGTGGTAATTCGGGGTGGGTATGTCAGAGACGGTCCAATTGACACAGGACAGAGCATGGCTTAGGGGTGTTGTATATAGGGTCGTTATGAGTCACAAGCGACTCGATGGCACATAACAACAGTAACAACAAAAGTTAATATTATTTATTTGGTCATGACTTTATTTTTTTAAATAAATTTTTTATTTTAATTGTCATTTTAACAAAAGTTTACAGAAAAGTTAGATTTTCATTCATTTGTTGTTGCACATTTTACCCCCTCTCCCTCCTTTCCTCCTCCCCATGTTGACATTTTTCTTTTCACTAGTTTATTTACAAAATTCTAATACAAATTTGAACAAATTATTTCAATTTCCCTCACCTCCCCAACCATCAATTTGTACAACCCAATGATCAATCCCCCCTTCCACCTGCACATCCACATCCCTCTGCTTCTAGCTCTCCCACCCCTCCTAGATTCTTATACTCATTCTACAATAACAGTCTCATACAATATTTATCCTTATGGGACTGAGTTAGTTCACTCAGCATAATGCTTTCTAGTCCCTTCCAAGTTAGGTAATAATTTACGAAGTTATTGCTCCTGCATGCTGCATAGTATTTCATTGTGTGAGTGTACCATAATGTCTCAATCCATTCGTTTGTGGTTGGACATTTGGGCTGTTTCATGTTCTTGCGATGGTGAATAATGCTGCTATGAACATTGGTATACAAATCTCAGTTTGTGCCTCAGTTCTCATATTCTCAGGGTATATTCCAAATAGTGGAAGAGATGGGTCATGTGAAATTTTTATGTTCAACTTTTTGAGGAAGCGCCAAACTGCCTTCTAGAACCAACAATAAGAGTTCCTTTTTGCCACACCCTTTCCAAAATCTATTACTTGCTACCCTGTTAAACTTTGCCACTCTTACTGGAGTAAGATGGTATTTCATTGTGGTTTTGATTTGCATCTCTCTTATTGCCAGTGATTTGGAGTATTTATTCATGTGTATGTTGGCAATTCAAATATCTTCCTCTGTGAAAAGTCTTTCCATGTCTTTTGCCCATTTTTTATTGGGTTATGAGACTGAGAAAAAAAAAACAACATTTGGTAATATCATCTCAGTCAAGAGTCTTATAACAAAAGTTTACAGAATACTCCTGGGCCTCCACAAGTAAAAGAAACTCATTTTTTGATTCCCTCAGTGCTGCTGCCAAGAGTATTGACTGTGGATCTAAGCTAAATGAAATGGTTAACTGTTTCAGTCTCTTCTGTATATATCATGGTGTTGCCAATTGATATGATGGTAAGAATCTGCTTTCTAGATATTGAGCTTCCATTCATATTGAAGATTGTATTCCTTGACCTTCTGCATAATACTTCAGGTCCTTCTCAGTTTTGGCAAGAAAAGGTGTGACATCTGCAAAATGTAGTTCGGTTGATGAATCTTCCTCCAATCCTGATAATATATTCCTCTTAACAAAACCCTTCCTCCCAAATGATCTGTTCCAAATATATATTGAAAAGATATGGGGGAAAGACATATGCCTGATGCACTTCTTTCTTGATTTTGAACCATGAAGTATTTCCTTGCTTTATTCTGACAATTGCTTCTTGACCTAAATAGAGGTTTTGTATGAGTACAATCAAGTGTTCTGGCATTCACATTCTTATCAATGTTAGCCAAAAATTTTTATACTCTGTTGTTGTTATGTGCCATCGAGTCGCTTGTGACTCATAGCGACCCTATGTACAACAGCCCTAAACTCTGCTCTGTCCTGTGCCAATCGCACTGATGTCAGGTGTGTCAGAGAAGGGGATGCTGGCTCAGGATAGGGAGAAGTTCAGAACCATTGTTCAAAAGGGTACTATGAGTTGTAATCAATTCAGTGGCTCATATCAGCAACAGCAAAAATATTTAAAAACACTCATGAGCTTAACTATGAATAAGTGTACAAAATGTGGTATACGTGTAAATTAGAGAGCGTCTGGAGGTATAGTGGTTAGACATTTAATTGTAACTTCAAGCTCAGTGACTTCAACTCACTGTCTACTCTGTGAGAATGGTATGGCAGTAAGCTTCTGTAAAGATTTGGAGGCATGTAAACTCTATGGAGCAATTTTACTCAGTCTGATAGTGTTCCTGAGAATTAGAATCAACTCGATTTCAGTGTAGATTATATATATATGTTTGTTGTTATGTGCCGTTGAGTCGCTTGCGACTCATAGCGACCCTATGTACAACAGCCCTAAACTCCGCTCTGTCCTGTGCCAATCGCACTGTCTCTGACACTCCCATCCCTATTATCCCAGTCACTGAATCAATCCACCTCATAGAGGGCCTTCCTCTCCTGCGCTGTCCCTCCACCCTCCCGAGCATGATATCCTTCTTTAAGGACCGGTCTCTCCTCACAACATGTCCAAAGTATGTTAGACGGAGCCTCAGAATCCTTGCCTCCGAGGAGCCGCCCAGTTTAACCCTTTCCAGGACAAATCTGTTTGTTTTCTTAGCAGTTCATGATACCCTCAATACTCTTCTCCAGCTCCATAGCATCAATTCTCCTTCTATCCTCCTTAGTCATTGTCCAACTCTCTGATGCATAACAAGTGATAGCAAAGACCATGGCCTGTATCAGACACACCTTAGTCTCCAGAGAGACACCATTGCTCTTCAGTACTTTGGAGAGGTCCCTAATAGCAGACTTTCCCATCGCAATACGTCTTTTACTTTCCTGGCTACTGGTGCCGAGAGTGTTGACTGTGGAGCCAAGCAAACTAAAGCTGTGAACAATCTCAGTCTCTTCACCATCCATCCTGATGCTGCCAATTGGTCCAGTGGTGAGAATCTTTGTCTTCTTGACATTGAGCCTCAATCCATATTGGAGGCTACAGTCCTTGACCCTCTGGAGCAAATGCTTCAGGTCCTCCTCAGTTTCAGCAAGCAGGGTTGTGTCATCTGCATAATGCAGATTGTTGATAGATCTTCCACCAATCTTGACCCCACATTTCTCCTTATATAGTCCAGCATTCCGGATAATCTGTTCTGCATAAAAGGTTGAAAAAGTATGGAGACAGAACACATCCCTGGCGTATGCCCTTCTCAATTTTGAACCATTCAGTGTTTTCTTGCTCTGTTCTGACAACCGCCTCTTGGTCCAAGTACAGGTTTCTCATAAGCACAATCAAGTGTTCTGGGATTTCCATTCTTCTCATAGTCAGCCACAGTTTATTATGATCTACACTATGCTCTGCATAGTCCAATTGTTTTTTCTGTATGCCTAAGTTGTTGTGGTTGTTATGTATCATTGAGTGACATTTGTCTCATAACAAACCTATGTCTAATAGCTCTAAACTCTGCCCTATCCTTAGCCAACCTCACTGTCTCCACATACCAAACCCCCTGACCCAGTCACTGGGCCAATCTATCTCATTTAGAGGCTTCCTCTCCTGTTGTCCCTCCACCCTTCCAAGCGTGATATTCTTCTCCAGGGACTGATCTCTTCCTGGTCACATTTCTAAGCATGTGAAAAAGAGCTTCAAAATCCTTGCCTCCAAGGAATTGCTTGGTTTCACCCTCTCCAGGACACCTCTCTTTTGTTCTCTTGACAGTCCACGGTATGTTCAATACTTTTCTGCAGCAGCACAACTCAAAGGCATCAATTCTTCTTCTATCATCCTTAGTCTTTATTGTCTAATTCTAATGCAAAGCAAGTAATTGTGAAACAATGGCCTGAATAATGCTTACCTTATTCTCAGACTGACATCATTGCTCTTCAGTACTCTGGAGAGGTCTCTGACAGCAGACTTTTCCAGTGCAATTTGTCTTTTGAATTTCTTACTGCTGGTGCAAAGAATGTTGATTGAGGAATTATTTCTTTTTAATTTTATTAAGATACGTGCGTAACAAAAGATCTGCCATTTCAACTATTTTTGTGTGTCCAATCCTAAAAAGCAAACACGTGTGTCTTGGAAAAAGTGTATCTTAAGTGCTCCTTGGATGTAAAGATGGTGAAACTTTATTTTACATAATTTAGACATGTAGCTATGAGTCATACTACACTTGATGGCAACTTAAAACAGCAACAACTACAATAATTCACAGCATTGATTACACTTCCCAACTTGTTCAACAATCATCATTACCCATTTTTAATTTATTTTTTTAATTTTTATTTTATATTGGTTTGCATAATAAAGTCATATACATTGTATTTAACATTTTCCTTTATTCACATTGTATTTCCTATACATTATATTTTATAAAAGTTATCACCTTTGAACTCGTGTTGCTGTGATGTTGAACACTGTGTCAGTGATGTGCCAGTCGTGGTAATGGGTACCCATGGTGGACAGTGTTGGCTAGAGCTACCCGATTAAAACAAGCCTGGAAGCAGGAGCGGCATCCACTTCCGAAATGGCTTGCCTCCGGAAACTCTATGTACGAACAGTGCTCAGGCCTTTCGTTCATAGGGTCGCTATGAGTCATCTATGACTCAACGGCACCAAACAACAACAACAACAATCACCTTTGAACTATACCCACCATTAACCCATCTTTTCAGGTTCTCACTGGACTGGATTTTTCCCATTTCCTTTACCCTTTCCTCTGCCCTCACTTAACAGAAACCGAGGGCCTCTCAAACAATAATTCTAATTTCACCCTTCTATCTCCCTCTACTGTTGCTGTTTTACGCCTTCACAAAGTATACTCCAGCTCTTTATACAATAACTCTATATAAAACAGAACAGAGTACTATTCTGTGCTACTTGCCCAATTATTTCTATGTTGAGCCCACAGTTTGCAGCTACTGTGTCAGTCTATCTTACTTTATTTACTAAACACAATTTCCTACTTAGGGACTAGTCCCATCTGACAATATGTCCAAAGTATATGTGACCAAAGCTGTCTTCACTTCTAAAGACAGATAGTATCTGCCCTTTTTTCAAGAAATATGTTTTTTTTTCTTTTATCTCTCAAAAATGCCTTGCTATCAAGTCAGAACCAATCTATAGGAGATCCTCCACTGGTTTTCTTACATCAGAAATCAAACAGAAAGAGATTACTCATCTTTTTCTCTCAGAGTCTCTGATGGAATCAAACTGCCAGAGTAGCTAGCTTTTGGGTCCCAACACAATTAACCTAAGCCCACAATTCACTCTTTTTTGCTCTTTCTAAGTATTGTCAAATTTCAAATATAAATGGGGCAATGAAAAAATCATGGCTTTTTCAAGTGACACCTTAATCTTTAAAGTGACATTCTTGCTCTTTATTACCTTGAAGAAGTCTTCTGCAGCTGATTTGCCCAACATAATACATTATTTCCTTTATTGACTGATACTTTCATAGTTTTTTAAATTATGGGTCCAAGTAATATAGTACCCCTAACAATTTCAATTATTCTCCCATTTATCACAATGTTGTTTATTGGTTCAATTGTAAGAATTTTGTTTTCTTTATGTGAAGGTATGGTGATTTAGCCTTTTATAGCCTTTTACCATTATAATTGTTTCATTTTTATTTACGTTTCAGTAAACTAGAAAGTGTTATCTGTATCTTGTTTTCTTAAATAGTGGTATTTCCATATTGTCACCACCTTCTCCATCAGGAAAACCATTTTCTAAAATTATTTACGTTAACAGAGAACTGCCAGATGTACAGGCTGGGTTTATTTAGAAGAGGCCATGGTAGTGAGGATATTATAGCTAATGTTAGATGGATCTTGGCAGAAAGCAGAGAATACCAGAGGAATGTCTATCTGTGCTTCATGTGTGGATCACAAAAAGTTGTGGCTGACTCTGAGAAGAATGAGAATCCCAGAACATTTGATTGTGCTTATGTGAAACCTATACTTGAACCAAGAGGCAGTCATCAGAACAGAGCAAGGAGACACTGCATGATTCAAAATCCAGAAGGGTGTCCACCAGGGATGTATTCTGTCTCCATAACTTTTTCATCTGTATGCAGAACAGATCATCCAGGACCTTGGGCTGTAGGAGGAGGAATGTGGCATTAGAAGAGTCATCAACAACCTGCATTATGCAGATGACATAACCCAACCTTAGGAGCTTTCTGCAGAAGGTCAAGAACTGCAGCCTTCAATAAGGATTGAAGTTTAACATTTAAAAAACACACACAGAAAACAAAAACCCAGAAGGATTCTTACCACTATGCCAACTGGCAACATCATGATAGATAAAAAGAGATAGAGATTTTTAACAGATTCAGCTGCTTGGCTTCACAATCTACATTCTTTGTACCAGTAGCCAGAAAATGAAAAAATGAATTGCACTGAGAAAATGTGCTGTCAGAGACCTCTCCAGAATACTGAAGAGCAGTGATGTCACTCTAGGGATTAATATGTGTGGGATCCAAGCGAAAGTCTTCGCAATTACTTCATATACATCAAACAGAAAAACAATGACTAAGGGTGATAGAAGAATTCATGCCTTTGAGCTGTGTTGCTGGAGAAGAGTATTGAACATACATACTACTGACTGCTAAAAGAACAAACATGGTCTGTTCCGGAGAGAGTGAAATCAAGTTGCTCTTTAGAGGCAAGGATTTTTAAGCCCTGTCTCGTTTATTTGGTCATGTAGTTGGGAGGGACCAGTCCTTGGAGAAGGACATCATGCTTAGAGGAGTGGAGGGACAGAACAAGAGAGGAAGACCCTGGGTGAGATGGACTATTGTACATAGGGTCACTATGAATCTTAAGCACCTAAACGACACATAACAACAATCCATATTGAAAGCTATTGAGTTTGGCCTTTTGCAGTAAGTTCTTCAAGTGTTCATTTTCTGCAAGCAAGGTTGTGTCATTTGCAAAATACAGGCTGCCAATGAATCTTCCTTCAATCCTGATGTCAAACTCTTCTTCATATAGTCAAACATCTTGAATAAGTTGTTCAGCATACAGACAAAATAGGCATTGAAAAATATTACAAAGCTCATATACCTCTTTCCTTATTTTAGAGCATACTGTGTTACCTTTTTCTGTTTAGACAACAATTTCTTGGGTTATAAATAGATTTTACATGAGTACAATTAAGTTCTAGTAGTCCAATTATTCTCAATGTTATACATAATTTCTTACAATCCACACAATTGAATGCCTCTGCATATTCAATAAAACAAAAGAAACATTTTTCTTGTATTCTTTGCACTCGGACAATATCCATTTGACATTAACAAGAATATTCCTCATGCCACAGCCTCTTCTGAATTTAGAAAATTATTTATCTGCTGATATACTGTTTCAGCTATTTTAAATAATTTTCAGAAAGATTTTACTTGCATTCGAGCTGTGGTGCTGGAGAAGAGTATTGAATATACCATGGACTGCTTAGATAAAAAACAAGTTTGTCCTAGAGAGAGTGAAACCAGACTTCTCTTTGGAGGCAAGGATTCTGAATCTTTGTCTGACATAGTTTGGCCATGTTGCAAGGAGGGTTAAATCCTTTGAGAGGGACATCATGCTTGGGCAGGTGGAGGGACAGCACGGAGAGGAAGACCTTTGATCAGAAAGGTTGACTCAGTGACTGGGGTAATGGCGGTAGGTGTATCAGAGACAATAAGGTATTGGCACAGGAGAGAGTAGGGTTTAGGGATGTTGTTCACAGGATTGCTATGAGTTGCATGCAATTTGATGGCACATAACAACAGCAGCACGATATTGTTCGATAATTTTCACATCCTCTTGGATCAAATGTTTTTGGAACAGGAACAAATATGGATCTTTTTTGAGTCAGTTAGCCAGGTCTTTTGAATAGTATTCAGCAAGGTTTACCTCACATAATTTTATTTTTTTTCATTGATACATCTTAGTCCAGATCTCTGCCTGTCAAAGATCCAGTAATTACCATATTATCTGTGGAATGAATGAAGAAAAGCCTTTTCATGGGCACTGATACATAGTCAAGTGACAACTTTTCTAGCATTATATTTTTAATAATGGGCATTATATTTTAAATTATGAGCATTGTTATTATTACTGATTAAATTAAAATTTCAAAAATAGACTTCGATCCAAACAATAGACAGGACTGTGAGGTGATTAATAACCCTGAGGACGTATGTGTTCCTTAGAACAGATAACCATACAAAACCAAAGAGACAACATTTGTGCTGGGCAATAAATGGAAACTTTCTCTTTAAAAAAACCAAACAAACAATGGAATACTATAGCAATTCCCCTTTTATTATATTGTGGACTGTTAAACTACAGTGTGTAGCCCAAAGTATACCAACAAGAGAAAGGATCTGGAAAGAAAAAGGTAAATGTAGAAGAGTATAAACAGTCTTCTCTTAATTGATGTTTCCATATTGGCTATTATGATGCCGCCTCTATTTTTCTCGCTAATACCTGGAAGAGAGATAAAGGTGGAAAAATACTTTCAAAAGCTGAAAATAATTTGAGATAATAAAAATGAGACAGCAGTTCTGAGTATCAGTAATTGATCCCCTTGACATTTTATGTTAGAAGAAACAGTGGCCCAAATCAGATACTTCAGATTTCATTAGTGGAAGGGAAATTCTATATAAATAACTCTCACAGCTTAATAACTTAGCTTGCATTTCTTCTTGTGAAAAATTCTTGGTTATATTATACCCTAGAGCCATATTTTCTTGCAAACTTCAACATCTGAAATCATGAACTGAGTAATAAAACAGTTTGGGAAAGAAAATACAGTGACAGTTGGAAAGGAAAATGCTTTGCTCAAAAGGACTCCAGAAACACACTATGCATTGTCATGCTGCATGGTTCAAATCAAGAAAGGGTTTGTTTGGGGCCTGCTTTGTTGTTGTTGTTGTTATGTGCCGTCGAGTCGCTTGCGACTCATAGTGACCCTATGTACAACAGCCCTAAACTCTGCTCTGTCCTGTGCCAATAGCACCGTCTCCGATACACCCTTCCCGATTAGATAACGAATTATTTGCTTTGAAAAATCAGAACTTTTTATCAAAAAAAAGGAAATAATTTTAAATATATTATGTCCATAGAATAAAAATCACTATGGAGGATCAATGAAACAGAGGAAAGCTCTCAATCAGATGGATTGACCTAGTGAATGCAGCAGTGGACTCCTGTATGTCAGAGCTTGTGAGGATGGCACAAGATAAGACAGGATTTAGATGTGTTGTTCATAATTTCATTATGCGTCGCATTTGATTCAATAGCATCTAACGACAACATAATGAAGAGGAAGTAGCTCTGGTAGCCTACTGGAAAGGATCTGTGCTGTCAACATGAAGGCACAAGGATCAAATTCACCAGCTTTTCTGTGGGAGGAAGATGGGCAGTACTTCCCATGATATTTGCCGCCTCTGGAAACTGCTGGAGGGTGGAGGACCAGTAATTACTTGGTTCCAAGTCAATGGTACACAACAAAAACATAATAAAGAGAGGATACCTGAAAACTCAGTGGTTAAAATGCTTGACTGCTGATCTAAAGGTCATAGATTCAACTTACCAGCAACTCCACTGAAGAATGATGTGACAGTTTGATTCACTAAAGATTCGGGATCTTGAAAATAGTACTTGGCAGGTCTCTATCATATAGGGTTTGAAATACCTGACTTGGTGGGAGAAGGTACAATGAGAAAACTTAATCAGACTGTGAACAATTTTATCTAGAGGGATGCAGACCTAGGTTAAGCACTTAATGGAAAATGTATGGTTACCTTGGTCAGACCACCTCACTATCTAGAGGAGATATTTATCGGTAGGATATGAATGGAGCAAGGGATATACATTTTTTAATTCCCTTCTAGCTTTATAATAACTGCAAAACTCAAAGCCAATATCAACGTTAACCCATAACACAGCATATAAAAGATTAACAGTAGGCCAAATTAATAATTAAACACATTTTTAGAAGCAGAAAATAAAAAGAAATTATCTACTGAAGCAGAATGAAAGAAATTTTGGTTAGCAACAAACACTTCAACTGTTAAGATAACAAGGCTCTCTATTTTAATGATTAAACTGCCTTTATAATTAACAGGATTTTTTTTCCTTAAAATTCATAGTTAATATTACAGAAAAAAATCAAACCATAAAACATTAAACTACAGAACAATTCTATTGTTTGGTGTGTTGGAATCAATTACAACTCATAGTAACTCCATATAAAAGAGCAAAACTGTCTGAAATGTTTTCTTGGCTATTATCTTTACAGAAATAGATTACCAGGTCTTTTCCCATGGTACTGTTTATGTACGTAGGGTGGTCAAATTTTTGGTTAGTAACTGAGTGATATAGTTTTGCCCCTGGTACACAATCAGAGTAGTGCTACACTCTCTTGATCCAGTTAAAGCAAGAAAATGATTTTTCCTCTTCCAATTATCTCTCTATGTATCTATCTATGATCTATCTATCTATCTATCTATCATCTATCTATCATAGAATTTTTTACAATCAATTACATTCATTACAAATATCTTTTCTAAAAAACACAATGAAGAATGTACACATGGAGCTTAACTGATTGACTAGATTCAAATTGATTACATCTGTGGAAAGTATCATTACAAAAACCCACTGTGAAAAATAGATCAGGTGCTGACTGTGGAACAGACCATCATTGTCCAACTCTCTGATGCATAACAAGTGATTGCAAAGACCATGGCCTGTATCAGACACACCTTAGTCTCGAGACACACCATTGCTCTTCAGTACTTTGAAGAGGTCCCTAACAGCAGACTTTCCCATGGCAATGTGTCTTTTAATTTCCTGGCTGCTGTTGCCAAGAGTGTTGACTGTGGAGCCAAGCAAACTAAAGCTGTGAACAATCTCAATCTCTTCACCATCCATCCTGATACTGCCAATTGGTCCAGGGGTAAGAATCTTTGTCTTCTTGACATTGAGCCTCAATCCATATTGGAGGCTGCAGTTCTTGACCCTCTGCAGCAACCGCTTCAGGTCCTCCTCAGTTTCAGCAAGCAGGGTTGTGTCATCTGCATAAAGCAAATTGTTGATAAATCGACCAACAATCTTGACCCCACATTTCTCCTCATAGAGCTCAGCCTCCCGCATAATTTGCTCTGCATACAGGTTGAAAAGGTATGGAGATAGGATGCATCCCTGTAAGGTTCTGTAAACTATTGATATGAGACCATTGTCTGAATGGTATTTCCAAATATTTTTTCCCAATCAGTAGGTTGTCTTTTCACTCTGCTGGAAAAAAGGGGGTTTTTTGATGCACACAGGGATTTGATCTTTAGAGGGTCTGCACCATATTTTTTTTTTATTTTCTACTAGTTTCTTTACAAATTCGAATACATTGTTTTCAAGAACAAATTCTTTCAATTTCCATCATTCCATCACCCATCAAATCGTACAACCCCATGATTAATCCTCCCTCCCCGGACACATCCTCATCCCTTTGCTTCCAACTTCTTACACCCCTCTTGGATCCTTATGCTTATTCTACAATAATCAATTTATACAATATTTGTCCTTGTGGGACTGAATTAGTTCACTCAGCATAATGCTCTCCGGTCTCTCCCAAGTAAGGTAATAACTTACAAAATCATTGCTCCTGCATGCTGCATAGTATTCCATTGTGTGAATGTACCATAATTTCTCAATCCATTTGTTGTGGTTGGACATTTGGGCTGTTTCCATGTTCTTGCAATGGTAAATAATGCTGCTATGAACATTGCTGTACAAATCTGTGTTTGTGCCTCAATTCTCATTTTCTCAGGGTCTATTCCGAATAGTGGAATAGCTGGGTCATAATGAACTATGTTCAGCTTTTTGAGGAAACACCAAACTGGCTTCCAGAATGGTTGTTTCATATTACAATCCCTTATTACAATGTATAAGAGTTCTTTTCTGGCCACATACTCTTCAAATTTATAACTTGCTGCCCTGTTAAACTTTGTCACTGTTACTGGAGTGAGCTGATACTTCATTGTGGTTTTGGTTTGCATCTCTCTTAATACCAGTGATTTGGAGCATTTCTTGATGTGTCTGTTTGAATTCAAATATCTTTCTCTTTGAAAATTATTTCCATGTCTTGTGCCCATTTTGTAATTGGGTATCAGTCTTTTTCTTGTGGAGGCTCAGAAGTATACTGTAAACTTCTGCTAAAAAACTCTTGTCTGAGATGATATTACCAAATGTTTGCTCCCAGTCTATAGGTTTTCTTTTCATCCTGTTGAAAAAAGTTTTTGATGCACACATGGATTTAATCTTTAGAAGATCCCATGCATAAATTGTATCCTTTTCAGATTGTGCATTCCTGGTTGTATTTGGTAGTCTCTTTATAACTTGGACAAGTGCTTCAAAGCTTAATCGTAGTTTGTCTCTTAAGAATGTTATGGTTTTGGGCTTTACTACCAGGTCTCTGATCCACCTTTAGCTGATTTTTGTGTATGGTGTGAGATGTGGATCCTGTTTAAGCTCTCTGCAGGTGGACGTCCATTTTGCCAGTACCACTTGTTGAAGAGGTTATCATTTCCCCATTTGATAGCTTTGATTTCCTTGTTGAATATCAGTTGACCATAAGTAGCTGGGTCTATTTCTGGGTTCTCAATTCTGTTTCATTGGTCTATGTGCCTGTCATTGTACCAGTACCATGCTGTTTTGGTTACTACTGCTGTGTAGTAGGTTTTGAGATCAGGTAGTGCTGCTATGCCTCCAACCTCATTTTTGTTTCTTAGAAGTGTCTTGCTTACTGGGGGTCTCTTGTCTCTCTAGACAAATTTGATAATTTCCCTTTCAATATCCTTAAAAAAAAATGAATTTGGTATCTGGATTGAGATTGCATTGAACATGTAGATTACTTTTGGTAGGATTGTCATTTTCACCATATTGAGTCTTCCTATCCATGCCCAATGCAGTTTTTCCCATTTCTTTAGGTTTTCTATTGTGTCTTGCAGAAATGCTCTGTAGTTTTCTTTGTACAGGAGGTCTTTTATATCTCTAGTTACATTCACCATCAAGTATCTCAATTTGTGTTTGGGTATTGTAAATGGTATTTTTCTTTCTTGATTTCCTTCTCTGAGTTGTTTTTATTACTGTAGAGGAATCCTATTGATTTTTGGATATTGGTCTTATATCCTGCCACTCTACTAAATTGGCCTATTAACTTTAACAGGGTTTGTTGAATCATTGGGATTTTCTATGTACACTATCACATCATCTGCATATATTGACAGTTTAGCCATCTCTTTGGCAATCTCGATGCCTTTTATTTCCTTCTCTTGTTATATTGCCCTAGCAAATACTTCCAATATAATATCGAAAAGAAGTGGTGACAGTGGGCATCCTTGTCTGATCCCTGTTTGCAATGAAAGTATTTTTAGTATTTCTTCATTGACAATAATACTGGCTTTTGGTTTTGCTTACATGCTTTTCACTATGTTGAGGAAATTTCCTTCTATTCCAATTTTTCTGCATGTCTTTCTTAGGAAGCTTTGTTGGATTTTTTTTCAAATGCATTTTCTGCATCAATTGCTAAGATCATATGATTCTTGTTATTTACTTCGTTAATATAGTGAATTACATTGATGGTTTTTCTTATGTTGAACCATCCCTGCTTATCTGTTATGACTCCCACTTGGTCATGGTGAATTTTTTTTATGTGCTACTGTATTCTATTGGCTAGGATTTTGTTAAAGATTTTTGCATCTATATTCATCAGAGATACTGGTCTGTAGTTTTCTTTCTTGATAGTATATTTGCCTGTTTTGGGTATGAAAGTTATACTTGCTTCACAGAATAAATCTGGAAGTGTTCCTTCTTTTTCAATTTTTTGAAATAATTTAAGTAGAATAGGTGCTACATTCTCTCTGAATGTTTGGTAGAATTCAGCCGTGAAGCCATTTGGTCCAGGACTTTTCTTATGGGGATGTTTTTTATGACATTTTCTATTTCTTCTCTTGTGATGTGTTTGTTCAAGTAATCTATATCTGCCCTTGTCAGACTGGTGCTAAGGGTTTTTTTAGTTGACCTATCCTTTGGTGATAGTGGTGTGTTGAAATCTGTGGTACTATCTATTTCTTTCTTCAATTTTGTTAACCGTTGTTTTATGTATTTTGCAGATCTATCATTTGGTGCATGAATGTTGACCAATGTTATGTCTTCTTGATCTACTGTACATTCAAACAGTATGTAATGTTCGTTCTTAACTTTTTTGGTGGTTTTCATTCTGAAGTTTATTTTATCAGAGATTAAAATTGCCACTCCTGCTTTTTTTGTGGTTGCCATTTACTTGGTATATTTTTTTCCAGCCTTTGATTTTGAGTCTGTCTTTCTATTCATGTTTTAGATACGTCTTGTAGGAAACATTTTGATAGGCTTTGGTGTTTCGTTGGGTTTTTTTGTTTTTGTTTTGTCCATTTTGCCACTCTTTTTCTCTTGATTGGCACATTTAGCCTAGTCACACTAAGGGTCATTATGGTTAGGCTAGATTTTACCGATGTCATTTTCTGTCTTTCTTTTCTCTGTTGTTTCTGGTTACCATTATCCATCCACTTTCCTTTGTTGTCTCTATGTGAAGTATTGAACTTAAAATTTCTTGTAGTTTTGGTCTTGTTTTCACATAGTCCTGAAGTTCCTTCTTTCCTCCAAAGTATTTAATTTCTTCTTCATATCTGATAGAGAACTTTACTGGAGATAGGATCCTTGGTTGGCAATTTATTTTTTCTTTAAACATCATTCCATTTTCTTCTTGCTCATATGGTTTCTGCTAAAAAAACCAGAGCTCAATCTAATTGTTTCCCCCTTTGTAGGTGACTCTGTTTTTCTCGTGCTGCTTTTAGTATTCTATCCTTACCTTTTAATTTGGAAAATTTGACTGTGATATATCTTGATGTTTTTCTTTTTCAGTCTAGCCTACTTGATGTTTGTTGTACTTTTTCTGTATTTCCCCATTCTTCACAATAACTGCAAAGTGTTCTTGTCATGCCTCTTCCACAATTTTCACAATGACTTTCCTGTCATTCCCATGTTCTGGAATTTGGATCATATGTGTATAGTTCCTTTTCATGTCATCCCAAATGATTCTAACATTTCTTTATGTCTCACCTCTGATATTTTTTTCTAGTATGTATCCAGTGAGGCTCTTATCTTCCAGCTCACTGGCTTTCTGGTCCATTTCTTTACTTCTACTTTTTTGTCCCACCAGCATATTAGATACTTTTTCCATTTTTGTCTTAATATTCTGGATTGCATCTTCATGCTTTTCTGTTATTTCCTATAGTGTGTTGTCTACACCCTCTCTGTCTTGTGATGAATTTTTTAAGTTCTTATAAAAATGACTGGAAGAGCATTTCAACAGAGAACTGCCTGAAGTGCAGGATGGTTTTAGAAAAGGCCATGGTACTAGAGATATTATAGCTAAAGTCAGATGGATCTTGGCTGAAAGCAGAGAGTACTAGAGGAATATATATCTGTGTTTCATTGACTATTCAAAGGCATCTGACTGTGCAGATCACAACAAAGGGTGGCTGACTCTGAGAAGAATATTTCAGAATACTTGATTGTGCTTATGCAAAATCTATACTTAGACCAGGAGGCAGTCGCCAGAACAGAGCAAGAAAACATTGCATAGTTCAAAATTGGGAATGGTATGTCAAAGGATGTGTCCTATCTCCATATCTTTTCAATCTATATCCTGAACAGAATATCCAGGAAGCTAGGCTCTATGTGGATAAATGTGGCATCAGGATTGAAGGAAGACTCACCAATAATTTGCACTGTGCAGATGACACATCCCTGCTTGCTGAAATTGATGAGAACCTGAAATGCTTGTTGCAGAGGGTCAAGGACTGCAGCCTTCAATATGAATTGAAGCTCAACATTGAGAAAACAAAGATATTCACCATTGGGTCAGTTGGCAACATCATGATAGATGGTGAAGAGATTGAAATTGTTAACAGATTTAGTTTGCTTGGCTCTACAATCAGCACTCTTGGTACCAGCAGCTAGGAAACTAAAAGATGATTAGCATTTGAAAAGTCTGATGTCAGAGACCTCTCCAAAGTAGTAACGATATTGGTATGGAGACTAAGGTGCACCTGATTAAGGCCATAGTCTTCACAATGTCTGGACAATGACTAGGAATGATAGAAGGAAAATTGATGCCTTTGAGTTGTGGTGCTGGAGAAGAGTATTGAATATATACCATTGACTGTTAGAACAAACAGGTTCATTCTAGAGAGAGTAAAACCAGGCTGCTACTTGGAGGCAACAATTCTGAAGCTTTGTCTGAGACACTTTGGACATGTTGCAAGGCAGGATCAGTCTTTGGAGCAGGACATCATGCTTGGGAGTGTGGAGGAACAATACAGGAGAGGAAGACCCTCGATGGATTGATTCAGTGACTGGGATAATAGGGGAAAGTGTATCAGAGACAATAATATTGACACTGGATAGAGCAGGGCTTAGGGCTGTTGTACATAGGGTCACTATGAGTCGCAGGTGACTTGACAACACATAATAAAACAACATACCTCTTTATCTAGACTATCAAATATTTCTTCCATTTTTTGCATTTTCTTCCATAGGTGTTCAAGTTGCTCCTCCTCAATATATTTCTTATGGATCACTGTCTTGGGGTATTTGTTCTCTTAGTTTGTTCCATAGTCTCTCTCATCATTTGTATCTTCTTCTCTAATTGTACAAATAAGTGCACAAACAACACATGTCTTAGGATTTTCTCTATTTGAGGTATTCATTGTATTTGCTTCTTTAGGAAAAGAGTTTATTTTTTTTTTCATAATGATTGAGGTAGACTGCTGCTTTCTTAATGTCATGTGGGTCTTTCCTTAGTATATGTTAGCTTTTTGTTGTTAGATAATATCAAAGATATATAATGTTTTGTGAAGGACC
This sequence comes from Elephantulus edwardii, assembly GCF_000299155.1. Classification (NCBI taxonomy): domain Eukaryota; kingdom Metazoa; phylum Chordata; class Mammalia; order Macroscelidea; family Macroscelididae; genus Elephantulus; species Elephantulus edwardii. The sequence continues at coordinate 24,326,082 of NW_006399759.1, read as the reverse complement.
TGTATACTGGTGCTCCCCTCTTGTCTTCCCAAAGCGGGATGACTTACCCTCAAGAAACCACAGCTCCACTGACTTCTTCCATTTGACTTAAAGAAACCCCATGTGATGTAGCAAGTCAGCAGTGTTTAAGGACAAAGTACTTGTTTTCTCTACGAGACAGTTCAGTGGATAGTCCTTGACTTCATTCTTGTATTAGTTGCAGGTGATGTCTTGACAGTATTTTACATATTGGTGATCTCTTTTATTTCCTTTTCCCAAGGATTACAGGCCCAAGTACCCTAACCTGAAAGTGAAACAGTCCAAAATGGTGGGCATGCAGTGGAGGAAAGGGGTGAATATTGGCCCATCCAAAGGGAGTGAGCTGGTGACTCTGCAGGACTTCCCCCCTTCTCTGATGTTAGTGAGGAGGTGTATCAATCACTAATCTGAAAAGGAAATGAGCCAAAATGGCAGAAAGACTGTGGAGGGAAGGCAAGGGTGTTGCTCCATCCAAGGGAGGTGGGCTGGTTTCTCAAGAGAGCCTTCCTCATTTGCTGGACTTGGGGGGAGTATATTATTACTCACTAACCTCAAAGGGAAATGGGTCAAAATGGCAGATGTGTGGCAGAGGGAAGGTCTTGGGTTTCCTCCATCCAAGGGTGTCTCAGAAGGTCCTCCCCCATTCACTGGAGTTGGAGGAAATATGTATAATTCCCTAACCTGAAAGGGAAGGTCAACTAATTTTTGACAAGAAGACAAAATCAGTTAAGTAGAAAAACAACAGCCTTTTAAACAAATGGTGTTTGCAAAATTGGAAAACCATCTGTAGAAAACTCAAGCAAGACCTGCACTTCTCATCATACACAAAAACCAACTCTAGGTGGATAGAACCTAGAAGTAAAAGCAGACATTATTAGCTTCATCAGAGGAAAACTTGGAAGAACTCTAGAAACCCTAATCCATAGCATGAATAGTCTTTTAAACATAATGAGAATCCTACAACCAGGACAGAACCAAATAGATGAAGGAGACCTTCTAAGAATCAAATTCATATACACATCAAAAAACTTCTCCAATAGTGCAAAAAGGAAAGACACAGTCTTAGGGGTAGGGGAGAAATGAGGGAACTCTGGTGGCCTAGTGACTGGAAGCTGAGCTACAATCTCAAAGGTGCAAAGTTCAAGGCCACCAGCTACTCCATGGGAGAAAGATGGACAGTCTCCTCCTGTGCAATTAACTGCCTCTGAAAACCTGCTAGAAAATTACCCATGTGTCAGTTTTGACTCTCCAGTACTCAATAACAACAGCAATAACAATGACATATTTGATAAGGAACTCACATCTAAAATTTATAGACTACTTTAGCACTTTAACAAGGAAAAGGTAAACAACCCAATCACAAAATGGGGATAGGCTGTGAATATACAATTGACCAATGAAGACATTCAGATGACAAACAGACTCATAAAAAAATGTTCAAAATCACTAGCTATCAGAAAGATACAAATAAAAACAACCGCAAGATATCATCTCACTACAGCAACAATAGCAAAGTTAAACAAAGCAGCAAATAACCAATGCTGGTGAGGTTGTAGTTAAATTAGAGCCATTATTCACTCCTGGTGGGAGTGTAAAATGATGCATACGCTATGGCAGATGGTATGATGATTTCTCAAAAAACTGGAAATAGAAATACCATTTGACTCAACAATTACACTGCTAGGATTTAACCTAAAGAAACCAGAACTGCCATCCAAACAGATGTATGCCACCCATGTTTATTGATACATTAGTCACAATAGCAAAGAGATGAAAGCAACCCAAGTGTACATTAACAAACAAATGTGTAGTAAAACTATGGTATACTCACATAATGGAATACTATGCAGCACTGAAAAACAACTGGAGGACATTATGTTCAGAGGAATGTGTCAGTCACCAAAGGACAAATACTACCTAATACCAGTGTTATAAATCAGGACTGACATGGCTGATTGGGTGACTAATAGGAGAAGACTGGATAGATAATTAACACTGCATTGGAACAGACGAAGGAAAGAATTGTTTAAAAGGAATATATGATTAGGCTTTGCATGTCTGACAACAGTCCAGAATAAGTGGTGCATAGCAAAGAGGACTAGATGGGGAGGAAGGAGGGAGGAAATTGTGAAAAAGTTGAATGAATATTAAAAAAAAAAGTTAACTGGTGAAGGGGGAATGAAGAGGGTGGTTAGAAAATGCACAACAATTAGTGAATAAAAATCCAACTTTTCTGTAAACTTTCATTAAAATCACAATTAAAATAAAAATGTTTATATAAAAAACTCACTGCAGTATGCAGCAACACATCCTTCCTCACTGAAATTGAGGGATACATGAAGAGTTTGTTGCAAAAGGTCAGGGACTGCAGCCTTCAAAATGGATTACATCTCAACATCAAGAAAACAAAGATTTTTACCTCTAGGCCAATTGGTAGCATCATGTTAGATGGAAAAAAAAAAGATTGACGTTTTAACAATTTCATCTTACTCAGATCCTCAATCAATATCCATAATGCCAGAAGTCATGAAATCCAAAGACAAATCGCTTTAGAAAAGTATACTACAAGGGACCTGTAGAGTGTTAGAGAGCAACAATGTCTGTCTAGAGACTGAGGTGTGCCTGATCCAGGCAATGATCTTTTCAATTTCTTACTATGCATCTGAGAGCTGGACAATGACTAAGGATGATAGAAGGAAGTTGTAGTGCTTGACAAGAATATGGAACATACCATGGACTGTCAAGAGAACTAACAGGTAAGTCTTGGAGAGAATGAAAGAGTGTTCCTACTTGGAGGCAATGATTTAAAAAGTCCATCTCACATATTTTGTTCATATGTCCAGGAGGGACCACTCTTTGGAGTAGGACATCATGCTTGAAAGGGTAGAGGGTCGGTGCAGGAAGGGAAGACCCTGGATGAGATGGATTGACATAGTGACTCTACCAAGGGGGAAAGGTGTGTCAGAAATAGTGAGATAAGCTCAAGCAAGATAAGTCAAGGTTTAGTAGTATTGTTCCTATGATTTCTATGAGTCATGGTCTGTTTGGGCAGCACATAACAACAGAAACTATCCTTGACTCACATACTCCCACTACATCAATGTTTCCTCAGTCCAAGATGTGGACTTAGAAGATGTCAAGTCTCAGCAGTTACTTCAGTGGATGTCTTCTCTCTGTCACTGGTTCTTCCTTGGATATTGTACACAGCCTACTCAGCTTTCAGTCAGTCATGTTTCTTTGAATTGAAAGGCATTTAGAAAGATTCTCAGAATTCTGATGACTCACACTACTTCCTGATTACTGCTTTTCTAGTGAGAAAAACAATGATTTGCACCTCATTTCTAATTGTTTGTTTCTGGAATAGACAACCATTACCAGGATGTTACAGCATTAAGTTACATTCTCATTTGACTAT
>NW_006399759.1:24321979-24322534 GCF_000299155.1 Elephantulus edwardii | reverse complement strand
GGAAATGCACAAAAGTTCAATTTTGTGAAGAATACACTTTTGGAAATGTTGGTTAATCCTTGGTAAGTTGAAATTCACACCAGAGGGGGAATTCTGTATGCAATTCTGGCACTTATCTTACACCAGTCTTCTCTTAAACCAGTCTTCAGTTGAGCTGTCAATCCAAAGTATGTAGTTGAAATCCACCAGCTGCTTCTTGGGGAAAAGATGGCCAATCCCCCCTTTTTACTGTGATTTACTGTCTCTAAAAACCCACTGAAGGATCAGCTATAAGAAGGTTCCAAATCGATGACATGAATTTGATAGGACTTTTCAATAAACCCTAAATTTACAGAGAACTTTTAGGCAAAACAACTGTAAAATTTGTCACCTATTTATAGTTACATTTTTATTTTTACATTTTTTCTTGTGGTCTTATTTGCCTTCTTCTTTTCTAGTTCCATAAAATTTGACTGTTAATGGATGAGTTTCGGTTTTACATTGTTTAAATTTAATGTTTATAATATATTTTTCCATTCATTTGCCATTGAGGCATGTTATTGGGTTTTTATTTTG
>NW_006399759.1:24305816-24320669 GCF_000299155.1 Elephantulus edwardii | reverse complement strand
TCGATCTTCACTGAGGGCCAGTCATCAACTGTTTAAGTGTTCAATTATCAATAAGCCGAAGTCTGTGGAAGGCCATAATGGCCCTGCTTTAAATGGTTTGCTGCTCCCACAGCTCACCACACTGTCTTTGCCTCCGCTGCCATCTTGGATCCCGAGGCATGTTATTGTTGAGTGTCTTTGAGTACGACTCATAGCAACCCTATGAAAAACAGGTCCTGTTGTTGAACCTTGTCCTATCCTCGTCTTTTTTTAACATACTTGAGCCCATTGTTGCAATAATCCATCTCACTGAAACCTTTCCTGGGGAATCTATGAATCTCCTTTATTATCACTCAGAAACTTGTCTTACCTCCTTCATTCTCTTCTCTCTGTAAGCTCTGACCATATTATGAACAATGATGTGCTCATCTGCTTTGTTCTGTGTCTTTTTCTGCATTTTCCTTCTGATTTTATCTAATCCTGTGTCCTGAAACAGAAAGCAATGTCTTTGTAATCTACATTTCTAGCCCTTCTGGGTCTTGCACTTTCAGATCTTGATGCCTTTAACTGAGTATCTCCCCAGTTGGTAAGGAATTGTGCTGCCAACACAAAAGTTGCTGCTGCTGTTAGATGGCATCGAATTGAGAATGACTCATAACAACACGTTGAACAACAAATCTGAACCCTGTCCTGTGTCATCCTCACAATCTCAGACATACTTGAGCTCATTGCAACAGTCTCTGTCACACCATCTGGTTGAAGATCTACCCCCCCCCCGCTTTTTTTTTCTGAACATCCACCTTTCTAAGGATAATGTCCTTCTGCAATGAATAACATCTCCTAGAAACAAGCCCAAAGTGTCTAAGATGAAACTTTTTCAACTTTGCCTGTGAAGAGCACTCTGGCTGCTCCTTCATATTTGTTCTTTCGGTAGTCCATGGGATATTCAGTACTCTTCTTCAATACCACAGCTCAATTAAAAAGCACCAGTTCCTCTGTCATCGTTATTGATTGTCCAGATCTCAGCAGCATAGCAAGTGATTGAAAAGAACATGGCCTGAAACAGTCACACCTTAGTCCTCAAACTGGCATCATTGTTCCAAAGTAATTTGAAGCATTCCCTGACTGCAGACTTTCCCAGTGTAATACATCTTTGATCTCCCACCTGCTAGTACCAAATGTATTGATTGTGGATCCAAGTAAGATAAAATAACAATGCAAAAGTACCTTGTGAATATAGTTCAAATTCACTAGTTGCTTCATGGGAGAAAAGTAGACAGTCTTCTCCCATGTGACTTACTGCCTCTGAAAACCAGTAAGAGTGTTAGCTATGGATCGGTTCTGATTCAAAAGTACAGAACAACAACAATACATATAATTCTTTTTCTCTTCTAGCCATCCCTCAAAACTGTACAACTCATTAGTTGTCAAGACTAGTCAGATTCTACACCTCTCCAGACTCCAGGTTCCTTTTCAAATGCTCTTCATTTATCTTTATCCTCTTTACATTTAATCAATTACTAGAAATATATATTTCATCTATAAAACATTTGTTAAATTTATATTAATGCAGCCCATCTAAAATGTGTCAACATCGCTTTTACAGAAATAACCATCTTTATACAGGCAGATGACACATATGAATGGGAATCCCAGAACACTTGATTGTGCTTATGTGAAACTTACGGTTGGACCAGGAGGCAGTCATCAGAACAGAGCAAGGAGACACTGCATGGTTCAAAATTGGGAAGAGTTTACTCCAGGGATGTGTCCTATCTCCATACCTTTCAATCTATATGCAGAACAGGTTATCTGAGAGGTTGGGCTCTATAAGGAGAAATGTGGCATCAGGATTGGAGATAGACTTATCTGTGTTATGCAGTTGACACAGCTCTGCTTACTAAAACTGAGGAGGACCTGAGGCACTTGCTGCAGAAGGTCAAAGACTACAGCCCTCAATATAAATTGAAGCTCAACATCAAGAAAACAAAGATTCTCATCACTGGTCCAAATGGCAGCATCAAGATAGATGGTGAAGAAATTGAGGTTATTAGCAACTTTAGTTTGTTTGGCCCCACAATCAACACTCTTGGTAGCAGTAGAAGGAAATTAAAAGAGGAATTTCATTGGTAAAGTCTGCTGTCAGAGACCTCTCCAAATTACTGAAGAGCAATGATGTCAGTCTAGAGACCCAGGTGTGCTTGATCCAGGCCATGGTATTTGCAATTACCTGTTATGCATCAGAAAGCTGGACAGTAACAAGGGATTTATAGAAGAATTTAAACTTTTGAGTTGTGGTGCTGGAGAAGAGTATTGAATATATACCATTGACTACTAGAACAAATACGTTCATTCTAGAGAGGGTAAGACCAGGCTGCTTCTTGGAGACAAGGCTTCTGAAGCTTCATCTGACATACTTTAGACATGTACCAAGGCGAGACCAGTCCTTGGAGAGAACTATCATGTTTGGAAGGGTGGAGGGACAGCACAAGAGAGAAAGACCCTCGATGAGATGGGTTGTTTCAGTGACGGGGTTAATTGGGGTGGGTGTGCCAGAGACAATACACCTAGCTCAGGATAGAGCAGCGTTTAGGGCTGTTGTTTATAGGGTCCCTATGGGTCACAGACAACTTGATGGCACATAACAACAGCAGAAGATGAAAGCAATTCAAGTGCCTATCAACCAATGAATCAATAAACCAAATGTAATATATGTAATAATGACATATTTTTCAGCCATGAAAGCAAATGGAGTTATGATACTTGTTACTGTATTAAAGATCCTTGAGAACATGATTGGTAAAATGTCAAACAAATAAATCACTACTGTATGGTAATTTTATGTAAACTATTTAAAATAAGCAAACCAGCTGAGATAAAAGTGATCTTTTCTGGGCCCTGGATAGAAGGAGGAATTAAAAACGAAAAGAATTAAACAAAAATGAAGAAAAAAGTATTTAAAACTAGGAAACAAACTAACATGTAATGTATAATCTCAGTTATATCAATTACAATAAATTTCAAATGTGCTGAAATAAAACCTTCAAGCTTATTGCTGTCAAGTTGAAACCTACTCATAATTGATCTTCCAGTGGGTTTTCAGAGGCTGTGAATCATTTGTCTTTTTTTCCTGCAGAGCAGCTGGTGGATTTGAACCACTGACTGTATTTGTATAACTGGCAGCAAAATCTTCACTCACAAAGGCACCTAGGGGGAAGAGTAGCCATAAATTATCCAAATATATTTTCTCTTGCTTATCTTGTTTCTGAGTGGTTGACACTCTGTATTTGCAAAAACTAACTGAATAAGTGATATTGCCTACAGACCTTCACAGATAAATACTAGGATTTCGGTGACTCCATCATGAAGGTCTCAGATATTTTTTTATCCAGGCTACTGACTTAATCTACTGTAGAACAACTGAAAGTTCTCTTAAAATCCATTTATCTGTCTAAGACCCTTTCCATTCCCAACACAGCATCTTCACCTTTTACCTTTGAAGATCATTATTAAGTTACTGTACCAAGAGGCTGTGCCTCCTGTGTACCTAACATCAGTGACACAGCCATTCATGATGTTTCTTTCAATGGCCACTGGACTGCAGGACATTGTCATTACACCGATATCCACTCACTAACTCCAGCTAGACTGTTAATAATTACCCTAACACTAACTAGTACCGTAATAGAATAAAACAGTTTGATATTCAGGATAAACTTGAGAAATATGTATCATCATTTTATATTTATAAATTAATAAAACTAAAAATAAAGTTTATTTAAAGTCACAAAATTGAGGAATGACAAGAAAATGAATTCAAATCTGGATTATCTTGTCTAAATTGTACAGTTCCTCCTTATTTTCTTAGAACTATGAATGATTCCTCAATGAGTGGGCATCATTCTACACTGGCAAGGATTCCTATTGGTTTGAAATAGTCCCCAGGGCCTAATGAGACTCTATTGTAAAGTTGTTAGGTATTTCAAGTACATTCTGACTCATAGTCATCTGATGAACAACAGATCTGAACCCTGACCTATCCTGTGTCATCCCCATCATCTCTGACATACTTGAGCTCATTGCTGCAGTCACTGCGTTAATCCACCTTCGTCTATTTCACTGACCTTTCCAAGTAATAGTCCCTCTTAAAATCATGCCCAAAGTGTGGAAGATGAAGTGCTGTCATCTTTGCCTCTAAGTGGCACTCTGCCTGTACTTTCTCTAAGACGTATCTGTTTGCTTTTTTGGCAGTCCATGGAATCTTTAGTACTAGTCTCCAACACCACAACTCAAAAGCCTTGATCGTTCTTCTGTCATCCTTGTTCACTGCCAGCAGGTAATTGAAAAGATCATGGCCTAAATTAGACATATCTTCATTTTAAACTCCCATAATTGCTTCTGTTATAAGAAGCAATTACGAAGAGGTCTTTGACAGCAGACTTTCTCAATGCAATATGTCTTTTGATGTTTGCTGTTGATACAAAGGGTGTTGATTGTGGATCCAAGTAAGATGAAATCCTTGACAAAAGCAATGATGTCATTTCTGTTTGTTCTTTTGGTCATCCAAGGGATATTCAGTAATCATCTCCAGTATTACAGTTCAACAGCACTGATTCTTCTTCTGTTATCCTTATTCATTACCCACTTTCACATGCATATGAAGTAAGTGAGAATATGATAGTACATATGAGCTACACTATAGTCTTTAAATTGATTAGGTTTTTGCTCTTTAGCACTTTGGAGAGATCCTAAAGAACAGATTTACTCTATTAAACATGTCTCTTGATTTTATGACTACTGCTACTGTATTGATTCTGTAGCCAAGTAAAATTAAAACCTTGACAACTTCAGTTTGTCTTCGTCTAGCATGGTGTTGTCTTTTGAGTCAGTGGTGAGGATTTCTGTTTCATTGATGTTGACATGTAATCCATAGAGAAGGTTGATATTTGATCTTCTTCAGTAAATGCTTCATGTTCTCTTCTTCACTTTTTCTGCAAGATTGTTATTTGTGCAATGTAGGTTTTTTGTGTTTTCCTTCAATCCTAATGCTACATTATTCTTTATATATTTCAACTTACCAAATTACTTGTTCACTACACAGACTGAATAAGTTTAAAGAAAGGATTTAACTTTGCTGTACACCTATCCTGATTTTAAACTATTCAAGTTTTCTTTGTTTTGTTTGGACTAGTTTCTTGGTCTATGTAACAACAAACAACAATTGTTTTAAATAAATGATGGCCTAGTGATAAGACCAACACATTAAGTTTCTCCTGGCTAACATTGCCTAAAGATTACTGTTGTCACTGTGTACTGTCACGTTGGAACTGACCCATATTTGACCTTCCAGAGGGTTTTCAGAGGCAATTTAATATCAGGGGAGGAGATTGTCCATCCTTTTCAGGCAGAGCAGCTGGTGAATTTGAACTTAACTTAGCTTCTTACCACTATGTCACCAAAGTTCCGCATCAAGATTGAAGCTCAACATGTAGAAGACAAAGATTCTCGTCACTGGCCCAACTGGCAACATCATGATGGATTGATAAGAGATTGAAATTGTTACAGCTTGCTTGGCTCCTCAATCAACACTAGCAGTCAAGAAATCAAAAGACAAATTGCATTAGGTAAATTTGCTGTTATGGGCCTTTCCATAGTATTAAGAATCAACGTTGTCAGTTTAGAGACTAAGGTGCACCTGATCCAGTCCATGGTCTTCACAATTATTTGCTATGCATCAGAGAGCTAGATAATGAATGACTAAGGAAGATAGAAGATGAATTGATGTTTTTTAGCTGCAGTGCTGAAGAAGAATATTGAACATACCAAGGACCACCAAGAAAACAAATAGGTCTGTCTTGGAGACGGTGAAACCAAGTTTCTCCTTGGTGATTAGAATTTTGAAGCTCCATCCTACATACTTTGGGCATGTGGCCAGGAGGGACCGGTCCTTGGAGATGGACATCATGCTTGGAGGGGTGGAGGGACAGAGCAGGTATGCAGTTCTTAGAGCAAACAATCATCTGGGATCAACCTTGGCAGCACATCTCAGGAAGGGAAGGAGACACAATATAGTCAATGGATATTCATTGACTGAATCAATCATAATTATGCATTAAGACCCCAGGCATGTATATTAGTTGAAATCACAATGATGAGGGCACCCTGAATCTTAGATCTCTTTTTGGAGGCGCTTCCTGGACTGTCAAGAACATCTGTACATGGGGAAACACACAATGGGAATGGCCACCTGGAAACTATGAACTTAGAGAAACGATGAAAGTTATACGTTTAAAGTTAAACAGTGAAAGTTATGTGTTCAGGTCTTCAGTTCATAGGGTTGCTATGAGTCATCTAAAACACTTAACAACAACAAACAAAAGCTTAAGGCTCTAGTCCTTGGGAAATGGCATCATGCAGAGAGAAGTGGAAGGTAGAGAAAAAAGATCCTCGACAAGATGCATTGATATGGTGACCGTAGAAATGGGTTTGAGCGTGTCTCAGATTGTGAGGATGGCGTAGGATAGAGTAAGGGTTAGATCTGTTGTTGATAGAATTGCTGTCAGTCATAGAGAGAGCTCTGTAGGGCTATTGGATAGAAAGCTATGCTACCAAGCCAAAGATGAGAATCTGTGGCCCTCGGGCCTACCTTTAATTGTTTTTGGTCAAACATTCTTCTAAGTGGTATAGCGCTGATGTAACTCGTGGTTGCTGTGAAGCTGAATACTGTAACACTGATGTATCAAATTTAATAATGGTTCCATGGTGGACAGTGTTTAGTGGAGCACCACAATTAAAACAAGCTGGGACGCAGGAATGGCATCCACTTCTGAAATAGCTTGCCTCCAGAAACTCTATGATGGTGGAAAAACAATGAAAGTTATACAAGTGTTCAGGTCTTCCATTCATAGAGCTGCTATGAGTTGTCAACAACTCGATGATACTTAACAATAACAACAACTGCTCTTATACATATCTTCACTTAAGTCCTTTCTTGCCATAATTCATTATCTTCACAACCAAAGAAAAAAATTACAAAAAATACTATAAAAACCCCCAAACCCAACCAAAAGCAAAAGAGCAGTATTTGTCCATGAATAAATTTCACAAGGCAGAAAAGGACAAGAAATAAAGGTTTATGAAAACAAGAATCACAGAGAGAAACTGGAAAGGGTATTGCTTTATTTAATGTCATGAAACATAATGTTTGTGAACTATTGAGTGGAAAATCAATTTGTTGAATACTTTTGAAACAAATAACAATAACAATACAAAGTTACAAACTAAGGGAATTGAACCAAAGTGTGATTTTTAGCCTATTCTGACCATTATACAAACTTGAGTCTATTCCAATTTTAAAATCATCTTAAAAACAGGTTTGAAGCATTGTATACCATCATTGAAGACTAGCTGAATTGTGAGATGACATTAAGGATATCATCTATAAAGAAATAAAAAGGTCACTAAAAATAGCAGAGGAAAAAGAACAAACCAAAACGGGCAGAAGAAACTCTGAATATTTCACTGGAAGAGAACCCAAAACAAAGGGAAGAAATGCAGAAATAAAAGAGCTAAATCAAGCATTTTAAAGGGTGTCTTGGGAAGAAAAAAAAACTACTATGTACACAGACCTAGACTTGGAGGATAAAAAGACATGACTATGCTCAGTATTTTTCAAGCTGAAGGAACTGAAACAAACAAATCCTTGAATTGTAAAACTTAGGAATGCTATGGGCAAAATCTTGAATAATCCAGAAACATCAAAAGAAGATGGAGGGAATACACAAGGTCATTGTATCAAAAAGAATTGGCTGACACTAAAATATTTCAGGATGCACCATATAATCAAGAACCACAAAGGAAGAAATTCAAGCTGCACTAAAGGTATTGGCAAAAATAAGGGCCTCGGGAATCAATAGGATTCCAATTTAAATGTTTCAAATGACAATGACAGCCTAAGATGTGCTCACAACATATACAGGAAATTTGGAGGACAACTGCCTAGCTGACTAACTGAAAGAGATCCATGTTTAATTTTACTCCCAAGAAAGGTGATCCAACAGAAAGTGGAAATTATCAAACAATATCATTAATGTCACATGCAAACAAAATACTGTTGAGGGGTCATTAAGAACTGGTTTAAACAGTACATAGATAGGGAACTTCCAGACGTGCAAGCGGGGTTGCTGAGGGATCCTGGCTGAAAGCAAAGACTACTAGATTAATGTCTATTTGTGTTTTATTGACTATACAAAGGTATTTGACTATGTGGATTATAACAAATTATGCCTAACAATGAGATGAGTGAGAATTCCAGTACACCAATCGAGCTCATCAGAAACCTATACCTTAACTAAGAGACTGTTGGGCAAAAAAGGAAAAGGAATACTGCCTGGTTTAAGGTAAGGAAAGCAGTGTGCTAGGGTTGTATTCTACCTCCATACCTATTCAATCTGAATGCTGAGCAAGTTCTTTGGGAAGTTGGATTCAGTGAAGAAAAATGTGGCATCGGGACTGAAGGAAGACTCATCAATAACTCTGTTATTCGGATGACACAACCTTGCTTGACGAAAGTGAGAATTGGAAGCACTTGCTACAGAAGGTTAAACACTGCAGTCTTCAATATGGATTGCACCTCAATGTCAAGAAAGGGAAAAAATCCATGCCACTGGACCAATAAGTAACATTGTGATGGATGGTGAAAGGATTGAGACTGTCAATGACTTCATTTTCCTTAGATCCACAATCAGTTCATTTTGTACCACCAGCCAGAAGATCAAGAGACTCATTGAACTGGGAAATTCTGAAATTATTGAACAGCAGTAATACTAGTTTGAGGACTGTGGTCTTTCTGTCACTTTCTGGACAACAAATAAGGATAATAGAAAAATAATTGATGCCTTTGAGTTGTGATGTTGGACAAAAGTGCTGAATATCCCACCAATTGCCAAGAGGATATATAGATATGTCTTGGAAAAGGTACAGATAGAGTGATTTTTGGAGGCAAAGATAATGAAACTTCATCTCAGATACTTTGGGCATGTTGCTAGGAAAGACTATTCTTAGAGTAGGACAACATGCTTGGGAAGATGAAGGGACCATGAAGGATAGGAAACCCCTCAACAAGTGGGTTGACACAGTGATTGAGCAATGGGCTTGAGCGTGCCAGAGATTGTGAGGATGGCACAGGATAGGAAAGGTTTCAGATATGTTAGGCTATGAGGCATACTCGACTTGATAGCACTTAGCAACTATATTGTATATTAAGTATTCTTTCCCAAACCACAATGCAAAAACATCAAGTCTTCTTCACTTTTTTGTTATCCACTATTCACTGTCTTAATAATTTTTTATTATCAATTTTCACATGCATCTGAAGTAATAAAAAATATCATGACTTGAAGGTTTTATACCTTCATTTAAAAATGGATATCCCTGATCTTTAGCACTTAAAAGAAGTTCTTGGAAATGCATTTGTCTATCGCAATACATAATTTGATTTTTTAACTGCTGTTTCTATATACGTTTATTGGGAATCCAAGTAAAATTAACTGACAACTTAGATCTTTCCCCCATTTGTTTCTGCTAGTTCAGTTGTGAGAAAGTTTGTTTCCTTAATGTTGAGGTACAATTCACATTGAATGTTTTATCAATAAGAGTTTCTTTTTTTATTTTCTGTAAGCAAAATTATTGGAGTCATCCACCTTTGGCTTGAGAGCATGACTTTCTGCCCACTAGGCCAACTGATCTCTCTCTATGCTGTTGTTGTTGTTAAGTGCCATTGAGTCATAGGCAATTCATAATGACCCTATGAATGAAAGACGTGGACACCTGTACAATTTTCGTCCTTTCTTCAGATTCATAGGGTTTCCAGAGGCAAGCTATTGCCTTTAATTGTTTCTGGTGAAAATATTAATTGTTTTCATGAAACATTCTTCTAGGTCATATAACCCTGGTATGTCCACTTGCTGTACAGAGGTAACTTGTGGTTGCTGTGAAGGTGAACACTGTGACACTGATGAGTCAAATGTGAGAATGGTTAGCCATGGTGGACAGTGTTTGGTGAAACTCCCTGACTAAAATAAGCTTGGAAGCAGGAGTGGCATTCACTTCCATAATAGCTTGCCTCTGGAAACCCTGTGAACCTGGAGAGAGAATGATAGTTATACAGGTATTCAGGTCTTTTATTCATAGAGTTGCCTATGATTCGACGGCACTGAACAACAGCCTAACAACAAGCAAAACTATATCATCTGCATATCATAAGCTGTTAAGGCGTCTTCCTCCAATCCTGAGGCCATGTTTTTCTTCACAAATGCCAGCTACTTGGATTTTTCTTTTAGCATTGCTTGATTGGTAAAGTGAAAAGGTAGTGCTGAAAACAAGATCTTGCATAAGACCACTATTACAAAAAAATCTAAAGAAAGATTTAAACCCATGCAGAGTCATACTAGGATGGTTACCAGGGGTAAGTGTGGGGAAAGTAAAAAAAAAAAATCATTAATAGACAATATTTGTTAAAATGAGTGAAGGGGAATGGATGATCAGACTTTGGGTATTATAATTAACATTGGGAACCAAAATGTGCACGAATGATTGAAAAAACAATGTGCTTTATAAACTTTTACTCAAATCACAATAAAGAAAATAATGACTAATAGACATTTGCGGAACATGTTTTAAATTAACAAGTGAATAAATGGATATTCTTGCTTTATGAATTGTAAAGGAGTTTATTATTATAATAATTTTCACTGACACCCACATCTACCAAATGTATCAAGGGCTGACTTTCATGAATTTTCCCATCACTCTCTCTTTGTAAAATTTCCTTTTAGTTGTTATTGCCAACTCCCAATTCTATACATTTGACTTGCTTTTTTTAGCTTGGGAGGGAGAGAACTGTGATATTTTTACCAAATATAAATGAAGATCTAAAACTGTTAAACTGCTTTTGTGCAGGCTTTAGTTTTGTTATTTTTTTAAATAAAGTTTCTATTTTTTTTTTATCTATGTTCCTGTTTAATATGGGGACATAGCCTGGTTTTCCCTTATTCCTGCTGGTTTGATATTTTTTGAGTTAGGAATAAAATTGGCAACATAAAAACCTGCAGTCTAGTGAACACAGACCCCCAAGAGTTTCCTAGCTTGTTCAGCCTGATGAGAAGAAAGTTTTCTCTACGTATTCTTCCTCCCTCATTAAGCAGCACTTTTTCACAACTTACAGGGTCAAGCTGGGACTCAGGAAGTAGATATTTGAATGGTCACTGAAACCATCTATAATCATATCAAGACCTCTTTTAATTGTTATTTTCAGAGAAATATTACAAGTAAAATTAGATTTCAGTTGGCTTTATGTTGAGGCCGTGATAAGAAGCTAAAGGTACAGGACAAATGAAAGACAGAGGAGAAAGGATGGTAAAATAAGAATCCAAGAAACCAGGGCACATTTATTTGCTCACTTATCTGCTTTTCACAAACTATTCCTCATTTGTTGTACCTCTAATCACCTAACATTTCTTGACTAGGTCACATAATGAAGGAATGGCATTGAAACAAAATTACTACTCTGACAACAGTGTTTAAAATCCAACGACCTTGGGGAAATTACAGAAATATCCATCTTCAAGATAATTAACAGTGGTAAGAGCAGACTTATTCAATATTATTTCCTCATGGACTGTTGTTAATATGTGTCATAGAGTAGGAACTCACTCATAGCTGATCCTCCAGTGGTTTTGCAGAGGCTATAAATTGCAGAAGAAGATATTGATCATCTTTTTCCCATGGAATAGCTGGTGGATTCAAAGCACCTGTGTCTGGATTGACAACGCAGTTCCTTATCCACTAGGCTGTTGTTGTTGTTAAGTGCCATCGAGTCGTAGGCAACTCATAGCCACCCTATGAAGGAAAGTCCTCAATACTTGTGTCATTTTCATCCTCTCTCAAGATTCATAGGGTTTCCAGGGGCAAGCTATTATGGAAGTGGATGCCATTCCTACTTCCAAGCTTGTTTTAATCACGGAGCTCCATCAAACACTGTCTGCCAGAGATAACCATTAACGTTTGACACATCAGTGTCACAGTGTTCAGCTTCACAACAACCACAAGTTACTGCCATACAGCAAGTGAACACACCAGGGCTATACACCCTATAATAGTGTTAGAACAAAAACAATGAAAGACAGGTCTGAGGGCTGCGGATTAAAAAGTCACCCACCTTTGACATGGAAGCATCGCTTTCTGTCCTCTGGGCAAACTGATCACTCTCTAATTTGATGTTACTGTTGTTAAGTGCCTAGAGAGTCATAGGTGACTCATAGTGACCCTATGAAGGAAAGTCCTCAACACTTACTTGTGTGACTTTCATCCTCTCTCCAGGTTCATAAGGTTTTTGGAGGCAAGCTATTTAACCAAATTATCAAACAGTATCATTAATATCACATGCAAGCAAGATTCTCCTGAAAATTATCCAAAAATGACTGGAGAAACATGTCAACAGAGAACTGCCAGATGTGCAGGCTGGTTTTAGAAGAGGTCATGGTTCTAGGGATGTTATAGCTAATGTTAGATGAAAGCAGAGAGTACCAAAGGAATGTCTATCTGTGCTTCATTGACTGTATAAAGGCTTTTGGCTGTGTGGATCACAACAAGCTATGCTGACTCGAAGAAGAATGGGAATCCCAGAACATTTGATTGTGCTTATGTGAAACCTATACTTAGACCAAGAGGAAGTTGACAGAACAGAGCAAGGAGACAGTGCATGGTTCAAAATTGGGAAGGGGTCTGTACGCGATGTATTCTGTCGCCATACCTTTTCTATCTGCATGAAGAACAGATCACCTGGGACGCTGGGCTGTACGAGGAGGAATGTGACATCAGGATTGGTGGAAGATTCATCAACGACCTACATTATGCAAATGCCACAAACCTGCTAGCTGAAACTAAGGTACGCCTGATCCAGGCTAGAGTCTTCACAATTGTGTGCTATGCGTCAGAAAGCTGGAAAGTGACTAGGGATGACAGAAAGAGAATTGATGGCTTTGAGCTGTGGTGCTGGAGAAGAGTGTTGAATATACCATGGACTTCTTGGAAAACAAACAGGTTTGTTTTGGAGAGGGTGAAACCAGGCTGCTCCTTGGAGTCCAGGATTCTAAATCTTCATTTGACATACTTTGGGCATGTAAGGAAGGACCAGTTCTTGGAGAAGAACATCATGTTTGGGAGAGTGGAGGAATGGCACAGGAAAGAGGAAGACTCTTGATGAGATGGATCAGATTGGTTCAGTGATTGGGGTAATGGGAGCAGGTGTGTTGGAGACAATGAGGCTGGCACAGGAAAGATCAGGGTTTTGGGCTCTTGTATACAGGGTCGCTATATGTTGCAAGCAACTCAAAGGCGCATAACAATAACAAACAACAATCAGATATACTTACGTTTGACAGCTTAATAATTCCAAATCAATAAGAATAAAATCAGATGCAATTTTGTTTGAAATTTCCCAGTGTGAGTCCTTGGGCTGACTGTGGAGTATGGACCATGTCTTTCTGGTATATTATGTGGAAGCCAACTCAACCATTGCTTGACCTCTTAGATAGGAATCACCAAAGTTCGATTAGCATTTTCAGCCCTCTGTTCTCCTGATTGATAATCCTTTGGTCATGTAAGCAACCACCATTGTGGAGAAGAGAATGTGAGTTTGAAGAGACTCTTAGAGCAAATTCTACTGTATTAGATATTTAACTTCCAAATGGTGTCTTTGATTAGCCAACACAACAGCCTGCTATTTGAGATGATAATATTTTAGAAAGGACTTGTCCCTAAGACCTTTTATGAAAATGCAGTGAAAAAAGCCAGTGAAAATGTCTTTATTTTTTAGAGATTTAGTTTATTTGAAGAAGCCAGCCTATTTCAAGTAGGCTTCAAGAATGTTTTAATTTGCAGATCACTACTGATTTTAAAACCTTGCTTATCAACTGACTAGAAGCACTCATTAACATATAAAATGACTTGAAGTTCCTGAAAGTACCTGAAAAGAGCAAAACTTCAATGAAGTTATTCTGCACTGAGTTTTCTCTAATTACAATAAACACTCATCAATTTCTCCAAATTTGTTAAACTCCATCATGATTATATATTTTCTGTCTGTATTTGTATAGACTTCTAGACGTGGAAAGGGCTTGGCAATCATCACGTCTCACTTCCGACTCTCTTTGGGAACTGGAAAAGTAGAGAAGCTGAATGACTTGTTTAAAATCGTAAGAGGATCTCATGGTAGTGATGCTGACAGTTAAAACAACCTTTGATTTGCATGTGTTGACTTTTAGGAAGTTTTCTTTCAAAGGTTTAAAGAGATAACATATATCAACCTCTGTGCAAAGGGCAGCTCCAGAAAACGAAGCAAAATATTATAAAAGAATGTGCAAAGAGCTGTAGTCAAAGAATAAAAAGGGAAGAACTCACTCAACATTTTTCGAGCTGAAGGAACTAAAAACCCAATTTATGTCTCAAGTTGCAATATTGATAAATGATATGGGCAGCATCTTGAATGTTCCAGGAAGCATCAAAAGAAGATGGGGGAAGTAAATAGATTCACTGTACCAAAAAAGAATTGATTGACACAGAAATATAACTTAAGATAATACATTATCAAAAGTCAAGGATAATGAATAAGTTCAGGATGCACTGAAAGTTTGTTGTTGTTGTTGTTGTTATGTGCCGTCGAGTCGCTTGCGACTCATGGCGACCCTATGTACAAGAGCCCTAAACCCTGCTCTATCCCGTGCCAATCCCACTGCCTCTGACACATCCATCCCGATTACCCCAGTCACTGAATCAATCCACCTCATAGAGGGTCTTCCCCTCCTGCGCTGTCCC
>NW_006399759.1:24302314-24304682 GCF_000299155.1 Elephantulus edwardii | reverse complement strand
AGTTTTCCAGATTTCTTGGCACAACTTGGTGAGCACATCCACAGCAGCATCTGTTAGCTGAAATATGTCAATTGGTATACCATCTATTCCGGGGGCCTTATTTTTTGCTATTTCCTTCAGAGCAGCTTGAACTTCTGCCTCCATCACCATAGGCTCTGGCTCAAATGCTATTTCATTAAAAATACTGGAAGTATTGACAAAAAAAACTTCCAAGCACTGATAACAAACAAATTGGCATGTTTCAATTAACAGATGCAACCTTTCATGTGTTCACCAGTCTGTGCCAAGAAATTTGAAAGACAGCTGCCTAGCCAACTGACAGTAAGAGATGGAAATTTTTTCATTCCTAAGAAAGGTGACCAATGTGAATTTGGAAATTATCAAATAATACCATTAATATCACACTCAAGCAAAATATTGTTGAAGACCATTTAAAAAAAATGACTAGAACAGTTCATTCACAGGAAATTATCAGAAGTTCAAGGGGAGTTTAGAAGTGGCCATAGAACCAAGGATATCATTGCTGAAAGCAGAAAATATTTGAAAAATGTCTACTTATATTTATTGTCCACACAAAGTTATTTAACTTGTGGATATTAACAAATTGTGGTTAACACTGAGAAGAATGGGAATGCCACATCTAATCACGATCATATGAAATTTATACATAGACCAGAAAGCTGTTCTCAGAACAGAACAAGGGAATACTGCATGGTTTAATATCAAGAGGCTGTATTCTTTCTCCATACCTATTCAATCTTTATGTTGAGCAAATAATTCAAGATTCTGGACTCTATGAAGAAAAATGGAGCATCAAGATTGGAAAAAGCCCTCTCAAAAACCTGCCTTATGCAGACATTAGGTCCTAGTTTGCTAAAAATGAGGAGGAGTTGAAGCACTTGTAGAATATCAAAGACAACAGCCTTAAACATGGATTATATCTCAACATCAAAGAAGATAAAAATATCCTCACTACCAGGCCATTAGGCAACTTTATTATATTTGGAGAAAAGAGTGATGCTGTCAATGATTTCATTTTGTGGGGATCTACAATCAACACCTTTGGCAACAGTAGTGAATAAACAAAAAGATACAATGCACTGGCAAAGTCGGCAAAGGTACTCTCCAAAGTATGGAGGGGCAATGATGTCAATTTGAAGAATGAGGTATGCCTGATTCAAGCCATGGTCTTTCCAATCATTCATTATGATCTGAGAGTTAGATAATGAATAAAGATGACAGAAGAATAATTGATGCCTTTACATTCTTGTTTTGGAGAAGGCTACTAAGTATCCCATAGACTGCCAAAATAATTGGTAGGTCTTACAGAAGGCTAAGTCAGAAACTTTGTCTCACATACTTTGAGTATGTAGCTAGGAGGGCCTATTCTTTGGAGGGACACCATTTTTGGAAAGGTGGAGGGTCAGTAAGTGAGATGAAGCACTCAATTAGATAGATTAACACAGAGACTGCAACAATGGGCTCAAGTATGATGACATCAAGTATTTCAGAGATGATGAGGATAGTGAAGGATAGGACAGGGTTTAGATCAGTTGTTCATAGGGTCCCTACAAGTCACACTTCACTTAATGGTACCTAAGAATAACAACATGTGAGATATGGAGTCATCTTGCAGAAGAAATTTGGCCGTTGCTCTAGATTCATTCAAGCCGGAATAATAACTTAGGTGAATAGATGATGGCTGACTGACCAAGAGGGAATATCTGGTATTCCGACACTGACTAAGCCTTCAGAAGCATAATGAAATCTATCATGGCCACTGGTAGAAGCATTAAAGCATCATGAATTCTGAGGTACAAAAGGGTATTTGGTAGCAATGGGAAAATGAGACATCATCCTTGAGACAGAGTCACTTCATACTGAGAACTTCTTTGCTTGTGAATTTACTTCTGGCAATAATGATAATTTCTATTCTTCTGCTATGACGGAACAAGTAGATGTATGTTTAATGTTTCCGTGAAATTCTGTGAGATTTTTTAATGGATTAGTGAATTCAAGGAGAAGGTCCTTTTAGTGTGTGAGCATTTACCTAACTCTGGGAGGCTAGTGGCTGAGAGAGTGTGGTCCATATGGGATAAGAAAATTGATCGTGAACTTGGAAAGCAAGAACTTGTTTGATCTTCGTCTCCTAGGAACAACTTGAAGCTTACCCATATTCATGTTATTATGATTGTTGTTGTTGTTGTTGTTATGTGCCGTCGAGTCGTGTCCGACTCATACCGACCCTATGCACAACAGCCCTAAACCCTGCTCTATCCTGCGCCAACTGCACTGCCTCTGACACACCCATCCCGATTACCCCAGTCACTGAATCCTTCCATCTCATAGAGGGTCTTCCCCTCCTGCG
>NW_006399759.1:24285560-24300769 GCF_000299155.1 Elephantulus edwardii | reverse complement strand
AGCCTTCAGTATGGACTGAGGCTCAATGTCAAGAAGACAAGATTCTCGCCACTGGACCAATTGGCAGCGTCAGGATGGATGACGTTATTATGATTAGTACCCCAAAAAGCTTGTCCAGAACACATGAGGGTCTAGAAAGATAGAGAAATATGCAGAGTTTGGGACTTACTGTCTCTGAGGAGCACTCTCATAAGGACTATAGAACCTTAGCGACTCTGTGAACAAAAGGCCTGAAGCCTCTCTACAACTATTGATATTTATCAAAGTTCATAGAGTTTCCAGAGGCATGTTGTTTAGGAAGTGGATGCCACTCCTGCTTCATAGACAACCTTATTGGTTTGTTGTTGTTGTTATATGCTATAGAGTCCATTACAACTCAGAGTGACCTTATACACAATGGCTCTGAAACCTGCCCTATCCTGGGCCAATCTCATCATCTCTGACACCTCATTATTCAAGTTACTGTGTCAATTCATCTCATTCAGGGTCTTTTTCTCCTTTATATTTCTTCCACCGTTCCCAGCATGATATTATTCTTCAATTACTGGTGCCCCCTGGCAACATGTCCAAAGTATATTAGACAGAGCCTCAAAATGCTTTCCTCAAGGAGCAACTGGGTTTCTCCCTGTGTAAGGCATATCTTTTTTTTAAAATTATTAAATTTTATTAGTTTTAGTGATCATTTATAGAGATTTGGGGTTTTCATTCATTCATTGTTGCACTGTTTTCTCTACCCTCCTCCCCAGTTCATTCTTCTCCCGCCCCCGAATGTCTGTTTTAATTGTCCAAATGCCACAGTGCTTGTCGAAGCCAGTTCTGATTAATCTCCTTTGTCAGTGTGTTTTTTGCCATTCCCTATCTCTCCTCCCTGAGAGAGACTTCACCCTGATTCATGAGGAAAAGGGGATGGTGTATTCTCTTAGCTACTTCCTGCTGAAAAGTGACGCTGTAGGTTTCAGTGTGAAGATCTTCTCTCACTACTCTAAAGGGCCCCTTTGACAGTAGGAAACACATAAACTATTATGGAGATTGATTTTGGAATTTAGATTCACTGTTATCAATTGTGCTTATCTGTACATGTTCATATCCTTGAAGATGTAGTAAGACATATCTTTTCGTTCTCTTGTCAGTCCATGGTGTGTTCATTATTACTCTTCTCCAACAAAACAACTCAAAGTCTTCAATTCTTTTTTTTTTTTTTTTTGAGTCTTTGGCCTGGATCAGCTACGTCTTAATCTCAAGATTGGCATCACTGCTCTTCTGCACTCTGGAAAAGTGCAGAACAGCAGATTTTTCCAATGCAATTTTTGTTTTGGTTTCTCAACACCAGGAATGTTGATTGTGAAACCGAGCAAGATCAAATTGTTAACAATCTCAATTTCCTCTCTATCTATCATGCTGCTGCCAATTAGCCCAGTGTTGAGAATTTTGTTTTCTTGATGTTGATCTTCAATCCATATTGCAGGTTATAGTCCTTCAACTCTGCAGTAAATGCTTCAGGATCTCCTACGTTTTTGCAAGTAAGATTATGCCATCTGCTTAACACAGGTTGTTGATGAGTCTTACTTCAATCTGATACCACTTTCCTTCTCATAAATTCTAGCCTCTCCAAAGTACACAGATTGAAAAGGTATGGAGACAGGAAACATCCCTGATACACTCTTTTCCTGATTTTGAACCAAGCAGTGTTTCTTTGCTCTGTTCTGAGGACTGTCTCCTGGTCCACATATAGGTTTCCCATGAATACAATCAGGAGTTCTGATATTTCCATTCTTTTCAGGGTTAATCACAAATTGTTGTGATCCACAAAGTCAAATGTTTTTGCACAGTCAATGAAACACAGATAGACATTTCTTTGGTTCACTCTGCTTTTGGCCAAGATCCATCTGACATTGGTTATGTTGTCCCTAGTCCCACAAGTCGCTTCTAAACCCAGCTTGTCTTTCTGGTAGTTCTCAGACACGTTGCACGATCTTCATCAAGAGCTTGCTTAAATGTGATGCTAGTGATACCATTCAATAATAATGTTAAGCCAAAAAGTACTAAAAGTACCTGTTGGCTTAGCATTACCTAAAATATATAAAAATCCAAACCAAATAATTATCTCTCTTCCTCCACCTTCTCTGATAAATTATTCATCATGTCAGGCTTCTCTCAAAGAACTCTTCTGTTTAGGATCATCTCACCCTCATCCTATCCCCAGTCAGGTGTTACCTCCTGTTCACTCCTGTTCTTGAACTTCATTCATGTCTCTGTCACAGCACATTTCACATGACTTTGTATTTCTTTCACATGCATGACTATCTCCTCTCTCACCATGAGATTTTACAGGGCAGGCGCCAAGTTTTAGTCATCTTTTATCTTCAATGCCTCACACACTGCCAGCAACATAAATACTGTTTTAATATCTTTCTGTGTTTTTTTCTTTCATCACTGACGTTTGAAACAAAGCCACCTTAGTGCTATGAGGTCTCAGCAGGTTTCTTTGAGCCTTTGAAATTGTGAAGGTGAAAGCAGGAGCAGAATTTTCTAGCCCCCATTCCAGAGGTTTCTTCCCTTAAAATGAGGGGATGAAACATGCAGCTACTTGCATGTTGCTTTCTCACCAGGGAAAAAACAAAATAAACAAACCCACACCAGACTTGTATCTAAACTATGTTTGTGCTAAAGAGTAAAGGCACTTTTCAGAGACTCCGTAAAGTGTAAATCTTATCTCTGTTTTCTAATATTCTTGCCACTTGTCCCAATCCCATTGCTCATTATTCAATAAATGTTTGTCATGCTCCTACTTTCTCACAAGACAATATAAGAAAGAATAAATGAAACAAATTATTTTATTGGTGTGCACTGAATTTGCTACTATGACTCAAGTTTTATAAAATAAATGTTTCCATATACTAGATGTGATTTTTCTGGCTTTACAGAAGATAACACTGGGACACAGAAGAATAAACAAACTTGTCAAGTATTGCATAGTTTGCAGTTGGTGGAGTTGAGAGATTAAAGCTATCTGTGTCAAAAATCTGTCATTTTTCTTCTACCTTGATATTAAAGTGGTAGACTCAGCTCTTGTTAAAGGAGTTTAAAATTGAAGAGGATCATACAAATAGCTGACAGGCAACCATCATGCCTGACCTCGCCTTCCTTCAGTTATAGGACAGCATGGATCTTAGTTTGTTGAAAATGGAAGAGTCTTGGAAGGCTGCCAGGTAATCTTCCTGAGAGGAAACTGCCAGGCCCTTATTCTGCAATTAGCAGATAAGACCTTAATTATCACAGACCTAAGGCAGAGCTGGCTCTGTCTGGACATCTGAGGTTTTGTCATGAGGGAAGTAGAAGGCAATATTACAGACTTAAAAGCAGTCTCTATCTGTCAGTTCTGCCAGGCTCTGAGTGTTCAGTTTTTACATCTTTTAGTTCCTCAGCTTCAAGAAAGTCCTTAGTTTGAAGAAATTCATTGTTTATTAGAGCTCTGCAGGCTTTAAAGAAGAAAGCCACATTTTGTAACAGCATAGGCACACAAAAGTTGATAAGGAACTGAACAGTTGTCATATAAATCTGGTCAGGCTGGGTGAAGCTAGACTATGTGAGGGTTAATTGTTCTAAGCCAAGGAGTTTGACCTTCTGCACTGAAGCCGGACAAAGAATAAAGTTTATGAACAGGCAAGTGACAAGATGTAAAGTAAGATTTATAAGCATCGGGAAAATGATCAGGCCTGATAGTTTCCAGTTCTATTATCCTTCCTGCTTCTATTTCTCTCATTTCACACAGGCTTTTGGAGTGTCTTCTCTGGGCACATGAAAAGGTTGATTGAAATTTAGATTAGACATTTAATCTACCCTTCAAGACAGCAATCAACAAGAGCAAGTGAAAAGAGGCGACACTTTTTAAGGTGACAACCTGAAAGTTTTATTTCCAAAATGTACTCTTCAAGAACTCTTCTTGCCTTTATTTCTACCACAGAGTCTATATGAGAAGGCCCTATGATGAAAAGGAAAAGTAATTTATTGTTATCTGGCCAAGAAGAAGTCTCTGAATTATGGTATTGGAACAGAGTATTAAATATCCCTTGACGTGCCAAAAGAAAAACCAAATCTGTGTTTAAAGCCTGTAATAAACAGGTGTTCCTTAGAGGCAAGAATGGTGAAATATTGTCTTATATATTTGGGGCATGCTGTCAGAAGAGGCCACCTCATGTTGAGAAAGCAGCCAGAGAGATGTGTTGGCACAGTAACTGCAACAGTGAGTCTGACCTTGGAAGAGATTGTAATGATGGTGCAAAGTACGGCAAGGTTTCTATCTGTTGTTCATAAGGTCCCTGTGAATCATAGTAAACTCCATAACAACACACCTAACGACAATAATAATAGCAACAGCCATCACCACCACCTGGCTATGTGTATTCTGAAAGAAGAAGGTAGGTCCTTCGTCCTGTCTCTCTCATAGGAGGCATTGCTTCATGTCAACAGCAACCTACTTGCAAATGGTAAAAGGTGAAATAATGATGCTGAGTTTTAGAATCCCAAGGACTGAGGACACAGTTCAAGGCAAGAGTGGGTTGATCTGGGAGTATGTTCCTTGACTTTGACAGCAGGATCATGAGGAGTACTTGGTGCTTAATATGCAGAAGTTATGTTTTTTTCTAAAAACATGAGTCATAGTCAGAAAGAGAATGATACTAGAACTCCAGTGGAAATAAATGTATATCAGAGATTTATGTCCATGAAATAACAAAGAAAACTTAATAACACATGGTATTAAACTCAAAGAAAATTATGTAGAAACTTTAGGAGGAAAACTGTAGTCCCATGTTATTCTATGTATTAGTTGATTTGAACAAACAAAAGAGACTTCTGTTGCTTAACAGAGAGATCAAACAGGATAAAGATTCCTTTTAATTTAACAATTTAACCTGTGTTATTAAAATGACACAGTCTTGCTTGCAGATACAGAAGATGTGAAGCACTTAATGAAGAAGACCAAAGACTGAACAGGTTTCAAAATGAGTTCAATCTCAACAACAAGAAAACAAAACCCTCACCGATAGACAACATCACAGGACACAAAAGAAAGATTGAAGTTGGCAAAAATTTCATTTCACTTGGATCCATAATCAATAAGTAGGGTAGCAACAGATAAGAAATCAAAAGATGAGTTAGACTGGACATATCTGCTCTGAAAGATTTCTTCAAAGTGCCAAAGAGGAAAGGATGTCAGCTTAAAGATTAAGATGCACCTAATTCAAACCAGGACATTTTCAATTATTTCTTAAGCATCTGAAATCTGGTGATTAATAAAGAAGACCAGAGGACCATCAATAATTTTGCATTGCAGTGTTAATGAAGTACATTTAACATACCACAGACAACTAAAATAACAACAACTCTGTCTTGGAGGAAGTGCAACCAGGTACACCTTAGTGGCAAGGATGGTGACTTTGTCTCATATAATCTGGCCATGAGAGTCCAGAGAGCATTATAGTGAGTGAACTAACTCAGTATCATAAGGACAAATACTGTATAAGACTGTTGTTATGTGCCATCGAGTCACTTGTAACTTATAGTGACCCTACGTACAACAACCCTAAACCCTGCTCTATCCTGTGCAAACCTTATTGTCTCTGACACAACTACCCCATCACCCCAGTCACTGAATCAATTCATCTCATCAAGGGTCTTCCTTTCTTGAGCAGTCCCTCCACTGTCCCAAGCACGATGTCCCTCTCCAAGGACCAGTCCCTCCTTGTAACATGCCTGAAGTATGTCAGACAAAGCTTCAGAATCTATACCTCCAAGAAGCATCCTGATTTCACACTCTCTAGGTTGAACCTGTTTGCTCTCCTAGCTGTCAATGGTATATTCAGTCCTCTTTTCCAGCATCACAGCTTAAAGGCATCAATTCTCTTTCTACCATCCCTAGTTATTGTCCAGCTCACTGACACATAGCAAACTCTTGTAAAGACTATGCCTGGATCAGTCTGCAGGCTGACGTTGTTGCTCTTAGTACTCTGGAGTCCCTGTCAGCAGACTTCCTAATGCAATTAGTCTCTTGATTTCCTGGCTGCTGGTACCAAGAGATTATGGAGCCAACCAAACTAAAACTATTAACTATCTCAATCTCTTCACCATCCATACTGATGCTGCTAATTGGCCCAGTGGTGAGAATCTTTGTTTGTTGGTGGTTTTTTTGTTTTGGCTTTTTGTTGTTTGTTTTTGTTTGTTTGGTTTTTTGTTTTGTTTTGTTTTGTTCTGTTTTTATGTTGAGTTTCAATCTACGTTGAAGGCTGCAATCCTTGATCTTCTACAGCAAGCACTTCAGATCCTCCTCAGTTTCAGCAAGCAGGGCTGCTTCATCTGCATAACAAAGGTCGTTAATGAAACTTCCTCCAATCCTGATGCCACATTCCTCATCTTACACACCAGCCTCCCAGATGATCTGTTCTGCATATAAATTGAAAAAGTATGGAGACAGAATACATTTGTGGCATACACCCTTCTCAAATTTGAACCATGCAGTATCTCCTTGCTTTGTTCTGATGTCCAAGTATGTTGTTGTTGTTTGTTAACTTGTTATGTGTCATCCAGTCATAGACGATTTATAATGATCCCATGAATGAAAGAACGGAACACTTGTATAATTTTCATTGTTTCTCCAAGTTCGTAGAGTTTCTGGAGGCAAGCTATTTCAGAAGTGGATGCCACTCATGCTTCCAAGCTTGTTTTAATTGGCGAGCTCAACCAAATACTGTCCACCATGGCTAACCATTATCACATTTGACCCATCAGTGTCACAGTGCTTAGTATCACAGCAACCAAGAGTTACCTCTGTACAGCAAGTGGACAAACAAGCACTAAACCACTGAGAAGAATGTTTGACCAAAAACAATTAAAACCAGGCCCGAGTTCCACAGATTAAAATCACCCACTCTCAAATGGGCACTTTTGGGTGGTGAGAACCAATAAGAATGTTTTATTACTGAGGAATGTGGAAGGAAGGAACTCATGGAGTTTAAACCATGCTTTGGTTTTTACATTTGGTTGGAGTTTGAGGAAGTAGCAGAATGCTCTCAGAGAGGTGCTTTTGGGTTGTGAGAGCCAACGGTCCTACTATAGGTTTTGCATAAACACAATCAAATGTTCTGGGATTCCCATTCTTCTCAGCCACAGTTTGTTGTGATCCACACAGTCAAATGTCTTTATGTAATCAATGAAACACAGATAGGCATTCCTCTGGTACTCTCTGCTTTCAGATAAGATTCATCTAACATTAGGTATAATATTCCTACTACCATGGCCTCTTCTAAATCCAGCCTGTACATCTGGTAGTTCTCTGTTGACATGTTGCTCCAGTAATTTTTTGGATGATTTTCAGCAGAATCTTGTTTGCATGTGATATTAATATTGTTCAATAATTTCCACACTCTGTCAGGTCATCTTTCTTTGGAATAGAAACAAATATAAATCACTTTCAGTCAGTTGGCCAGGTGGTTGTCCTCTTGATTTCTTGGCTATTATTGTAAAAATAGAAGGTTAACTAGGAAGATGTGTATAAATATCCAAAAGGGGAAAGAAAAAGGCAGATAGGGTGCAGAAAACAGAATGGTAGAAATCACGAGGACAGCAGAATGTATTGGGTGGATTGGGGAGAGGGAGAGGACATGGGAAAGATTCAATGGGGACTTGAAAAGATAATATAATAATAGGTATAGATTAATTAATGGCAATTAAATACATAAGATACAGTGTAGATGAATGATTGGGTGAAAACGTAAATGAGGGATCATATGGAACACAATGTATATAAATGAAACAAAATGTAAACAAATCATATGAAAATAATAAAAAGTATCTTTAAAAATAAAAATAAATTACTTCAGGATGTAATTGAAAATGTACTTTTTGACAATATTTTATGCTATTCCTTCTCAATGTGTCATTCAAGCATAGTAGATCATATGACTGCCTGATTCAGAATTGCCAATACCAGTCTATCTCAGATCATTCACTGATGGCCAGAATGTAAATTTTATTAATTCCTTTTCATATTTTACAATTTCAAATTTTCCTAAATTCATATTTTGTATATTCCATGTATAATATTCTATATCTCACATGAAAACCAAACTTGGTCAGCATTTCTTAAGCTGAAGGAACTGAAGAACAAATGTAAGCTTCAAGTTGCAATAGTTAAGGATGCTATGGGCAGATGCTGAATGATCTAGGAAGCATTAAAAAAATGAAGGAATACACAGAATAATGGTAGCTAAAACAATTGGTACAGTAATTAGCTAACATAGAAGAATTTCATGAAACAACATACAATCAAGAGGCAATAGTAATGAAGGAGGAAGTTCAAGCTGCTCTAAAGAAATTGGCAAAAAACAAGGACTCAGGGATTGACAGAATACCAATTGATATACTTCAGCTGATAGATACTGTCCTACACGAGCTCACCAGGTTGTGCCAGAAAATTTGGAGGACAGCTTCCTGGCCAAACTGACTGGAAGAGACCCACATTTGTTCCCATTCCACAAAAGGGTGACCTGGCAGGGTATGGAAATTATCAAACACTTGGGCAGGTGACTAGGAGGGACTGATCCTTGGAGAAGGACATCATGCTTGGAAGGTTGGAAGGACAGCCCACGAGGGAAAGACCCTGGATGAGATGGATTGATTCAGAATCTAGGGAAACGGAGGTAGATTTATTGGAGTCAATGAGACTGGCTCAGGACAGGGCTAGCTTCAGAGCTATTGTGCGTCAGGTCTCTATGAGTCACAAGAGACTTGACAACATATAACAACAACATTACTGATAAGACATAGAGGCAAAATTGTGCTTAAGACAATTAAAAAAAAATACTAGACCATCAACAGATATGTTCTACCAGAAATACAGAACGGGTTTCAAAGAGGCTATGGCACTAGGGATATTTTTTATTGATTTTAATGAAAATTTACAGAGACTTTGGATTTCCATTCATTCGTTGTTATACTTTTCTCCCTGCCCACCCCTCCCCCCAGTATACTCTTCTCCTTGAAATGTAAAAGAAAAGTTCCCCCATTGTTTTACAATCCCTCCTCCCAGGTCCACTACACTATGCAGCCTTAGTTCTGGAATCCTGTCATGACAAAAATGCCTAACCACATATCCCTTTTAAATAGTTTTCTACCTCATTTGTTTCAATGCAATATACATTATTTATCCTATCTTTTTCGGTCTCCCCCCCAATCCCGATGTCAGTCCTGTTTTACAACTGTGGCACTAAGCAGTATTTGTCCCTTTGTGACAAGTGCTATAAACGTCATTAAAGAAAATCTTGGAAGAACTCTAGATGTCCTAATCCACAACATAAGCAGTCTTCCAAGTATCCTGAAAAACCTACAACCAGGAGTGGATAAGATAGTTGAATGGGACCTTCTAAGAATCATCCAAAAACTTCTCCAACAGGGTAAAAAGGGAAGCCACAGATGGAGGAAAAGTATTTGGTAATGATATGTCAGATAAGGGACTTATATCTAGAATTTATAAAATACTTGAGAGCCACAACAAGATAAAGGTAAACAACCCAATTGAAAAATGGGCACAGGATATGAACAGATACCCCACCACAGAAGACATTCAGATGGCCAACAAGCACTTGAAGAAATGTTCAAAATCCCTAGATCTAAGAGAGATGCAAATCAGAACAACTGTAAGATATCACCTCACTCCAGTCAGAATAGAAAATTTAACAGAACAGCAAGCAACAAATGCTGGCAAGGTTGTGGAGAAACCAGAACACTTATTCACGGTTGGTGGAAGTGTAAAACGGAGCCACCACAGTGGAAGGCAGTGTGGCACTTTCTCAAAAAGTTGCAAATAGAAATGCCATTTGACCCAGCAATCGCACTATTGGGAATATACCCCAAA
The DNA here is from genome assembly GCF_000299155.1 of Elephantulus edwardii. Taxonomy (NCBI): domain Eukaryota; kingdom Metazoa; phylum Chordata; class Mammalia; order Macroscelidea; family Macroscelididae; genus Elephantulus; species Elephantulus edwardii. Next base: position 24,290,859 of record NW_006399759.1, on the reverse strand, counting down.
GAAACCATTACTGCCACCTAGGCAGATACAGGTACATCTATGTTTATCGTGCCTTTGTTCACGATAGCAAGGAGTTGGAAACAATCTAAGTGCCCAACAACAAATGAATGGATAGAGAAGCTGTGGTATAGTCACACAATGGAGTACTACGCTGCATTGAAATACAAGGAACTCAGGCAATGTTATTCAAAATGGGTTACTCTGGAGGGCACTGGGGATATTATAGCTAATATTAGATGGATTTTAGCTGAAAGCAAAGAGTACCGGAGGAGTGTCCATCTATAGTCCATTGATTATAAAAGGCATTTGGCTGTGCAGATCACAACAAATTTTGACTAACCTTGAGAAGAATGGGAACGCTTGATTGTACTTATGCAAAATCTATACTTGGACCAGGAAGCAACCATTAGAATAGAGCAAAAAACCACTGCATGATTAAAATCAGGAAAGAAGCGTGTCAGGGATGTGTCCTGTCTCCGTACCTTTTCAATAGATATGTGGAACAGATTAGTCGGGAGGCTGGACTTTATGAGGAGAAATGTGCCATCAGGATTAGAGGAAAACTCGTCAACAACCTACATTATACAGATGACACAACCTTGTTTACTGAAAATGAGTAGGACCTGAAGTGTTTGCTGCAGAAGGTCAAGGACTGTAGTCTGCAATATAGATTGAAACACAACAGAAAACAAAGATTCTCACCATTGGGCCAATTGGCAGAACCATGAGAGAGAGAAGAGATTGAGGCTATTAACAATTTCAGCTTACTCAGATCCGTAATCAACATTCTTGGCCCCAGCAGTCAGGAAATCAAGAAGTGAATTGCACTGGAGAGATCTACTTTTAGGGACCTCTTCAAAATTTGAGAGAGCAAAGATACCTATTTGGAGAGTAAAGTGTGCCTGATTCAGGCCATAGACTTTAATTACTTGCTATGTCTCAGAGAGCTCAATAATGACTAGAAATGACAGAAGAAGAATTGATGCCTTTGAGTTGTGATGCTGGAGAAAAGTACTGAACATATGACTGGCAAGAGAGCAAACAAATCTAACCTAGAGAGGTTGAAAGCAAGCTGCTCTTTAGAGACAAGGGCTTTGAAGTTCTGTCTCATATTCTTTGAGCATATGGCTCAGAGGGACAAGTCCTTAAAGAAGGATATCATGTTTGGAAGGATGGAAGGACAGTGCCGGAGAAGAAGAACCCAGGTGTGATGGGTTGACACAGTAACTGGGGTAATATGGGTAGGTGTATCAGACACAGTGAGAGTGTACAAAGAATTCACAGCTAACTACCCCTTGAGTTTCTGAGGATATCAGTTTCATGGGAAGAGTTTGTCCATCATTTCAACCACCGGAGAGGCTTGGTCGTTAGGTTGTCGGTGCCACTCTCCATGGACTGTATCACCAAAGCTATATATACCAAATATATATGTGTTATATATATATATATATATATATATGTTATATATACAAATATATATAAACATATATTTACATGTTTACCCAAATTTGAAGAACAAGTAAATAAAACTGAAAACATTTATAAAGAACTTGTTTAATAGTTAACAAAGATACTGATGATATGCATATCTTTTGTTGTTGTTACGTGCTGTTGAGTCACTTGGGACTCATTGTGACCTTACGTACAACAGCTCGAAACCTGCTCTATTCTGTGCCAACCTCATTGTCTCTGACACTTCTACCCATATTGCCTCAGTCACTGAATCAATTCATCTCATCAATGGTCTTCCTCTCTTGTGCTGTCCCTCCACCCTCCCAAACATGGCATCCCTCTCCAATGACTGGACCCTCCTTGCAAAAAGCCCTAAGTATGTCAGATAAAGCTTCAGAACCTTTGCCTCCAAGGAGCAGTCTGGTTTCACCCTCTCTAGGATAAATCTGTTTGTTCTCCTAGCAGTCCATGGCATATTCAGTGCTTTTCTTGACCACCACAGCTCAAAGCCATCAATTCTCCTTCTATCATTCCTAGTCATTGTCCAATTTTCTAATGCATAGCAAGTAATTACAAAGACAATGGCCTGGAACAGGTACATCTTAGTTAGTCTCCAGCCTAAGCAGACAACGTTGTCCTTCAGTACCCTGGAGAGGTCCGTGATATCTGACTTTCCCAATATTATTCGTCTCTTGATTTCCTGGCTGCTACCAAGAGTACTGATTGTGGAGCCTAGCACACTGAAGCTGTTTAACAATCTCAATCTCTTCACCATCCATCATGATGCTGCCAATTGGCCCAGTGATGAGAATCTTGTTTTCTTGATATTGAACTTCAATATTTAAAATAAGATCCCAAAGAGTAACACTGAATGAGAAGGGGATTTAGTAATACTTCTACCAAATCATTTATCATGATTTTCTTATATTTATACAAAGACTACATTGATAAAATTTCTCCCTAAATGCACAGTAAGCTATTTCAGTAAATATAAATTTAAATATGATAAGGCACATTTTTCTCCATAAGTATCATAAAAAAATTGCTTCTTATAAACTATGGCTTCTATGGATCTGAAAAGAATTCTATGTTATATTATTATATTGTAAACACAGAGATTATACAAAACAATATGATTTTAGAAATTATTTCCATTCAAACTTTAAAGAACAGTTAATTTTATTGTTTATCTATTCTAAGTCACAGAGAAAGTGATGAATAATGGCTCAAAGAATATCTAAAAATGACTGGAACATCACATCAGCAGAGAACTGCCAGAAGTCCAGGCTGGGTTTAGAAGGGGTCATGGTACTAGGGATATTGTAGCTGATGTTAGATGGATCTTAAGTCCAGGCTGGGTTTAGAAGGGGTCATGGTACTAGGGATATTGTAGCTGATGTTAGATGGATCTTAGCTGACAGCAGGGAATACCAGAAGAATGTATATCTGTGTTTCATTGATTATGCAAAGCTGTTTGACTGCATGGGTCATAACAAACTGTGTCTGACTCAGAGAAGAATGGAATTCCCAGAACATTTAATCGTGCTAATGCAGAACCTATACTTGGACCACGAGGCAGTCATCAGAACAGAGCAGGGTAACAATGCATGGTTCAAAGTTGGGAAGGGTGTACGCCAGGGATGTGTCCGATCTCCATACATTTTCAACCTGAGAGGCTGGGCTCTATGAGCAGAAGTGTGGTGTCAGGATTGGTGGAAGATCTATTTACAATCTGCGTTATGCAGATGACACAACCTTGCTTGCTGAAACTGAGGAAGACCTCATGCACTTGCTACAAAGAGTCAAGGACTGCAGCCTTCATCATGGACTGAGGCTCAATGTCAAGAAGAAAAAGATTATCACCACTGGACCAATTGAGAGCATCAGATGGATCGCAAAGAGATTGAGATTGTTCACAGCTTCAGTTTGCTCGGCTCCACGATCAACACTCTTGGCACCAGCAGCCAGGAAATTAAAAGACATATTGCAATGGGAAAGTCTGCTGTTAGGGACCTCTCCAAAGTACTGAAGAGCCACGGTATGTCCCTGGAGACTAAGGTGCTTCTGATACAGGCCATGGTCTTTGCAATCATTTGTTATGCAGCAAAGAGTTGGACAATGACAAGAAAGGATAGGAGGAGAATTGATGCCTTTGAGCTGTGATGCTGGAAAAGAGTATTGAATGCACCGTGGACTGCCCAGAAAACAAACAAATTCATCCTGGAGAGGGTTAAACCAGGCTACTCCTTGGTGGCAATGATTCTGGGGCTTCGTCTGACATACTTTATACATGTTGTAAGGAGGGACAGGTCCTTGGAGAGGGACATCATGCTTGGGAGTGTGGAGGGACAGCGCAGGAAGGGAAGACCCTCTATGAGGTGGATTGATTCAGTGACTCGGGTAATTGGGATGGGTGTGTCACAGGCAGTGTGATTGTCACAGGATAGAGCAGTGTTTAGGGCTGTTGTACATAGGGTTGCTATAAGTTGCAAATGACTCGACGGCACATAACAACAACAACAGCATTACTTTATTATCAAAATATATAGAAACACTGTAAAGAAAGTCAAGAATGGTTAAGTTTAACTTATAATGTAAGGTAGAACAATCAAAACAAAAATATTTGCAAATTAATTTCAATACTATATTAAAAGCAAACATAACAACACCTAATGAGACCGTAACCACCCTCCAAGCAGACACACGCAAACCCATGTTTATCGCAGCTTTGTTCACAATAGCAAGGAGTTGGAAGCAACCTAAGTGCTCATCAACAAATGAATGGATAGAGAAGCTGTGGTAAATTCACACAATGGAATACTATGCTGCATTAAAAAACAAGGAACTGATGCAATATTACTCAAAATGGGTGACCCTTGTGGATATTATGCTGAGTGAAATATCTCAGTCACAAAAAGACAAAAACTGCCTTGTGCCACTGCTGTAGAATGGGACTGACATCAGGGTTGGGGTAAAAATGAGAAAACAATGGATAAATTATGTATCCCGCATTGAAACAGATGAGGGAGAGAACAGTTTAAAAGCAATATATTATAGGGTATTACAATTATCATAAGAATCTAGAATGAAGGTTACAGAGTGGAGTATACTCGGGGAGGGGGTGGGAGGTGCAGTGGGATTGTATACCAATGAAAGAATTTTTCTTTTACTTTTCAAAGAGAAGAGCGAACTGGGGATAGGGGGTGCCTGGGGAGAAAAGTGCAACAATGAATGAATGGGAATCCAAAATCTTTGTAAATGTTCATTAAAATTAATAAATAAAAAAACCACCCAGACAATTTATTCCGGAAGTGAAATGATAGCTCTTGCTAGAAAATGCTATAAGCATAATACCTTACTTTAAAATGTAATAACTATATTATTATATCAATAGTGTTGAAAAGTCACTTGATAGAATTCAGCAGGCTTTTCTAATAAAAATGCTAAGTGAATTAGCTAGAAGGGTGACAGTTTGCAAACACGAGCAATGAACATTAGCATAAGTAAAGAAATAATAAAACTACTTTCATTAAGTTCAGAAATTAAATCTTCTCTATTACCATTTATAATCCTGAGTTCTAAGGTTTTTAGCTTGAAGAACAAGGAAGTCAAACTAAGCCTTCAGTATACATACTGCATTAGAAATGCATTTTCATGTGTAACGATTATTTATCAAAAACCCTCAAACTGCAGTGAAAAGAAAATAAAAATTCTTCTTGTATGGTAGTAAAGCTGACTAAAAGCACTATTTGTTGTTGTTATGTACCATCAAGTCACTTGCGACTCATAGCAACCCTATGTACAAAAGCCCTAAATGCTGTTCTATCCTGTGCCAACCTCGCTGTCT
>NW_006399759.1:24266994-24284790 GCF_000299155.1 Elephantulus edwardii | reverse complement strand
TTCTGCATACAGATTGAAAAGGTATGGAGACAAAATACATCCCTGATGGACCCCTTTCTTGATTTTGAACCATCCAGTGTCTCCCTGCTCTGTTCTGATGACTGCCTCTTGGTCCAAGTATAGGTTTCACATTAACACAGTCAAATGTTCTTGGATTCCCATTCTTCTCAGAGTCAGCCACAGCTTGTTGTGATTCACCAAGTCAAAAACTTTTGCATGAAAAAACTATATATATATATATATATGTTAATTCATTCAACGAAGAGTTTTAAGTCACACATTACATTGCTGTTGTCATTGTTATTGCTATTGAACCAGAATCAAGTCTAAGCTGATCCTTCAGCAGATTTTCAGAGGCCGTATATCACATGAGAAGAGATTGCTTATCTCTTCTCCACATGGATTTGAAACATGTACCTTTGCATTGGCAGTACAACTTCTAGCCACTAGGCCACCAGAGCTCCCTACACACTATACTGGCAGTGAGTAGTCATTTATATAGACTTACACTTTAACTCTTCAAAATATTTAAATATCTGATAGTGAATATCCTAATAAAATGGAGCAATATTATCATACAGGAAAATGGATAAGCAATGGTTCCTTAAGCTAGATAATCATGGAAAACTCAGCAAATATTTTACTGTTAAGTCATGAATGCCAAAATTCCACAATTTTTTTTTTTTAGTTTTGTGTTTTATTTCTTTAAGTTCAGGCCTTGACTGCATATTTCCGCAGTGGGTACAGGCGCTCTTTTCACTGCTGCTTCTTGGTCTTCAGGTTCTCCTCATGCTTGTTGAGCCTTTGGCTCATGGCACGTGTTTTCTTGGGTCGCAGATCCAGGGGTTTGTACTTCTTGTCCTTATAGTATATTCTGAGGTTCTCCTTCTGAGTCTGGTTAATAATAGGAGAACACGGGCAATGGATTTTCGGACAACTCGGATTTTGGAGAGTCACTTCGGCGACGCGCAGCTGGGAAAGCTCCACCTTCAGATCGTTCAGCTGTTTTAGCAGCTCCTCCTTCTTCTTTCCGAGAAGGTCCCCAGCATTGATTTTGGCCATGGCTCAGCGATAGAACCTGGCTGTCGCCTGATGCAAGCCCAAGAGAAAGAGACATAATTTTTGTTTTTAATAGATAGCAACTTGGGGCTCTGATGGCCTAGTGGCAAGAAGCTGTGTTGCAATCCTGAAGGCACGCAGTTCGAGGCCTCTAGCAGCTCAGCAGAAGAAGGATGGGCAATCTCCTCCCTTGGGATTAACTGCTTCTGAAAACCCGCCTGAGGGTCAGCGATGGGTCGTGATTAACTGTCCCTGAAAACCCGCCAGAGACTCAGCTATGGGTCAGTTCCGACTCTTTTGTATAAAACAACAAGATAGCAACTTAGAAAGAAAAAATTGCTTTATATTCTTGACAAATCCCTAAATAACCTGGGTCAAATATTATTAACAAAAAAAATGAACATGACTCACAATTACCAAACTGTAATTTTACGCACAATATAAAATAATCTTTAAAACAATAGGGTTGGCTATAATTTTAGATATTTTTTTGATCCAGTATGATTTACTGTCACAATAAAAATCTTTCTTTCTGATCATATTCATATAGAAGCAATGTAAATAAAATCAGAGTCTAATTTTTTTTACAAAAGTGGAGAACCTATCTTCATGTAAGAATGAATTCATGAAAATGGCAGCATAAATTGTGAGAAAAATTGCAGACATAGTATAATTTAACTTGCCAAATTTTTAAATGTTATAAAAATCAGCATAATAAAGAAATATGTCATAGGTATCAGTTTTTAAACGACACAATAATTTGGTATGATTAAATATAAAGACTTCAAAAAATAAATGTCCTTTTTGAGTACGTATAAGAAAGACGCATTTCAATTGAGAGTCCAAATTTTGAGTTAATAGAAGTTGGCATAATTGAATTTTATTTAGGGAGAAAGATTACCTCACATAATTTGAAAAGCAATTTCAAATAAATTATGAACTTCAGTTCTGAAGAACAAGAAAAATAGTATATGGAAAAATTTAAGAGAATATCTATAAATATTAAAATATAGGCAACCTTCAATTCCCTTAGTTTGTAACTTTGTATTGTTATTGTTATTTGTTTCAAAAGTATTCAACAAATTGGTTTTCCACTCAATAGTTCACAAACATTATGTTTCATGACATTAAATAAAGCAATACCCTTTCCAGTTTCTCTCTGTGATTCTTGTTTTCATAAACCTTTATTTCTTGTCCTTTTCTGCCTTGTGAAATTTATTCGTGGACAAATACTGCTCTTTTGCTTTTGGCTGGGTTTGGGGGTTTTTATAGTATTTTTTTATAATTTTTTTCTTTGGTTGTGAAGATAATGAATTATGGCAAGAAAGGACTTAAGTGAAGATATGTATAAGAGCAGTTGTTGTTATTGTTAAGTATCATCGAGTTGTTGACAACTCATAGCAGCTCTATGAATGGAAGACCTGAACACTTGTATAACTTTCATTGTTTTTCCACCATCATAGAGTTTCTGGAGGCAAGCTATTTCAGAAGTGGATGCCATTCCTGCGTCCCAGCTTGTTTTAATTGTGGTGCTCCACTAAACACTGTCCACCATGGAACCATTATTACATTTGATACATCAGTGTTACAGTATTCAGCTTCACAGCAACCACGAGTTACATCAGCGCTATACCACTTAGAAGAATGTTTGACCAAAAACAATTAAAGGTAGGCCTGAGGGCCACAGATTCTCATCTTTGGCTTGGTAGCATAGCTTTCTATCCAACAGCCCTATAGAGCTCTCTCTATGACTGACAGCAATTCTATCAACAACAGATCTAACCCTTACTCTATCCTACACCATCCTCACAATCTGAGACATGCTCGAACCCATTTCTACAGTCACCATATCAATGCATCTTGTGGAGGATCTTTTTTCTCTACCTTCCACTTCTCTCAGCATGATGCCATTTCCCAAAGACTAGAGCCTTAAGCTTTTGTTTGTTGTTGTTAAGTGCTTTAGATGACTCATAGCAAACCTATGAACTGAAGACCTGAACACATAACTTTCACTGTTTAACTTTAAAAGTATAACTTTCATCGTTTCTCTAAGTTCATAGAGTTTCCAGGTGGCTATGATCATAGAGTTTCCAGCTGGCTGTTCCCATTGTGTTTCCCCATGTACAGATGTTCTTGACAGTCCAGGAAGTGCCTCCAAAAAGAGATCTAAGATTCAGGGTTCCCTCATCATTGTGATTTCAACTAATATATATGCCTGGGGTCTTAATGCATAATTATGATTGATTCAGTCAATGAATATCCATTGACTAGATTGTGTCTCCTTCCCTTCCTGAAATGTGCTGCCAAGGTTGATCCCAGATGATTGTTTGCTCTAAGAACTGTATACCTCTCTAGTGTTACTGTTCATTTTAAATACATGACTCAACTGTTTATCCTTTGTTTGACAACTGAGCTGCACGAGTGGGGTCAGGTATAGACTCGAAGCATGTCTAAGAGTCATAGATGCAGTAGTTCTATCACTCTCTATCCAATTACCAAACCTGGTTATGTTTCTTATAATTTTTAGTTTTGCTTCACATATTTCTCCACCTCTACCTAAAACTTCTTTTTATGACTGTTTTAATTTTAGTCAACAGTGGTACTGGACATCATCTCCTTCTGGTCTCTAAGTCATGGAAACTGGAGTTCGCAGAATCCGTTAGTCCTTTGGACTAATTGTTTACAAGTGTTTGATTTTTTTTCCCAATTATTATTATTAATCTTAATGACAATTTACAGAGACTTTGGATTTCTATTCCATCATTGTTGTACTTTTTTCCCTGCCCACCCCTCCCCAGCCCAATACACTCTTCTCTTTGGAAAGTAAAAGAAAAATTATTTCATTGTTTTACAATCCCTCCCCCCAGCTCCACTCCAGTATTCAGCCTTCATTCTGGACTCCTGTCATGACAATAATACCTAATCACATATCCCTTTTAAATAGGTTTCTCCCTCATGCCTGCATTTTGTCTTGGAGAAGAACAAAACTTTGAGGCCTAACTCTTGACAGAGTCTTCACCAGCATTCTTGTGTGAGCCCTGCCAGTTGTCTATCTTAGAAGTTAGGCAGGTCCGAGGGAACTGGAACTTGCATCAATCCCTCATGCCAGAACACCTAATAATCAGTCTATTCCAGGTCAACAACTTTCAACTATGAGGGAGTGTGCGCCCACAGGACTGCAGACAATATCTGGAAACATTTTCAGTTTCATGATAGTGGAATCAGAGTTGTTGGGAGTAAACAACAAGAATGCTAATGAACATGCTGGAGGGAAAATGTAGCAGTAGCTTCCAGGCCTGAACACTCTTTGAGAACCTGATAACGTCTAAGGCAACCAGAGCAGAGACCAGAACAAAGACCAGACCAGACAATGGATCCTGATAAGGTTCTGGGCCTTAACACCAAAGCCCAAACCCAATTTAATTAACATGCCCAAATTCCAAGGAACACCATCTTCCTTAGTCCTCCCTAACCCCCCCATAAAAAGAAACCACCCTAGACTGCCCGGAACCATTTTGACCTTCTCTGCTTATGGACACTTGACATCCCTTCTCAGACCACACAATGAATTCCTGTTTGGTTCTTGGGACCTGCTTCTTTCATTCTCTTTCTTGCCCTCAACTTTTTTCCTGTCGAACATGCTACAGTAATAGAGAACGCCGGACAGTCACACACACACAGAGACAATAGGGTCAAATTGAGAAATCATGATTTGTATCATTTCAGGCTAAAGATTTCATCCATAAAATGCATAGCCTTGGGATGTCACTTGTTTTCTGTTTGTTTATGTGCAAAATGCTTGGGCAAGTTGATTTCTGAAATTTCTTCCTATGCTATTGTTGTGCAATTCCAGCCATATTTTTAGGAACTAAGAGAATTTTGTTGTTGTTGTTGTCGTCATGTGCTGTCCAGCTGTCTATGACTCGTAGGGAACCTATGCATTATGGCTCTGAATGATGCTTTTATCCTGTCTCTGACACATCTACTCCCATTACTCCAGTTACTGTCTCAAGCTATCTCATGTGGTATATTCCTCTCCTGTGCTGTTCCTCTTTCTTTCTAAGCATGATGTCCTTCTCCAATGACTGACCCCTCATGGCAGCATACCCAAAGAATGTGAGATGGAGCTTCAAAAATCCTTGCCTCTAAGGAGCAACTTGGCTTCACTCTATCCAGGACAGACTTCTCTTTCCCCTGTCAGTCCAGTTAAATACTCTTCTCCAGCACCACAAAACAAAGCCATCTATTTTTCTTCTACCATCCTTAGTCCTTTCTTGCCAGGCTCTTTGTCAATTGCAAAGACTATGGCCTGATTTAGGCACATCTTAATCCCCAGTTTGATGTCATTGTTCTTTAGCATTCAAAAGAAGCCTTTTAGCAGATTTTCATAATGCAATTATCCTTTTGATATCCTGACTGCTGGTTCCAAGAGTGTTGATTGTGGAACCAAGCAAGCTGGAATTGTTAACAATTTCAATCTCTTTTCTATCTATCACAGTGCTGCCAATTGGCCCAGTGGTGAGAATCTTTGTTTTCTAGACGTTGAGCTTCAAGCCACACTGCTCTAAACATTTCAAGTCCTCCTCAGTTTCAGCAAGCAAGACTGGATCATCTGAGTATTCAGGTTGTTGTTGAGTCTTCCTCTAATCTTGATGTCACATTGCTCTTCATAAAGTCCAGCCTCTCAATCTGTTCTGCATATAGATTGAAAAGGTGTGGAGACAGGATGCATCTCTACCACACTCCATTCCTGATTTTGAACCAAATAGTATTTCATTTTGCTCTGTGCTGATGACTTCTTTCTGTACTTTTTAAGGAGAGGTTTCACATGAAAACAATCAGGTGCCCTGGGTATCCCATTCTTCTCAAGCTTAGCCACAATTTGTTGTGATAGAAACAGTCAAATGAAAGAACTTTAGTGTTCAGAATAATTTTTTCAACAATAATATTTTCCGTTTTGTCTGTTTGCTTGCTTTAGTCACCACATGATACATTGTTGTTAATCTGTAACATCCTGTCATTTTTTTATGTCACAATTGCCTCTTTGGTCCAAACTATGGCATGAAGGAGCCTTGATGGCTGAGTGTAGTATGTGTTGGGCTGTTAACTAAACAGTTGGCAGTTGTGACTCAGCAGAAACCCTTCAAGAGATAGATAGATGAGCAATCTTCTCCTGTAAAGAGTTATAGCTTTGGGAACCCAGTGGTGCATTGCCCTGAATCAGAAGCAACTCAATAGCAATGGGGATTTTGGTTTGTATTATGGCATGAAGCCCTCTCTGCAGTGGAAGTCCACCTCATTTACAAAGAATACCTTTCTGTTCTGGTATGGCTGCCCTGCCCAGAGCCTCCACTTCCACCTTCTAATTTCACACACAAAGAAAGAGGTATGTTTTATGGGACTGCTTCTGCCTGCCAAAGTGCAAAGAAGCAAGGAACTGCTGACAGGAAATGTTGACAGGCCCTCAGGAACAGACTGGCCCAGCAGGACTCTGTTAAGTGCTGGAAGTAACAAAAGACATTTTCCAAGCCTCCTTAAAGATAAGTAGGAGAAACTATAAAAAGAAAAAGAACAGGGTTAGGATGGTGCCATTATAGGAGACCCAACTGAGTGCCAACATTGTGGAAAGGACAGGAAAGAAGGAGGGAGAGCTGTGGAAGGTAAATTAAAAGTTTACTATTCACTTGTTCCTGTGTGTCCTGGAGGAAGAATATAGCATTTGCCCCCAGACCTGATCAATCCTTGAGAAACCTGCTAACATCTAAGCTTGCCAGATCAAAGAACAGACCAGACAATGGATCCTTGATCACAAAAGCCCAGACCCAAGTTAATTAACAGTCCCAAATTCTAAGAAAAATATCATCTTTGTTGTTGTTGTTATGTGCCATCCAGTCACCTGTGATTCATAGTGACCCCATGTAAAACAGCCCTAAACACTGCTCTATCCTTTGCCCATCTTATTGTCTCCGACATGCCTATCTCATTACCCCAGTCACTGAATCAATCTATCTTATCTAGAGTCTTCCTCCCTGCACTGTCCCTCCATCCTCCTAAGCATGACGACCCTCTCCAAGGACTGGTCCCTTCTTGTAGCATGTACAAAGTATGTCAAATGATGCTTCAGAATCCTTGTCTCCAAGGAGCAGCCTGGCTTCACCCTCTCCAGGACAAACTTGTTTGTTCTCCTAGCAGTGCATGGTATACTCAATATTCTTCTCTAGCACCAAAGCTCCTCCCTAGTCATTGTCCAGCTCTCTGATGCATAGCAAATAATTGCAAAGTAATTGCCTTTAACCGGCACACCTTAGTCTCCAGACTGACATTGTTGCTCCTCAATACTTTGGAGAGGTCTCTGACAGCAGACTTTGCCAATGCAACTTTTAATTTCCTGGCTGCTGCTACCAAGAGTGTTGATTGTAGAGCTAAGAAAACTAAAGCTGTCAAAAATCTCAATCTCTTCACCATCCATCATGATGCTGCTAATCAGCCCAGTGGTGAGAATCTTTGTTTTCTTGATGTTGAGCTTCAACCCATTTTGAAGGCTACAGTCCTTGACCTTCTGCAGCAAACACTTCAGGTCCTCCTTAGTTTCATCAAGCAGAGTTGTGTCATCTGCATAATGCAGATTGTTGATGAGTCTACCTCCAATTCTGATGCCACATTTCTCCTCATAGAGCCCAGCCTCCTAGATAATCTGTTCTGCATATAGATTGAAAAGATACTGAGATAGGGCACATCTTTGATGCACACCCTTCCCATCTTTCCTAGTTCTACCTAAAGCTCCTATAAAAAGAGGCCACCCTTGACTGCCAGTGAACCATTTTTACCTTCTCTTCTCCTGGTCACTTTGCTTGCTTCTCAGAGCACGCTATAAAGGGCTATTCATTTCTTGGGACCAGTTTCTTTCTTTCTCTCTCTCTCTTGCCCTCAACTCTTTTTCTTTCTAACACAGAATTGGAGAGCTGTGGAAGGTAAATTAAAAGCTTAATATTGAGTTTTTCCTATGTGTCTACTTTATCCTTTTATGCTCTTATTTGTTGTTATTGTGTACCATCAAATTGGAACTGACACATAGCTGATCATCCAGTGGGTTTTAGGGGACAGTAGATCACATGGGAGGAAATTGTCCATCCTTCTCCCGCAGAGAGAATATGCAGGGTAAAATTAAGTAATAAAAACGTTGTTGTTGTTGTTGTTATGTGCCGTCAAGTCGCCTGCGGCTCATAGCGACCCTATGTACAACAGCCCTAAACTCCGCTCTGTCCTGTGCCAATCGCACTGTCTCTGACACTCCCATCCCAATTATCCCAGTCACTGAATCAATCCACCTCATAGAAGGCCTTCCTCTCCTGCGCTGTCCCTCCACCCTCCCAAGCATGATGTCCTTCTCCAAGGACCGGTCTCTCCTCACTACATGTCCGAAGTAAGTTAGACGGAGCCTCAGAATCCTTGCCTCCAAGGAGCCACCCGGTTTAACCCTCTCCAGGACAAATCTATTTGTTTTCCTAGCAGTCCATGGTATTCTCAGTACTCTTCTCCAGCACCACAGCTCAAAGGCATCAGTTCTCCTTCTATCCTCCTTGGTCATTGTCCAACTCTCTGATGCATAACAGGTGATTGCGAAGACTATGGCCTGTATCAGATGCACCTTAGTCTCCAGAGAGACACCACTGCTCTTCAGCACTTTGGAGAGGTCCCTAACAGCAGATTTCCCATGGCAATGCGCCTTTTAATTTCCTGGCTGCTGGTGCCAAGACTGTTGACTATGGAGCCAAGCAAACTAAAGCTGTGTACAATCTCAATCTCTTCACCATCCATCCTGATGCTGCCGATTGGTCCAGTGGTGAGAATCTTTGTCTTCTTGACATTGAGCCTCAATCCATATTGCAGGCTGCAGTCCTTGACACTCTGCAGCAGGTGCTTCAGGTCCTCCTCAGTTTCATCAAGCAGGGTTGTGTCATCTGCATAATGCAGATTGTTGATGAGTCTACCTCCAATTCTGATGCCACATTTCTCCTCATAGAGCCCAGCCTCCCGGATAATCTGTTTTGCATATAGGTTGAAAAGGTAAGGAGATAGGATGCATCCCTGGCGTACGCCCTTCCCAATTTTGAACCATGCAGTGTTCCCTTGCTCTGTTCTGACGACTGCCTCCTGGTCCAAGTATAGGTTTCACATTAGCACAATCAAGTGTTCTGGGATTCCCATTCTTCTCAGAGTCAGCCACAGTTTGTTATGATCTACACAGTCAAATGCCTTTGCATAGTCAATGAAACACAGATAGACATTCCTCTGGTATTCCCTGCTTTCAGCCAAGATCTATCTAACATCAGCTACAATATCTCTAGTACCACGACCCCTTCTGAAACCAGCCTGGACTAAGTTTTTAATTTCTGCTCTTTATCCAGCCCTATCCTGAATATGAAAATCCTTTAAAAATCAGAATGCGATACAAAATTAACAAATACAGATATTGGCCTACTGGTAAGAAACTGTCCTGCAATCCCAAAGGCCCATGATTCAAATCCACTAGCTGCTTTTCAGAAGATGAACAATCTTCTAATTTGTGATTAAACTACCTCTGAAAACCCCCTGAGGGTTCAACTATGGGTTGGTTCTGACTGGCTGGTACACAATAACTACAACAATTACAACACAGGGCGGGGGGTGGGGAGGTGTTAGATAGAAAAAGAGTTGAGGGCAAGTGAGAGAAAGGAACTGATTCCAAGAAATGAGAAAGTAAAAAAAATGTCCTGCAGGCAATTAGGATATCAGTGAAGCTGTTTGATAATTTCTACACTCTGTTGGATCACCTTTCTTCAGAATGGGAACAAAAATAGATCTCTTCCAGTCAGTGGGCTAAGTGCTTGTCCTCCAGATTTCTTGGCACAACTTGATAAGCACATCCAGGGGAACGTCTGTTTGTTGAAATATGTCAATTGGTATGCTATCAATTCCTGGGATCTTATTTTTTGCCAATTCTTTCAGAGCAGCTTGAACTTCTTCCTTCATCACCACAGGCTTTTGCTCATATGTTGTTTCATGAAATTTTTCTGTGTCCACCAATTCTTTTTGGTACAATGACTCTGTATACTCTTTCCATCTTCTTTTAATGCTTCCTGGATCATTTAATATTCTGCCCAAAACATCCTGAAGTATTGCAACTTGAGGTTTGAATTTGTTCTTCAGTTCTTTCAGCTTAAGAAATGCTGAGTGAGTTTGGCCCTTTTACACATATGCAAGCAAGATTCTGCTGAAGATTATCCAAAAAATACTAGAACAGCACATCAACGGAAAACTGCCTGAAGTGCAGGATACTAGAGATATTATAGCTAATGTCAGATGGATCTTGGCTGAAAGCAGAGTACCAGAGGAATGGCTATCTATGTTTAATTGACTATGCAAAGGCATTTGACTGTGTAGATCACAACAAACTCTGAGATGAATGGGAATCCAAGAACACTTGATTGTGATTATGCAAAACCTATATATGGACCAAGAGGCAGTCGTCAGGACAGAGCAATGAAACACTGAATGATTCAAAATTGGGAAGCTTGTGACATAACACTGCTTATTGAAACTGATGACAACTTGAAACACTAGCTGTAGACGGTCAAAAACTGCAGCCTTCAATATGGAGTGAAGCTCAACATCATGAAAACAAAGATTCTCCACCACAAAAAGATAAATAATCCAATTGAAAAATGGACACAGGATATGAACAGACACTACACCTAAGAAGACATTCAGATGGCCAACAAGCACATGAAGAAATGTTCAAAATCCCTAGCTCTAAGAGAGATGCAAATCAAAACAACTATGAGATATCATCTCACCCCAGTCAGAATAGCAAAATTTAACAGAACAGCAAGCAACAAATGCTGGCGAGGTTGTGGAGAAACTGGAACCCTTATTTACTGTTGGTGGAAGCATAAAATGGTGCAACCCCTATGGAAGGCGATGTGGCACTTTCTCAAAAAGTTGCAAATAGAAATACCATTTGACCCAGCAATTCCACTACTGGGAATATACCCCAAGGAGACCATAACAGCCACCCAAGTAGATATATGCACACCCATGTTTGTTCACAATAGCAACGAGTTGGAAACAAACTAAGTGCTAAGCAACAAATGAATAGATAGAGAAGTTGTGGTATATTCACACAATGGAATACTATGCTGCACTGAAAAAACAAGGAACTCATGCAATATTATTAAAAATGGGTGACCCTGGAGGACATTTTGCTGAGTGAAATACCTCAGTCACAAAAGGACAAATAATGCATGGTGCCACTGTTGTAAAACAAGACTGACATCAGGGTTAGGGGGAGACTGAGAAAGATGGGATAAAGAATGCTTACTGCATTGAAACAGATGAGGGAGAAAATTGTTTAAAAGGGATATGTGATTAGATATTATTGTACTGACAGGAGTCCAGAACAAAGGGTGCATAGCGGGGTGGACCTGGGGGAATGGATTGTAAAACAATGAAATAATTTTTCTTTTACTTTGCAAAGAGAAGTGTGTACTGGGATGGGGAGGGGTGGGCAGGGAGAAAAGTGCAACAATAAATGAATGGAAATCTAAAGTCTCTGTAAATATTTATTAAAATGAATAATAATAATAAAAATGTAAACAAAAAAAGAAAAAATAAATTACTATTGCATGTTTAAAAAAAAGAAAACAAAGATTCTCACCATTGGGTCAATTTGCAACATCATGATAGATGGTGAAGAGATTGAGATTGTTAATAGCTTCAGTTTGCTTGGCTCCACAGTCAACCATTTTGGTACCAGCAGCCAGGAAATTAAAAGACAAATTGCACTGGGAAAGTCTGCTATCAGGGGTCTCTCAAAAATACTGAAGAGCAATGATGTCACTCTGGAGATTAAGGTGTGTCTGATAAAGGCCATGGTCTTTGCAATTACTTGCTATTCATCAGAAAGCTGGACAATGACTAAGGATCATGGAGAATTGATGACTTTTAGCTGTGGTGCTAGAGAAGATTATTGAATATATCATGGACTGCTAGGAGAACACAAACAAGTTTGTCCTGGAGAGGGTGAAGCCAGACTGCTCCTTGGAGGCAAGGATTCTGAAGCTTCATCTGTCATACTTTGGACATGTTGCAAGGCAGGATCAGTCCTTGGAGAGAAACATGATGCTTGGGAGGGTGGAGAGACAGTACAGGAGAGAAAGACCCTTGATGAGATGGATTGGTTCAGTGACTGGGGTAGTGGATTAGTAGTAGGTGGGAGTAGGTGTACTAGAGACAATAAGATTGGTACAGTATAGAGCAGGATTTAGGGCTGTTGTTCATAAGGTCATTTTGAGTCACAGGTAACTGGACAGCATATAATAACAGCAACAACAGATAATTAGGGGCAGTTCCTTCTCATAGAGGTCCTGGAGAGGACTAGGGAAGATGATATTTTCAGATTTGGGGTGTTAATTAAGTTGGGTTTGAACTTTTGTGATCAGGCTCAGAGCCTTATCAGGATCTGTTATCTGAGGCTGCCAGATCCAAGACCAGAAGTTATCAGGTTTCTCAGGAAGCAATCAGGCATGGTGGCAACTGCTATATTCTTCCTCCAGAAGACAACACAAAATTACTAAGATGACATTTTTCAGACTTAACTTCTGGCCTTTCTATTAGCAATCCAGCATGTACCTTACTACACCAACAGGACTTCTTAATTCCTCTTAGGAAAAAGGCTTTATGGCAAAAGCATTGCCGAGACTGAACATTTGCCAAGTTGGCTTCCTTCCTAGTCAAAGACAACTTCCCTGAAATTTGTGTGTATTTTCAACTTTAGTAGCCTAGGCATTTTATTTATATGTAACTTCCCAGTATTTAATCATCACAATATATAAAGATGAAGAAGAAAGATTAAAAAAATGGGGAAGGAATATTTTTTTCCTAAGTTGTCATGCTGACTCCTGTAGAAACCCTGAGTTCTCGGCTGAAGTAGTTATAGAGTTTCTGCAAGGAACACTATACTTTTTTATAATGAATGAGTTTTCTCAGAAAAATAAAATTGAGGGAGAGAACTGTGAGATCTCCTGTCAGTGGTAGACAGGCTGCCTTTTAATCGGAGTTTGTGCAAGGCATCTCCAATTGGACAGAGCTAGCCTCCCAGTCACCAGGCCACTTGAAAATTGATTTAAGAGCAAGACAGTATCACTGGGAGGCAAGTTTTGACCTGACTGCAGGGGTGGTGAGAGAAAAGAGAAATTTATTTCTACTAAAAATAAAACGTAAGCACACTGACTTGGTTTTTCCATTTTCCTAGCATACATAAGAGCCGAAATGTCTATGCCTAGCAGTCATAAGACAGAGTTTTGTGTTGTTTTTATATGCCATCAAGTCACCTGTCCAAAGTTTGTCAAATGGAGCTTCAGAATCTTTACATGCAAGGAGCAGGCCTTGTGTAGGAAGAAAACAAACATTGAATTATATCCACTCTTCATTAAAGATTGATATTTGAAGGAGTTTTAATAACAAAGAAAGAAGGGCAATGAAAACTTTGGTTCCAAAAAGTTGATGTCACGTGCCAAGTAGACTTATGCTGACTCTAATAACTAGATTCACTGAGAACTCAGTTGTTACATATTGTGCTGTAAAGCAGAGAAAAAGCTTCAGAAGCCATCATCAAAATGATACGCTCTGATTATGCACCAAAAAATATCCTTTCAAATGCATTCAGTTTATTGGGTTGTTTTATTTTTAAATTTATGATTGCTTGTTTACATTTGCTTTTTCTCACGTCTTAGGAGGAAAATTTAAAAAATGCATAGTTCAGATAATTCAGTTGTAGTCTGATACCACGTAAGAACAGAAAAGAAAATGTGTTCTCTGGTCCTGTAGTGACAGTCTTAGTTGGTGGAGAATAATCAATGATAGAAGCACTTAGATTCATAGGCTGGGTCTTAGACAGAGGAACAGAGCTCTGATCTCTTCATGCTTACTGACATTAGTTATTATGCAAAAGATCCCTAGTCAAAAGGAACTAATGATAATAAAATTTACTCTCTAGAATTATAAAATGAAATAAAAGGAGAAAAAAGAACAAGGGGAAAATACAGAATATAAAAACCACTTAGATTGTGACCAACTGACCCCACCCTTTCCACTGAGTCAAATCTTACAGGAACCTCCACCAAGTTGCCATTTTCCACCCTCAGGGCTAGTAGATCTAAACCGCTGCTCTTTCCATTACCAATCCCTCCTACTTGTGACTTATACATAAATGTTGTAACCTAATATCTTACCATGGGTTTGAAAACTATAATATGAATCAATTGTGTTGTTGCTATGTACCATAGAGTAGCACCAACCCATATATGCTCCTCCAGCTGGTTTTCAGAGACAGTTAACTGCACGGGGAAACATTGCTCATCCTTCTCCCATGAAGCAGCTGGTGGATTCAAACTGCATGTATTCTGGATTGCAGCATACCTTCTTGACATTTAAAGACTAAAGCCATTGTCATTGAGTTTATTCCAACTCATAGTAATCCCAGCTGTAGTAGAGTAGACTTGCTCTGTGGGTTTTCTTGGCAGTGATCTTTATAGAAGCACATTCCCACGCAGCACTGCTGGGTGTATTCTAACTGCCTACCTTTAGGTGTATAGTTGAGCCACCAAGGACCTTTATGATGTGACACCAGAGAGATAAAGCCTAGACTGAATGAGCTCAAACAGAAGAACATGTAAGAAATTAGAAGCAATCTAAAACAGATAAGCTATGACTTAAAACACTTCAAGAGACTTAGAAATTAATGCAAAACTATGTTTTTTAAACAGTAGAAGGAAATTATGGATAAATAAAAGGTTAATTTTAGTGGCTCCAAAGATTACTAACATAAACAAAGAAAAGAAGAAAAAGAAATAGTAGAGGAAATATACTAAACATATAAACAATAAAATATTTTCAGCAATAAAAGAAGACATAAATATGGAACTTTAAGATCTACCTTTATACCCAGAGAAGATAGTACGACCAAAAAAATGATTAATACTTACTTATAGAAGTTATTTCATCTCTGTCCAAGATGGATAAACCCTTTATTTACCTTTCTGTTTAAAATTAAAACACAGCAAACATATAGTCAACAACAACAAATAAAATCAGACAAAATAACATAGTTTCCAAGGAACTGTTAATCAGACACTGAATGACAGGGTTCATTGAGAAGTAAATGGTCTTAGTCATACATACCATTGTTGTATCCTACTCTTTGAATGTATTTCCAGACCATGGAGCATAAATGGGGAATCCAGGGAAAACAATGAAGATCTCCTGTGTAGAGAAGACAGAGCTGATACTTTGAAGAGAACTAGTTGAACAGATATATCTTAGAGATGGTACAGCCAGAGTGCTCCTTGGAAACAAAGATGGCAAACCTTCGTCTCTTGTACTTTGGGCTACAGAAGGCTATTCCTTCGAGAAGGACATCATACTTAGAAAGGTGGAGGGATGATGAAGGAGAGAAAGACCCTCAACCAAGTGGATTGACACAGTGACTGCAGCACTGAGCTCAAGTATGTCAGAGATTGTGAGGTTGTATTAGAATTTTATAAATAAACTAATGAAAAGAAAAAAGTCAACATGGGGAGGAGAAAAGAAGGGAGGGAGGTAAAATGTGCAACAACAAATGAATGAAAATCTAACTTTTCTGTAAACTTGTTAAAATGACAATTAAAATAAAATAATTATTTTAAAAAAGAAAAATAAAACAATAAAATCATGACAAAAAAAGGAAATAATACTAACCTTTGTGGAGTATCACTCATAACAACCCTATAAACAACAGATCTAATTTTGTCTATCTTTTGCCAACCTTTTTAATTTTTTCTCCACATCCTCTCCAACATCTATTACTTGCTGCCCTGTTAAAATTTGCCACCCTTGGGGTTTTTTGTTTTATATTGGTTTATGCAAAAAATCAGTATACATTGTGTTTTATGCTATTCTTCTTTCATATTGTATTTCATACAATCATTCTCATGCATTATGTTTTATAAAATCTATCACCATTAGACCTTGCCTATCATTACCCAATCTTTCCAGATCCCCACAGAATCCTTCCTATTTCCTTCACAATCCTCCCTCCATCCACCAAACTGTGTGACCATGTGGTTTTGCCCCAAGCCATCTCACCCCTCTGTTCCCACCCCTTACCACATTGGCTTAACATATATTTTTTACTAGTTATCCTATTTTTACAATAATGGTTTTATGCAATATTTGTCAAGAAAGACTTCCTGAAGAAAAATGTAACACTAGGATTTGAGAAACTTTTAATCAACCTGTGATAATCAAATGAAACAACTCTGTTGAAAAACAAAAGAAGTGGATCAAGATTGAAGCCTCTATCCTTCCGTAGGGTTGCACTTCAGTACAAAGAAAACAAAACCCCTCACAAATAGAACAATGAACACTACCAAGACACATAGAGAAAAGAATTATGTTGGCAAGAATTTCATTTTTCTTTAATTCATAATGGTGTTCAATTGGACAATTTTGCAGAAAAAAGAACTCTACATTTTTTGGGAGCAGAGATGTCACTTTGAGGTTCTGGTGTACTCAATCTAACCCATTTCATTCTCAGTTATTTTTTAAATTTTTATTATTTTTATTATTAATTTTAATGAAATTACAGAGACTTTGGATTTCCATTCATTAATTGTTGAAACTTCTTGCCTGTCCCTCCCACTAGTTCACTCTTCTCTTTGAAAAGCAAAAGAAAAATTCTTTCACTGTTATATAATGTTGCCCTCCAAGTTCACTCCACTACACAGCCTTTGTTCTGGACTCCTGTCATGACAATAATACCTAATCACATATCCCTTTAAATGGTCCTATTTGTCATCTGCTTCAATGCAATAAACATAATTTATCCCAGCTTTCTCAGTCTCTCCCCAAACCCAATGTCAGTCCCATTTTACAACAGTGGCACTATGCAGTATTTGTCCTTTCATGCCTGAGATATTTCACTCAGCATAATGTCCTCCAGAGTCACCCATTTTTAATAATATTGCATGAGTTATTTGTTTTTCAATGCAGTGTAGTATTCCATTGTGTGAATATACCACAGTTTCTCTATCCATTCATTTGTTGATGGGCAGTTAGGTTGTTTCCAACTCTTTGCTATTGTGAACAAAGCCACAATAAACATGGATGTGCTTATGTCTGCTTGGGTGTCAGTTATGGTTCCTTTGGGGTATATTCCCAGTAGTGGAATGCCTGGGTCAAATGGTATCTCGATTTGCAACTTTTTGAGAAAGTGCCATACCGCCTTTGATAGTGATTGTAGCATATAACACTCCCACCAATAGTGCATAAGGGTTCCAGTTTCTCCACAACCTTGCCAGCATTTGTTGTTTGCAGAATGCTCAGTTATTTCATATGCTTATAAAAGTAGTCAGTGAGAGCAAAGAAGAAATGTGCACTTAATCTAGGACATGGAATCCTGGATGCTTTGGGCAGAATATTAAATGACACAGGAAGTATTAAAAGAAGATGGAAGGAATATACTGAGTCATTATATAGAAAGGAATTGGCAGGTCCAGAAGAATTTAAAGAAATAACATATGAGCAACAGCCTATGGTGATGAAGGAAGAAGTTCAAGTTGCTTTGAAGAAAATAGCAAAAAATAAGGCCCCAGGAATAGATGATATACCAATTGAAGTATTCCAGATAACAGATGTTGCCCTGGATGTGCTCACCAAGTT
>NW_006399759.1:24258478-24262715 GCF_000299155.1 Elephantulus edwardii | reverse complement strand
AAAGTTGGTAGAAATCATCTATTTCCTCTTCTTTGGCTCTGGTTGTTGGTGCATATATCTGAATGATAGTGGTATTCACTGGACTTCCTTGTAAGCGTATGGATATAATCCTGTCACTCACAATGTTGTATTTCAAGATGGATCTAGAAATTACTTTTTTTATTATGAAGGCAACCATATGAAGGCAACAAATAACAGGAACTAACTTAAAGGTAATAATTTCATATTATAGAAAAAAAATCTGATAATAATGTTTCTGTAAAGTTACGGCCAATAAACAGTTCTTTCTAACACGAGTCCGAACTCACAGATAAATAAATAATAAGAATAAAACATGAGAATTAACTACATTGCTAATACTTTTTTTAATAATTCTTTTTACTATTTGTGAGCACAAAAGTTTATTTTGAATTATCTTTTGTATTTTTTCTTATGTTTAAATGTTTTATGTTATTGTTTGCAATGAGAAACCCTAGAATATATAAACCCTATACATAGTTGTTGATGATTGTCTTCAAGTAGAGCATGGCTCATAGCGACCCTATGAACAAAAGTTCTGACACCCCTCTACAACTATCGACATTTATCAAAGTTCATAGAGTTTATGGAGGCATGTTGTTTAGGAAGTGGATGTCACTCCTTTCAGATATATAAAATAGTCATTCCTGTATTTTTAGGCTAGGAATATATTGAAAACAACAGAATGTCTATGTTTAGTCTACAATTTAAGTAGTTGATTATATCTGCTTTCAAAGTAATAATAAGTTTTAAAATAATGAGGCAGATCTATATAAAACTGTTAAACAACTGCAAATAGGTAGAAACATATAAAATAATCATCTATACAAAAAATACTAACATCAATATAAAAATTAGAAAACATGTATATATAAGTGCACAGGCACACATGTAGGCTTCTTGAAGTCCCCACAAGAAATTGGTTGCGGTGATTGTTTGAAATAGGAACTAAGTGATCTAAAAGACAGGGTTGCAAAAAGTAAGTTTAGGGTTTTTTTCTACACATGCTCTTTAGAGTATTTTGTGTTTTGTACAATGTATATGATCATGTACTTAGAAAATAAGTACATATTTTAAATGAACAGAAGTGCTATGACTATTCTACATAGATAATATTTTATAAGCCTTATTATGATCTGAGTAAATTCCTTTCATACACACTATATCTCCTACCACTGAGCACAGCTCCACAGTGTAAACACTGTTTACAGCATCTGTTTCCTATTCTTATTCATCTTTCTTTCCTGACTTCTAAACCTAGTCTCTGAGCAAAGAGAAAACACTATCCTTTTAACGTTGTATGGTTAATTGTTCTAAGGAATGCATACCTTCCTGGTATCATTATTCACGTCATAGCCCTGTTAATTATTTGCCTAAAAGTTCAGTCATGAGAGTGAATTCAATTCCAGGCTCGATGATAATATTATTCTACAAATATTTATTGAATACCTAGAGTGAGACTGCCATGATTCGTCAATATAAACTCATGAAAAATAATAATCAACATTTAAATAAATATAAAAATACAATTTTATACAGATAGAAACATCAGCTCCTGCCTTCCATTTCTTTCCATTCTAATGTAAAGAACATTTTGAATCGTGTTTTCTTTTCTCCTCAATTGAAGACCTTTAATAGTTTTTCTTTACCAACAACCAATCTTCTGACTTAAAGTGTAGACTCCATTACTTCACTCCATCCTAAGTTGTTTGCAGTTTTTATTACTCCTTTATCACATCTTGTGTTGAAATGTGATCATTTGCTGCTTCCAATGTGTACCCAAGTACTCCCATGCATTTGCTCTTGCTCTTTCCTGCATTTGAGACTTACTTCTTTTTCAGCTCCCTTATCTAAATGTCTGTCTATTCATAATTCAGTTCCAAGACCACTCCTTCCACAAAATCTCTTTTGATTGCTTTGAAAGTAAGCTTTCTTCCTTAATTTACAAAAAGAGTGCTTTAATTTTTTATTGCATTATATTTTATATTGCTTTTTTATAACCAAGAACTGTTGTTTGTTTTTGTTTATTAACATTCATTGTCCTTTCAGCCAAGGGACATTTTATAAACATCTCTGTATTTTTCATAACCAGTAGCACAATGTAATTGGTTAACCTGCAAATAATGCTGAATGAATGATTGAATAAACAAATGACAGAAAATATTATTTTTAAGTGATCTTCATTTCTATTCATCCCGGAAAAACAACAACCAAAAAATCCCACACCAAAACCTTAGATCCCAAGCTAAACGAGTAGCCAAAAAGAAAGTTTCTAATACTAGAACAAACACTCCAGAGAGCATGAGGTGCGAGCAGAGTCCTTCAAACAGGATTCTTCTTTTATTTCTGAGTGATGTAGGTTTCTATCATCTATTAAACTGTAGTACTGAGCAGGTCAGCTTGGCTTGTGCATACATTTTCTGACATAGGCATCTGAAGATCTTTAACTTTTAGACACCGTATAGTGTAATACAAGTACTTATTCCAAACTAAATTAATATGTTTGCTTTTAGGTAGCTGCATTAGGCTATTCATTGCACAATTATTTCAGCTAGAGTGCTGAGTGCTGAGTGTAATATCCCTTCTGAACTAAGACCAAAAATAACACATTTTAGAGTAGTTTGGCTTCATATATGACACTTCAAATTGGGCTCTCAATAATCCAGTTAGATTTATTGCCTCTTGCTTCATAAATAAACCATCTATAGTTTCATCTCCTGTTTCCTTGGCCTCGGAAGTGGAACATTTTTGGGTGAAAAAGATTCAAGATCGTACTTCTAGAGATCCTGATGCATTTTATGTTTCATATATCTGACAGCTTCTCCCAGCTGATTTTCTTCTGTATTGATTGCATGCATTCACCAGATTTATAGTTGAAATACAGTTAGTACCCAGAGAATTTATCATTGTAAACTTCTCTTTGCATGACCCCTTATAACCTTTTAGGGAGCACACAATGGCACAGCTTCAGGCAAACTTCAGCATTGGAAAATGCCTTGATCCTTACTATTTTCTAAACTTTTCCCTCCATACTGTGTGGATATCTTTCTCTTTTTTCTGTTTCTATCTCTCTCAATTAACATATTTTGCATAGATAAGAGAGCACATGTCAGTGATTATTTTCAAACTAACTAAACTTATTGCAGTTACATGAAGAAGCAGAACACTGTCGGTAACCCAGAGGTCAGGAAGAAGTCCTTTTCTTTTCTACTTCCTTTCCCTCATTATTTTCTCTATTGCAGCATGTCTTTTGCTTTCTTGGCTGCCGTGAGCATTCACTGTGAATCCAAGTAAAATGAAAACATTGACAACTTCAATCTCTTCTCCATCTATCACAATGCTGCCTATTGGTCCAGGGATGAGGATTTTAATTTTCCTTGATATTGCAATGTAATCCATAGTGGTGGCTGTGGTCTTCGATCTTCTTCAGTAGGCATTTCTATCCTTCTTCACTTTCTGCAGCAGGGCTGTGTTATATGTGTAAAGCAGGCTGTTGATGCTTTTCTCCAATCTTGGTGTCATTGTCTTCATATAATCCAACTTCTTGAATTAATTGTTCAGCTTAAAGAATTAATAGATATGAAGAAAGATACACACAAATATCGTGATTTTAAACTCTTCAGCTTCAATAACTGTTTCTTAGGGTATAAGTTTTGCAGGAGTACAATTAAATGATCTAGGATTCCCATTTTCATTCAAAATTTCTAATTATACATACAATGAAACTCCTTTGAATAGTCAAAGAAATCAAGTAAGTACACATGTTTCTAGCATTCTCTGCTTTAGTTAAGATCCAACTGACCTGATCAATGATAAACCTCATATCACAGCCTCTCCTAGATGCAACTAAAATTTCTGAAAGTACACTGTCAATGAATAAGAATAAGTGATACCTTTAAACTTTGGTGTTGGTGTAGAATACTAAATACCTCATGGTCTACTAAAAGAACAAACATGTCTGTCTTGGAGGAAGTGCCTCCTGATTTTTCCTTGGAAGCAATGATAGTGAAAGTTCATTTCACATATTTTGGACATGTGCCAAGAGAGGTCAGTCCTTGGGAGAAGACATCATACATGGTCAGAAAGAGAGAGAAAGACTTACAGTAAGACAGACTGACACAGTGATTTTTAAATGAACTCAACCATATCAGAAATTATGAAGATGGCGAAGGGTAGGACAAGGTTCTGAAATATTTTTTATATAGGCCTATGATTCATA